>NC_056746.1:936642565-936942565 GCF_019279795.1 Protopterus annectens
GGGGGGGTGGGGTGGGGGACCCTTCCCCTTCATTGAAATTATTATCTGGGGTAACAGACTCTTCTGGTGAGTCAAAGTGCTTCCTCTTACACCCTCTCTTCTGGGGAACTTCTTTGGTGGGATGATCCAGAGAAGTATCAGAAGAGCTAGGGATCCCAAACTGGGTAGACTGGTGGCCCTTTGCTGGCTGTCCCTGTGCGAAATGATGGGGATCACGTGACAGAACCAGATGGATAGCCAGGGATGGGTCCATGGGGAGGTAGGCCAGTCCACTCCAGAGTTTCAGAGAAGACCTTCTGAGCCACCTCGAAGGCTGATCTCCCAGGGGATGAGAGAATCAACGGAACACATGACAAGGGTCTCTGGTCCATTGACCCCACTCCCAAAAGACAACTACCAAAGTAGAAAGCCAGAGCTGAGATGTCCAGCACCACGTCTCTCGGAGGGAGTGAAGACTCCAAAAATATCAAAGTCGATATTACCCCCAGACTTAACATGTATGCTTTGGTTCCGACAGCCCTCTGGATCTGACCATGTCAGAGTGGAAAAGTTCAAGGTCGTAGGCGGATCCAACAAAACCAATTTCCTCAGATCTGACCAAGATGGTCTCAGGACTCATGGACCTGAGAACTCTGAAAGCAAAGGGTGAGACAGAGGAGGAGTGGAAGAAGTAGAATGTCCCAGATCTGATGGGGTTGGAAATAACAAGGTACCCTTCTGGATCTGCTCAGTGACCAGCTCCCTCACCATTCTCTCCACATCTGCTTTGGTGAGGCTTTGGGTCAAATGAGAGGACACAACAGAAGCAGGCCTGGAATACCTCTTCAAAAAAGAAGGGAGCCAAGATGGAGTGGGGTCTATAGAAGGCAAATTAAATGAGCCGGATCCAAAGACTTTGAATCGAACACTCTTTTTTGGCACCAAAGACAAACAGCCTTCTTTGGATCAGAGTGCTTTGATACAGCTAGAGAGGCCAGATCCGATTTCGCCAACTTTTTCACCAGCTCTGAGGAGGCTGGAATCTCGGCCGACCTAGGCCTTTTTCCATACTTGTAAGAAGTCGAAAGATGATCTCTTGTAAGGCCATAGAGAAGGGCAGCAAGCCTTTTAAAATCAACTTATTTTTTCTCTCATTAATAGCTCTGGGGTTAAAAGCACCACAGATCTCACAGTCTAGGTCCAAGTGCTCTGGACCTAGACAATATAAACAAAGAGAATGTCCACTGGAAACAGGCATCTTGCACCCACAACAGGTAAACTTTTTTAAACCCTTTCTTAGACACAAAGTCAAGGAGAAAGAAATACAAGGAAGAAATAGAAAAGACTAGGTAGGGGACAAAAAAGGATAGTAAGGAAGACTTTTTTTTTTTTTTTTTTTTTTTAGAAGGCAGCAATAAAGGGAAACAAGAATCAAAGAGAGAGACAAAAAGAAAAATAGAACATATCAAAAATTAAGTAATTATCACCTAATTAACCATAAAGCTTGAGAGCTGTCAGTAACTATGTCTGGTCATGAAAGCAGCAAACAAGATCTGAGATGACAAGGTAGCAGTACACTGTGGGTAGGGGAGAGCTCGAACGTTTCCACGAGCTGTAGTAACGGCCAAGTCAGATCTGACCACGGATCCAGAACCCATTCATGAGTGTGAATGAAAATGGACATCATCAGATCATTAATTTACAGCCATAATAAAAAGTGCTCTGGCTAACCAAGTAAAACTAAATTAGACACTGCTCCAGTAAATGCACGGATGTATTTAGTTACCAGAAAAGCTGCTCTCTCATTCACTTCCAATAATTTCAAACTATTTTTTTTACTGAGCTGCATGCCCCTGCACCTTTTAACTTTACATTTCTCTCATCAATGTCCACAATTCTCGAGATTTATTGCCTTCACCTGTAGTCTGCTTGTCTCCATGAAAACAATGTACAGCTGTCCTCGACTGCAGACTTCTCAACTCACACTACATGTTTATTTGCTAAAGTAAAACTTTTCATTACATTCACAGTGTTCTCTTAATTTTAAAACCTACTTGCTTACAAGGGCATTCATTCAGACATTCATCCAAGCAAAAGTAAGAGAAAACAACTCAAAGTAAATTATAATTAGTGCACATTTATTACCCATCCACCACCCAAACAACCCAAGATTACAGCATATTGACTTAAACATGCGTTTGTCCAGCCTTTCTTCTCTTTTCTTACAATGCAATGCCTACACTTCTTAAAACTAAAAAAGCAAACATACTAAAGTAAACAAGTACTTTTATCACATACAATCACTGAACATGCTTTCCTCTATTAACATGCAATTTTACATCATGACATTTTATATAGACACTGTTCATATTTGCTTTGCATACAGTTACTTTGTTTTTTCTCTTTTACGGTCCTTCAAACATCAATGACAAAGTGGGGTATATGGTTTCCAGTCCCCCCCCCCCACAGGTTTAACAAAGCCAACAGCAGTCCTATTTTTTCAGCCATTGTTTCCTGTAAAGCTATATCTCACAAATGTGACTGATGCTTTACAACCTTACATTTATTCACCAACTGCAGTGTTGCTGGTGGTGTTCTTGTTTGTTTCACCTACCAATCCCAAACTCCTGTTCAAGTCTAAGGTTACTTCCGATTCTTCTAGTCAACTCCTGTATTTTTTTCTTTCTGTCAAGAATTTTCCTTTAGCACACTGGAAAAGGTTTTACTGGCAAAGTCGTTTTATTATCAGAAGAATGGCAAGCAGAGTCCACTTCTGTTTGATGGTTCACTTCATGTTTGACAAACGTCTATTTCCTCCTTAACCTGTTCTGCTTTAAAAATTACTTTGATCCCCCAGGGAAAAAATATTCTGAAGACAGCAGGATACAGCAGCTTGAATCTCACACCTGCCTCTTGACATTTCCAGACTGTTGGGATAAATTTGCTTCTCTTCTGCCTTGTGTACAGTGAATAATTATTTTCCACACACACACAGTTTCAGATTTTATTACTTCATCCTTCTGCCGCAGTTCTGTCAGGATCAATTCTTTCTGCTGGTATGACCGTATCTTTACTAATATAGGTCTTGGCAACTTTATCATTGCAAGGCTTGGATCAATACACATGATATGCTCTTTTAATTAGGAAATCCTGCTGTGGAATACCAGTCCAGTTATTTGTACTTTCATAAAATTATTTCAGTCTGTTCCTTCCAGCTTCTCTGGTATAAGCAGAAGATGTCAGGTTAACTCTGTCTTCTAAATGTATCATTTTTTAGAAACAGCTCTTCCTGAGAAGTTGCATACTCAGTCAACCTTTTCTTCATTTCGACCTCTGATTTTTGCAATTTTATCAGGTCATCTGAATAGCTGTTTAAAAGCTTTTTATTTTTTTTCCAGCCTTTTGCTATTGGAATTGATACATGCCTTCAATGCTTCACTTGTTGTAATCAGCTCTGAACACACGATTTATTTTATCCTCTAAATTACCAGAAGTCGTCTGTTGTTCCAAGCTGGAGCCTGCACTGCTTTTTGATGAACAGCTGCAGGATTCTCCCCAGTCAGTGTTCTCTCCACCTTTTCTAGTAGATTTTCATTCAGGCTCTCTAAGTTTACTCCTTGCTGGCATTCACAAAATGCACTTATTAGCCAGTAAACAGAAATTAGGTACTCACCATAATGATGCATGGTCTTTTTCTTCCTTCCTCAACTGAAGTTTTGGATCTAACCTTGGATCAGAATTTGGCCAGTTTTCAGTCTTAGGATCCATAGCTCAAGCTTCTCCCCTTAGCCATAATCCCATATGACACCAGTACTACTCAGATCAGCTTTAGTCTTACAAATCTGAAGAAAGAACAGTTGTGTACACTTACCATAAATGTAGATGTTGAGTGTATTCACTGTTGCAGTCATTACATTTGAGTAATCTGCTGGCAGGTTGCCCTCAGTCGGCCTGATTAACAAAGTCTTAGATCCTGCGTTGGTTGCAGTCTCTTCTTCCATAACGTCAGGTCGTCAGGGGTATAAAACATGCAGCTGACACCATTACATTAGTTTTTCTTGCCCCAGATGTCAGGTGCCCCTCAAATGGGGAGTCAAATATTTAAGTAATTAAAAACACAAAAATATACCTCCAAACAAAAGCAAATACACCAAAAAGGCTTTTAAGCATAGTAAAGGAAAGTAGAGGTATAGTAAGAGAAAAACAGAGGGTTGGAGGGAGGGTAACCAGGACTGCAACAGTGAATACACTTGAACATCTATATTTATGGTAAGTGTACACAACTGTACTATGTTCTTAGTGTTTCACTGTTGCAGTCATTACATTTGGGTACATTCCCAAAGCCATGGTTGGGAGGATGGATTTATACAGCATTAGGACCAGCTATAAGGCCCTGCAGGATAGCAGTGGCAAAGCCAGCTCTGGATTTAGAGAAGAAAGGTACATGGTAATGTTTGATGAACGTATGAACTGAGCTCTAGGTAGCAGCTTCTAGAATGTCTCTGGTAGAAACACCTCTGAGAAAGGCTGTAGAAGTAGATGCAGCCCTGTTGGAATGAGATCTGATCCCCTGGGGGATGGTTTTACCATGGTGCATATAGCAGAAACAATTACAATGGCTTATCCATTTGTTAACAGTCTGCTTTGAAATAGCCTTTCCCTCTGCCCCTGCAGCAAGTATCACCAGCAGTTCAGATTTTCTTAGAGATTTTGTCCTGTTTTAAGTAAAATCTAAGTTGTCTTTGTACATCCAATGAATGCAGAATCCACTCCCCCTTGTTCTGTGGATTGGGAAAGAAAGATGGCAAATGAATGGTCTGATTAAGAGCCACACTGGATGCCACCTTAGGCATGAAGGATGGACTGGTCCTGAGAGACGCTCTGTCCGCATGAAAAATATTGAAAGGTTCCACTGCCATAAGAGCCTGTAATTTGGAAATCCTTCTAGCTGAAGTGACTGCTAAAAGGAAAGCTGTTTTCCAGGAGAGAAATTTTAAGTCTGCAGTAGCAGCTGGCTCGAAAGGAGGGAGAGTGAGCTTTTCCAATACAAAATTGAGGTCCCAGACAGGGGTGGGAGCTCTCCTGGGTGGTCTTAAGTTTCTGGCCCCTCTGAGATACTGCTTTAGCAGAGGATGAGAGAAGAGGGGAGGTTCTGTGTTGTAAAGAGCTGAAATGGCTGAGGCATGGATTTTTATGGAAGAAAAGGACAGGCCCTTGTGAAGCATCTCAGTTAAGTATTGTAAAATCTGAGGAGTATTGGGCACTGCTGTGCTTATCCCTTATGACTGATTCCAGGCACAGAATCTTTTCCATTTGTCAGCATAAGATTTTCTAGTACTAGGCCTTCTTGCCTCCAAAATGACATCCATCACAGGGATGCTAAGGGTGAATTTAGGTGATTAGCCGCACTGCAATATTCCAAGTTTGGAGCGGAGTGTGCAGAATTTGGTTGTTCTGCTGAGACAGTAAGTAAGGTGTCTGAGGCAGGTGCCACGGTGGAAGGTGTGACACATTGAGCAGGAGACGGTACCAGTGTTGGCGAGGCCAATGTGGAGCAATTAAAATCATTTTTGGTTTGTCCTGTTTGACTTTTAGTAAAACTTTGGAGAGCAGAGGCAGAGGGGGAAAAGCACAGACTGATAGGTTTTTTCATTTTCCAGCCGAATGATACAGCATCCACTTTCCAGGCTCTTTTGTGATGAGTTATTGTGCAGAATTTGTCCAACTGATAGTTCTGGGGTGAGGCAAAAAGATCTATGTCTGGACTCCCCCATTTGCATGTCAACATGTTGAAAATCTGTGGTACCAGTTTCCATTCGTGTGGGTCCATGAGACTTCTGCTTAGTTCGTCTGCCAGAGTATTCAGCTTTCCTGGCAGGAATTGAGCTTGTTGTTGTATTTGACAGGTCAAGGCCGCGTTCCACAAAGCCATGGGTAGTCTGCAAAGGGGGTAGGAGTGTGTACCCCCCTTCTTGTTTATGTATCACAACTGTGATGTCTGTCTTTATCATTACTTGTCCTGGATGAAGGTAGTCCTTGAAGGCTGTCAGTGCATTCTGTAAAACTAGCATCTCTTTTTGATTAATATGAAGGTGCATTTGATTTGGGCTCCACTTGCCCTGAATGCACTCCCATGCCAGATGAACCCCCCCAAGCACAGTCTGATGCGTCTGTAGTTAGGGTTTGGACAGCAGGGGGTGGAGTGAATGGCAGTCCCTTGTTTTGGTGGCAGGCCTCTGCCCACCATAGGAACTCTAGCTGAGGCAAGGTACGACAGGAATCTTTCTTTCCAGGCTGTGACAATGCTGACTCCATAAACTTTTTAAGTACCACTGAAGGTTCCTCATATGCAATCTTGCATATGGAATTAGAAGAATGCAGGAGGCCATGAACCCCAGGGCTTGCAGAAGTTGTCTTGCAGACAGCAGAGTTTTTGTGGCCACCTGTTTGAAGTTACCAAATGAATTTGCTTTTCTGGCATTAGGTAAGCCATCTGGGCAGTTGTATTCAAGCTTGCACCCAGGAATGCAATTTTTTGAGAGGGTACCAGTTGTAATTTCTTTTCGTTTATGGTGTACCCTTGACAGGTTAGAACCTTTTTTACAAACGCCAGATGTTTTAGAAGAATGTCTAATTCAGGCAGAAAATGGGGATAATCTTCCAGGTATGGATATATTTGAATATTTCTTTGTCTGCAAAATGCAATAACTGGAGCCAGGCACTTTGTGAAGACCCTGGGCACAGTAGATAAGCCAAAGGGCAGTGTAGAAAACTGGTAATGCAAATAGCCTGCTCTGAAGTGGAGGTATCTTCTGCAAGATTCCCCGATTGGGATATGCAGGTAAGCCTCTTTTTAGTCTAGAGTTACCAACCAGGCATCTTTGCCTAGCATAGGAAGTAACTGTTGAAGAGTCAGTATCTTGAATTTTGGAATGTCCAGAAATGTGTATAGAGTAGATAAGTCCAGAATTGGATGCCATTATTTGTCTTTTCTGGGTACCAGGAAAAGACTTGAATAGAAACCTTGTCCCTTTTCCTCTTCTGGCACTGGTTGAATAGCCCCCAAGTTCATGAGGGGCAGTACTTGTTTCTGGGCCTCTGCCCACTGATTTGGGGGCAGGTCTGGCCATCTGTTTGGGATTGGCAATGTGTGGAAATGAAATCTGTATCCCCGGGATACTATATTTAAAAAACATTTGTCCTGGGTTATAAGTTGCCAGTTTCTTGCTGAAGTGCCAGTTTTCCCCCCAAAGGGGTGGCTAAAAGGTAAGTGCTTGTCAAGTGTAAAGGGAAGTAATTGAGACTGTTTATCATAGGGAGGTGCCTTGTTGTTTCCAGATTTGGAGGAGGCACCCCATTTTTTGTTCTAAAAGTCCCTTGTGACGGAAACCTGGAACCTTTGGAATGTCTGGGTTTGACTTGAGTGGCTCTCAAAGGAACTGGAAAGGACCAGTTCTTAGTAGGCCAGTGCCTACTAAATCTTGGAGGTTGCACTTGTAAGAAATCTTTCACAGTTTGCATAGATTTAGCTTTATCTTCCATCTTTTTTAAAACGTCTTCAGCCTTATTACCAAAGAAACGGTCCTGTTGCAAAAGAGCATCCAACAGTTTTGCTTTAACATGATCAGGCAGAAATTGCTCTTTGAGCCAAGCATGCCTTCTTAGCACAGACCCAGTTACAGCAGCCTTGCAAGAGGCCTCCAAAAAATCAAAACCACATTGCAAAGTATGCTTTCCAACTTGTTCAGCTGAATGCAATAAATTCTGTAAATCTTTATTTTCCATACAGTCAGAAATTAACAAAATTTTCTGTTTAAGCAGTCCCATGATATGCTGTTGACATTAAAGCATATGAAATTGACAGTTTAAAGCCCTGATTGCCAAGGCTGCAGAAGTGTAAACCTTCTTACCCCATCTATCCAGCGCCCAGGAATCTCTATCAGAAGGGGTAGAATTTTTAGCAGTAGAGGCCTTAATGCCCTTGGGACCCTGAGAAATGGTTTCAGGATCTGCAATAGGATTTTTGAAAAGGAATTTGTGGGTGTCAGGAACCCTGTAGTATCTGTCTGGCTTACAAGGGGCCAGAGGCAAAGAATCAGGAGCCATACTAGATTCTGAAAAAACATCAACAACAATGTCTAAAACAGGAGGTACAGCCAAAGGCCTATGCTGAGGAATAACAAAATCCCTAAATCTTTTTAGATTCAGAGAAATCCTGACTATCCAAGTGGAAATGTTCCCTTAAGGTATGTAAAGTTTCCCCAAAAGAAAAATCCTCATGGGGAGAAGCAGAAGGAATGGAATCTTCTGCATCAGAGTCCTCATAAATAGGTACAGACAAATCCTGATCATTAGAAGAGTCAGAAGAAATAGAATCCTGTTCAGAAGATTCATCATCAATGTCTTGCCTAGGCCTCTTAGAAAGGGGGGGGGGGGGGTTGGCTGCCCCTGATCAGAGTAATTAAATCTTCGGCCATTTTGATAATTTGTTTTTTAGGCATAGGGGCCTGCACATGTGGCCCAGGTGTCGGTTTTTTACACACAGATTTAGATTTTGGCCTTAGTTTTGAAGATGGCATTGGTTTAATATATAAATCTGTAGGCCTGGAAACACCCTCAGAAGCCAGTGCCTGCAAAGCGGCTCCAAACCCATCTAAGGTAGAGACATCCGCGGGTTCCATAACTGAAGCATCTCGCGGCATACCAGACTCAGAATGGGTCTCAGTAGATGCCTGTGAATCAGACGTAGTGGGTATCAGGGGCTGCAACAGCACCTCATTGAGTAGCGACGAACTGGCTTAGAAGCGTTGTCAGTTTTGGACCTCGACGGCCTGCCTCTCTTTTTCTTTGCGTTTTTTTACGTATTCCGGTAGTTGGATTGCTAACCGACGACATTTCTGGATAATTAAAGCACGAGTCAAAATATTTAGAGGCAAAAATATACCGACGTTTAATAGTGCATGGATTAAATTTAGCACAAAACCGACAGCAAGGTACATTGTGGTCAGGGCTTAGGCAAGCAATACAGTACAAATGAAAATCCTTATGAGGTATTTGCTTCCCACAAGTAATGCTATTAACTTTTACTGACATCGGTAAGGAGCAAGAAAAAGTTTCCCCAATGGGGTACTTAGCTTTTTAGTTGAAGCCTTCGATTCTGAAACTCGAAAATGAAAATTTCAGGAGTTGGCCGACTGGCACTTGCGAACTGCTTCTGCTTCGGGCACCGCGTGGCAAGAAAGACTGATGTAATGGCATCGGCTGCATGTTTTATACCCCTGACGTCATGGAAGAAGGGACAGCAACCAACGCAGGACCCGAGACTGTTAATCAGGCCGACTGAAGGCAACCTGCCAGCAGATTACCCAAATGTAATGACTGCAACAGTGAAACACTAAGAACATCTGAAAAACCCTGATGTTATTCAAAAAAGGGGAAAAAGAAGCATTAGATACAAGAAAGTAGGTGGTATGCAGCTAAAAGACAAATAGAGCCAAAAAGTGAATATCCTTCAGATCATACTACAGAACCATAAAAAAAATCTTCCATAAATGTAAGGGTGAATGGAGGGAGGGAAGTTGAAAAAAGACAAACAGGCAACACAGCTGCATCATCGTGGTGAGTACATAGCTTTTGTATCTGATGTCATTTTCATGTGTTCCTGAACTGATGGTGTCCCTAGCTGCTTGAAATCCAGGGTGGCCTTCATGGAAGGCAATTCTGGAAATTGGCAGACCTAAAAGCCACCCCGTGCTTTGAAAAAATATCCAGATTATAATAAGCAATAAAGGTGTGGGCATTAGACCAAGTGGCTGCCACACAAATGTCATCTATGGAAGTTCTTGCTAAGAAAGCAGAAAAAGTGGAAACAAACCTTGCTGAATGAGCCCTTGGAATTAATGGTAAGGTCAAACCCTTTTCTTTGTAAATGTGTGAAATATAATCAGTGAGTCTTCTAGCTGAAGTCACTTTGGACACAGAGTGACCCAATTTTGTCTTGGAGAAGAAAACAAACAAACTGGTTGGATCTTCTGAAAGCTTTAGTTCTATGGAGGTAGAACCTGAGCTGTCTGTGACATCTAGTAAATGAAACTCATATTCCTCTGTCAGAGAATTTTGGAAAGACAGAAAAATTGACCGATTGAGCACACTCCCTAGGACTACCTTTGGCAAAAAGGAGGGGTTGTTTCATAGAGAAACACTATGAAAAATTAGGTAAGGTGGCTGTCAAATAGTGTCTGGAGTTTAGATACTTGTCTGCCTAATGTAATGGGAACTAACAGTTTTTCAGGATAAAAACTTTAAATCTATTTTAGCTATGTCACGGCTTATAAAAGTACAGTAAGGTCCCAAAGAGGGGTAGGATCTTTAATAGGTGCCCCAAGAAGAAAAGTGCCCTTGAAAACTGCCTTGCTCAGTTTGAGGAATGCCAGGGAGGAATAATTTTTGCCAATATGAAAAGTGGAAATGGGAGAAGCAAAAAAATCTGTGACAGCTGGAAAGGGAGCTGAGAAATGATCCAAATGTCTCTCATGAGCCCAAACAGAGAACTCTTTCCATTTGTGTTTGTATATCTTCCTGGTGGAGTGCTTTTGTGACTAATTAAAAATGTGTATAACCTGAGAAGAAAGCCTGGACTGCCTAAACATCTTTGGAAGTGGAGAAACGATGCAATGAGCTTGACGGTTTGGATATCTGGATGAGGCAGTCTGAACAAGTGAGACAGGAGATCTGGAAAAGGGGCCAGAACACAAAGAGGATGCATAACGTGAGTTGTCTATGAATGTCTAGAAGATGGACATATTCCCCTTTGTTAGACGACTTGGGAAAGAACACTGGCAATTGCACTGACTTATTAATATTGCTCTCTGTAGCTACTTTACGCATAAAAGATGGATTAGTGCATAAGGACAATACATTGTTATGGAAATGAATGTAAGGAGGTTTAGAGGATAAAGCTGGAAGATCAGAAATCTTCTTAGTGGAAGTAACCCCCACCAAAAGGGCCATCGTCCAGGACAAGAAATTTCATGTCACAACTAGCTGCTGGTTCAAAGGGTCCCAGTGTCAACGCCAGAAGCATGAGTAAAATCCCATGGAAGAGCAGGATCCCTAATTAGGGGCCTTAATAAGAAAACACCTTTCATGAAGGACTTACACAGTCTAAACATGAACAAAGAATGTCATTGACTTGCTGTATGAAAATTGGAAATAGCAGCTAACTGCAACTTGATAGTGCAGAAACTAGCACCTTTGTCAAAAAAGGTATTAAGAAACAGCAACATATCTGAAAAAGGTGCTGAGAAAGGGTCGATGTTCCCATTTGTGGCCCAGACAACAAATCTCTTCCACTTACTAGTGTAAACTTTTTTGGTGGAAGCCTTTTGTGATACCAGAAGAATTTTTCGGAAGGAGGACTGAAGCCTGGATCGTCTCATTAGGGTTGGATGTGGAGAAACCAAGCGGTCAATATGAGGGTTCAAAATTTTGGATGTTGCATCCCTAACAGGTGAGAAAGGAAGTCCTGAGTGGGCTCTAGTATCCAAGGCAGATATTTCAGGTGAGACCAGAGGAAGGGGAACACCACCTGATGAGGCCAGAAGGGGGAATGAGGATGATTGGCTCTTCAACTTGCTTGCCTTCTGAAGAAACTCTGGGGATGAGCGAAAGAGTAGGGGTAAGCATACAGCAAGCCCGGAGGCCAGAAGAGGATGGTAAGCATACAGGAGACCCAGAGCCCAGAAGAGGAGGGTGAACATACAGGAGACCTGGAGGCCAATCATGGACTACAGCATCCCTCGCGGACACCCCCGGAGGAGGGATCAGAGCGAAGAACTTGCTGCATTTGTTGTTGAGGTGAGAGGCAAAGAAGTCACAGCAAGATTGACTCCAACTGCTGAAGATCATGTTCACTACTGACTGGTTGAGGGACAACTCGTCCAGAATCAGCAGGGATCTGCCGAGTCTGTCCGTCAGATCATTAGTTGTCCCTGCGATATGTATTGCATTTACAAGGCGGTCTGAAGATATCGTTCACTCCCACACTCTCATGACCTTCCTGCAGATGGGATAAGAACAGGTTCCTCCTTGCTTGTTGATGTACCAGACAACTGACATGTTGTCAGTGTGTACTGCACTAGTCCCCAAAGGGAGAACATCCTGAAAGGCTTGCAGTGTTAGGACAGCTCTCATCTCTAGCACAATGATAGGCAACTTGGTCTTGGGAGGTGACCACTTGCCTTGTACTATCTTCCCATTGTAATGCCCCCACCCACCCCCGAACTGGGAAGCATCCATGGTCATGGTGACTATTGGGGGGGGGGGGTTTGTTCACAAATGGTCTGCCTAGAATAACACTGTCTGACTGAATCCAAATGATGCCTGCAGATGGGAGTCAATCTGCTGCGAAGTGACAAGCGCTGAGACAGAACGGACCATTAAGTGGCTAGTGTCCACTGTAGAACCTGCAAGAAAAACTTGGCTAGGGGAACTAGCAGAATAGCTGCAGACATGGCCCCTAGGACCTGCACGATCAATCAAGCCATGGGGGCCTTTAGGGTTAATAGTTGCTGTACCTGATTCCTCAAAGTGGCTACTTGGTGTAGAGACAGAAAAACTACCTGATCCCTTGTGTTCAGTTGTGTACCTATGAACTCTAGATTCTGAACCGTAGTAAGGTTGGAGTTGGTTATGTTTATGGTGATGCCCAGGGAGTGCGCTAAATGGAGTAAGTAGTCCCTGGCTTGGGTTAGGCGATGCCTCCTGGGAGCGGTTAGGAGCCAATCATCTAAATATGGAAACATTTGGAGCCCCTGAGCCTCAGGTGAGTGGCTACCACTGCCATGCATTTGGTGAATACCCGGGGGCTGTGGTGAGCCCAAAGGGCAGTCCACTGAACTGGTAGTGACTGGCTTCCAGCTTGAAGTGCAGACATCTCCTGAACCACCTACTTTGATGTGACAGTACGCATCCTTGAGATCTATCGAGCACATCCAGTCGTCCTTGTGCAACAGTGGCAGAATGGACTGAACTGTACCAATTCAGAACCTCATCTTCTTTAAATATTTGTTTAGTTTGCTTAGATCCAAGATGAGTCTTAGGTCCTCTTTTCTGGCACCAAAAAGCAGGAGCAGGTTCTGAACCCTCACTGTTCGGCTGGGACCTCTTGGATGACTCTCTTGCAACAGTTGTTGGATTTCCTGTGCTGCCTGTTCCCTTTGACTTGGTAGCACTTCGGGAAGGCTTCTGGAGCTTGGAAGGTGGGAAAATGGGATGTAGTAACCTCTGTATGTTATGCTGAGCACCAAAGATTCTGAGTCAGCTGGGTCCAGGCTTCTGGGGGCAAAGATAGTAAGCCCCCGACTGCCTCCAGATATTGACACTCAGGCAGTGCTTCAGGAGCGCTGGTAGGGCTTATTGGGGGGGATGTTCCCTAAAGCTCTGGTTCTGCGGACCTTCTCTACTTCTAGGGTGGTGTCTAACATCAAACCCCCCCCTGCCTCTAGAGGAGGAATCCCCGCGCAGGTCCTGGAAAGGACCTTGGGACTTGCAAAACTACATTTTCTTACCCCCATGTTGGTTCCTGAAGAAGGAACTCGGGGGGGGGGGGTAGAAAATTTGATTCCAACAGCAGAAAGGGTCTTTCCAACCTTTTTGATGTGGGTAAGTGTGTCTCAAACTGACGGCCCAAAAAGAGAAGAGCCACAGTAAGGGGCTTTCACAAATGATGCCTTAAAGGGCTCCACAAAAATCACAAGTCCTGAACGGCTGCTTGTGAGGTGCCCTCCGTGGTATGGGAGAGTAACCTCATCAATGAACTGGTGATAAGAGTGGTCAGCTTGGGAGAAATCTTCTTAAATTCCTCTGCAGGCATGGACTAGAAGCTTACAGTTCTTAGATCAGGTCCCGCTGAAGCAGAGTGAAATCAGCCAGACAGCTTAACAACCTCAGTGCAAAAGTTGCTGAAGCCTAAATGCTCTTCTCAGTTCTGTCCAACACTCTGGACTCCTTGTTCGGCAGATGGAGACTGGCAGTTTCTTCTGCCAGCTCATTCTTGGTGGCCATTGCCACCATGACAGCATCAAAGTCAGAATCCTCAGTTTAAGACTCCAAGAGGGAGTCCACGTGCCTCCTTTTGCACATCTTCTTCTGAGGGACTTTGTCAGCTGGTATCAGAAGAAGGGGATCTCTCCAGAGCAGGGAAATCTTGGGAGGCCACAGGAAGACTCGTGGCAGGACAACAGACAGTAAAGGCCTGGATCTAACGGAAGTACAGGGGCAGACTGAGGAACACGTGCGGTCGAATTTCCAAACCGGGAAAAAAAAACCTCCACTATTTGGAAGGCGGAAGCACCAGGAAAAGCCCTTTTCACTTCCCCCACAGCCAAACCTTATGAGGAAAAATGGGCAGAACTCGCACCAAATCCAGGGCCACCAAAAGGAATCAGAACAGATCTGTCGAGTGTTGAAGCGCCGAAGGGACGGTTCCAAACAGGACAGAGCCGATCCCAGCCATTGGACCTGACAGACGGCACAGCTCCGAGATTCGCTCTGCTCCAAAAAGGTTGGAATGGGGCTCATCAAGGGCATCCTCAGCATCAAAGAAGTGAGCTTCCTATGCGCAGAGTCTGACACGCACAGTAGTCCTGAATCCCCTGGCTCCAAAGCCGGGGGATGGATCAGAGGAGGAGTCCTGATGGGGTAACCTGGGTAGCTCACGGATCCGACAAGTGATGGAGCCAAGACTCTCCCAATCTGGATATGAACCTTAAGAAACCACTTGATCATCCTGTCCATATCTGCTTTGGACCAGCTTCTTGAGGACCTGGAAGAAGCCGATAAGGGGGGGCCGGGAGTGCTTTGACATGGCAGACAGAACTGGGATTTTGTCGAAGACCTAGGATCCAAGGGAATAGGATCCAAAGTCACTCCTAAGCTTGATGCACTGCTGGCTGACATTAATGAGAAGTTGAGATCCCATGAGCAGCATCTCATTGAGAAAAAGAAGGGAAAGCTTCAGAGAGACCTACGTGATTACGGCAATGACAGCATATTCCTGTGGAAGACCAAAACGCATCGCAGTCTGCTGAAGTGAATGGTAGTAGGAAAAGACCTACAGCAGTTTTGTTTGCTTCTTTGGAAGAACTAGATCACTCATAATGAAAGGTTTCCGAGGCTTACTACTGGACCCGATGAAACCAATGGAAAGAGAGAGAGAGACCGGGGGAAGAATATTAACAAAACGGGGATGGACAGTATAAAAGACAATATGAAGAAGGTAGATGGTAGTCACCCTACCATAAAGACTTGAATTTTAAATACTAATTCTGCTGTATGTAACAATTCTTTGGTTGTAAATATTTCTGAATGTGATGTATCAAGTGCTCGAATCTGTATGTTTAGGCCTTAAGTTTGTGCCAATGGTGCTTCCAAAATTACACAATATAAAATGTGAAATATTTTATTAGGAAGCTGTATTTGATGAATTATTTTGCTGATGGGGAAAACCAGAAAGGGGAAATGGAAAATATAAGTTTAAATGAAAGCTTCTACTCTTGTACTTCTGAAATTCTGGATATTGATGTTTCAGGAAATGACAGTATGCAAAATGCTTACTGTTTTGCTTGATACAACGAAAATTGTTGGTAAAAGTTTATTTATTCCACCTTTTAATAATGTCATTATTCAACATTTCTCATCAGTTTTAAACTTTGCTATTGAAAGCTTGTTTGAAAGTTATTCAAGTTCTAAATCTGGTATTCAAATTAACTTAAGTTTTGATCAATGGCAGGCTTTGAAAGAAATGAGCAAAAATTCTCAGCTTGTCAGTAAACCTAAACACAAGGTTAATAAAGTGGTAATTAAGAATTTGAAACAATATCTTGAAATGTGTTACAAGTTGTTGAATGATGAAAATGTTTATGAAAGAGTTGCTATAGCTATTTATAATCCTGCACTTGATCAATGTAAATTATTGTTACATAAAGGTCTGCGGTGGAGCTATTTTAAAAAACAAGATTTGGATAAGAAGTTTTCTGTTGAGGGGTGAGAATTAGCCTCTTTCTATTGCCTACCAAAAATACATAACAGCTTGCATAATTTACAGGGATGACCTATAGTCTCCGTGTAAACACCTTTTTAAGTAATATGAAGATAATTTTACATGAATATTTGTTTCCATATGTACAGAAGACTCCATCTTATATTAAAGATCCACATGATTTTGTTGAAAAAATATCAGATTTAAAGTGGGAAGAAGAAATGCATTGGATAGCTCTTCACGTGCAGAGTCTGTATACAAATATAACACAAATCTGGTATACAGGCATTACAATATTTTTTATGGGACACACCAGTTTATAATTATGTTATAGTTGGTCCATTTTGGTTTAGAAAATATTTTTTTTGTTTTTATTGAGTTTTTTCACCAAAAGCATGGAACAGCCACGAGGACACGTTTTGCCCCCATCTATGCGAAATTAATGATGACCTTTTTTGAAGTAGAAATTTTATTTCATAATGATTTTTTTAAGAAATATGTTTGTGGATAATTTAGATATACAGATTTAATTTTTACGTGTAAATATGGTTACAGTGAGGTCCAATCGTTTGTGGAATTATTTCATAACAGATTTGGGTTTAAATTTGATGGTCTGCAGGTGGGTGATCATGTGAATTTTCTATATTTGGACTTAAAGGGCAAGAAAGATGGTTTGGTTTCTAGGACAGTAAATAGGAAGTTTGAGGGGGGTTCACAGTTTTTATATGGCACTAGTTGCCATCCTCCCACTTAATCACTTCCTTGCGATACAGTGAATTTTTACGGTTAGACAGACTTTGTAATATGGATTGTGATTTTGATAAAAAAATATCACAATCTGCTGAAATATTTATACATAGGGGATACAATAAGAATGAAGTAGAGAATGCTTTAAACAGGATTTTACAGAAACGTCTTACAGGGGTAGATGCAATTAAACAGTATGACAGTGGAAATAAAATGGATAAAGTTAGTATGGCTGAGTTTCCTTTTTCAGAAGCAGTAAGACTATTTAACAGGGGATGTTTGAGTATTGGTAAGAGAAATGTATATTTTGTGACTATTTTTAACATCTTAAGTGAGAAAATTATACAGTTGCTATATTATTTTTGGCCCATGCTATTCAAAGATTCCAAATTAAGTACTATTCTAAATCATAAACCTTTGATTTCATTTAAAAGGGGTCGCAGTATATTGGATATGGTGGTCCATACTAGATTTCGGATGCCAGAAGTCTGAACTCGTTTAGAACTTTCAACTGGCAGGGGTTCGTTTTCTTGTGGGAACTGTTTTATTTGTCACCATATAGTAAGACGTTTCTCTTATATTAATGGTATTAAGTTTAAGTCTAAAGAATGTTTTTCACGTAATATGGCAGGAATAATATATATTTTAAAATGTCCATGTAAAAAATTCTATGTGGGGGAAAGTATAAGAAAGTTTAAGGTGCGCTGTCAGGAACATATTAGGGATATAAAAATGGTAATTGTGAAAACCCCATAGCAATACACTTTAGAAAATATCATACAAGTAATTTTAAACTTCTTAGGTGTTGTGTTTTGGAAGAAGTACAGGTTCAAAAAGGTGAATTAATTTCTTTAAAAGATAAATTGTTGCATAAAGCAGCACTTTATATTTTGAAATATGATGCTAAGTCCTAAGGGACTAAATGTTGAACTTAATTGGAAATATTTAATTAATTGAAATAAGTGTTAATGATGGAAATGAGATGAATATATATGGGTGTATTTTTGATGTTTTGTACTCCTTGAAGGCTTTGAACGCCGAGGTGCTTGAGAATAAAATATTTCTTGAGTTAATATTCCTGTGGATTTTGCTGTTTTTCTGTGGCTGTAATTTTGTGGTCTTATTTTGATATTCTTGGTTCACTGAAATGACTGACTGCGGTAAGTTAACTAACCTAGTCTACTTATGTTTTTTTTTGTGATATATATATATATATATATATACCGGAAAGAAGAAAAAAGAAGAATGTGCTCACACGAACACACTACTAAAAGAAGAGGAGGTTAGAAGAAATATAATATAACCATTTAAAAATTTTAAGTGAAAACTACTGAAATAGTTAACCACGCTTGAAATCCACATCTGACTCGCTGAAATGACAAATGAGATCTGGGGCAGCTGGGTGGATGCAGGGCATTATGGATATGAGGGAGGAGCTTGACAGTCAGATCCAAGTCTGTGGAATGTGGCTGAGCTGGATCCGAGGGTCAAATTCGAGAACCTACTGCGCGGAGGAATGAAAACATCAGATCCTTTTTTTTTTAGTAACAGCAGCTCCCGTTCTAGACTCAACTAAAAGCTCTACCAGAGCTGGTCTTTCACTTAGTGCTTCCCTATCCTCTTCTCTTTGCCTTTACGTTATCATCAATCCCTTTTTAGGCAGGGCAGTCTTCTAACCTGCATTCCAAACTTCTTCTTGGCCTCATCACATTTTATTACCTTTTCCTATTTATTTACTCCCAATACCTTGGTTAATTTGTAAATTCTAGCCCCCTCTTGCTTAATTTTCTGTGCTCTGCAGTTGGCTTAGTGTACTTACTTATTTACTATTTGATAATGAGGTAGGTGGGTAGGGTTGCCACCTTTTCAAATGCCCAAAGTGGGACATTTTTGGTACAAACATCAGATTTTGAAGAACAAAATGTACAGTTGTGTACACTTACCATAAATGTAGATGTTCGAGTGTATTCACTGTTGCAGTCATTACATTTGGGTTCTGGCAGGTTGCCCTCAGTCAGCCTGAATAACAAAGTCTTGGGTCCTGCGTTGGTTGCTGTCTCCTCTTCCATGACGTCAGGTTGTCAAGGGTATAAAACATGCAGCCAACGCCATTTTATTCAGTTTTTCTTGCCCAAGATGTCACGTGCCACCAAAATCGGGAGCAAAAACATATTTATATATATATATATATATATATATATATATATAAATAAACAGCAATATATGTAAATGCACATTTAGCAACATAAAGTTTACCTTCATCTAAAAGCAAATACACTACAAAGGCTATAGAATATAGTGAAGGAAAGAGAAGTTATAGAAAAGGGGGATAGCGGGTGGCTAACCCGGACTGTAACGGTGAATACACTCGAACATCTACATTTATGGTAAGTGTACACAACTGTACAATGTTCTTCGTGTTTCATTGTTGCAGTCAATACATTTGGGTAGACTCCCAAAGCTAAGGATGGGAGGATGGAACTAAATAGCATTAGGAGCGGCTATAAGGCCCTGCAGAACTGCAGTGGCAAAGCCTGCCCTGGATTTGGAGAAGAGCGACAAATGACAATGCTTTGTGAAGGTATGACCAGAGCTCCAAGTAGCAGCTTCTAGAATGTCTTTGGTTGGTATGCCTCTGAGAAAGGCTGCTGAGGTAGAGGCAGCCCTGGTGGAATGTGACCAGATTCCCTTGGGCACAGGTTTACCACGTTGCAAGTAGCAGAAACGAATGCAGTGGCTTATCCACTTAGAAATAGTCTGCTTTGATATAGCCTTCCCCTCTGATCCTGAAGCAAATGCCACCAGTAGCTGCTCAGACTTTCTTAGAGATTTGGTCCTGTTTAAGTAGAACATTAGTTGTCTGTGTACATCCAATGAATGCAGAATCCACTCCCCCTTGTTCCGCGGATTTGGGTAAAATGTTGGCAGGTGAATAGTTTGGTTAAGAGCCACACTGGATACCACCTTAGGCATAAAGGAAGGATTGGTCCTGAGGGACACCCTGTCCGGGTAAAATATAATAAAAGGCTCCACAGCCATGAGAGCCTGTAGTTCTGAAACCCTTCTTGCTGAAGTGATTGCCAAAAGGAAAGCTGTTTTCCAAGATTAAAATTTTATATCCGCAGTAGCTGCTGGTTCAAAATGAGGCAGGGTGAGTTTTTCCAGCACAAAATTGAGGTCCCATGCAGGAGTTGGTGATTTTCTGGGGGGCCTTACATTTTTGGCCCCTCTAAGATACTGTTTTAGCAGAGGATGAGAAAATATGGGAGGCTCCGTGTTGTAATGAGCCAAGACGGCAGAGGCATGGATTTTTATTGAAGAAAAAGATAGGTCCTTGTCAAGCATCTCAGTCAAGTATTGTAAAATCTGAGGGATATTTGGTTTTGCTGTGTCTGTTCCTTGCGCTTGGTTCCAAGCACAGAATCTCTTCCATTTACCAGCATAAGATTTTCTAGTAGTAGGCCGCCTGGCTTCCAAAATGACATCCATCACAGATTTACTGAGAGGTGGTGTTTGAATAATTAAATGATCAGCCATGCTGCAAGGTTCAGAGTTTGGAGCGGAGTGTGCAGAATTTGATTGTTCTGCTGAGACAATAGATGAGCTATTTGAGGCAAGTACCAAGGAGGGAGTTGAGACATATTCCTTAGAACTGGGTACCAGTGCTGACGTGGCCAGTCCTGAGCAATTAGTATCATTTTTCTTTTTTCCTGTCTGACCTTTAGTAAGACCATGGAGAGAAGAGGCAGAGGGGGAAAGGCATACACTGACAGGTTTTTCCAACTGAAGGATAGGGCATCCACTTTCCATGCTTGTCTGTGATAAGTCCTTGTGCAGAATTTGTCCAGTTGATAATTTTGGGGAGAGGCAAATAGATCTATGTCTGGGCTCCCCCATTTCTGTGTTACCACGCTGAAGATTTGTGGATCCAGTTTCCACTTGTGCGGGTCCATAAGATTTCTGCTTAGGTCGTCTGCCAGAGTATTTTGATTTCCTGGCAGGAATTGAGCTTGAAGATGTACTTGGTAAGTCAAGGCTGTGTTCCACAATGCCATGGCTAGTCTGCAAAGGGGGTAGGAAGGTGTACCCCCCTGCTTGTTTATGTACCACATAACCATGGTGTTGTCCATCTTTATCAGAAGTTGTCCTGGATGAAGCAAGTCCTTGAAGGCTGTCAGAGCATTCTGAACAGCTAGCATCTCTTTCTGGTTGATACGCAGATGCATTTGTTTTGGGCTCCATATGCCCTGAATGCATCTCCCCGTCAGGTGGGCCCCCCAAGCACAGTCTGATGCGTCTGTAGTTAGGGTTTGGGTGGCAGGGGGTAGAGTGAATGACAGTCCCTTGTTTTGGTGACATCTCTGCCCACCAAAGAAACTTCTGCTGTAGGCAGGGAATGAGAGGAATCATTGTTTCCAGACTGTGACAATTTTGACTCCATAAACGTTTTAGCTACCACTGAAGTTTCCTCATATGCAGTCTTGCATATGTAATTAGCAGAATGCAGGATGCCATGAACCCTAAAGCCTGCAGAATTTGTCTTGCAGATAACTGGGTTTTTGTTGCCATCTGTTTGAAGTATGTTGTCAGTTGCCTTTGTCTGGCGTAAGGTAAGCCATCTGGGCAGTTGTATTCAAGCTTGCACCCAGGAATGTAATTATTTGAGAGGGTACCAATTGTGATTTATTTTCGTTTATTGTGTACCCTAGGCATGTTAGAAGCCTTTTTACAAATGCCAGATGTTGAAGAAGAATGTTCTTGTTCTCTGCCTTTTTACAAATGCCAGATGTTGAAGAAGAATGTTCTTGTTCTCTGCTTGAATGAGACAGTCATCCAGGTAAGGATAAATCTGTATGCTTCTTTGTATGCAAAATGCAATTACTGGTGCCAGGCACTTTGTAAAGTCCCTGGGCGCAGTAGATAAGCCAAAGGGCAATGCAGAGAATTGGTAATGCAAAAAAACTGTCTTGAAGCAGAGTTACCTTCTGCATGATTCCCTCATTGGGATATGCAGGTATGCCTCAAGTCTAGAGTCACTAACCAAGCGCTCCTGCCCAGTATAGGCAGTAGCCATTGTAAAGTCAGCATTTTGAATTTTGGAATGTCCAGGAATGTGTTCAAAATCGATAAGTCCAGTATTGGACACCAGGCATTGTCTTTTCTGTGTACCAAGAACAGTCTTGAACAAAAACCTTGTCCTTTTTCCTGTTCTGGTACTGGTTGAACAGCCCCCATATCCATGAGGGACGTAACTTGTTTCTGAGCCTCTGCCCATTAATTTTGTGGCAGATCTGGCCAACCGTTTGGAATTGGCAAAGTATGGAAATGAAATCTGTACCCCTGGGATACTATGTTTAATACCCAATTGTCCTGGGTAATTAACTGCCAATTTTGAGCATGAAGTGCTAATTTTCCCCCCAAGGGGGCTGCCAAAAGAAAAGTGCTTGGTAAAGGTAGAGGGAAGTCATTGAGACTGCTTACTGTAGGGTTGTGCTTGGTTTCCTGCAGATTTGGAGGTGGAGGCACCCCATTGCTTTGACCTGTAAGAACCCTGTGATTGATATCTAGAGCCTTTTGAACGCCTGGATTTGCCTTGAGAGGCTCTGTTAGACACAGGAAAGGACCAATTTTTAGTACGCCAGTGCCTACTGAACCTGGATGGCTGCACTTGTAAGAAATCTTTTACAGTTTGCATATATTTAGCTTTGTCTTCCATTTTCTTAAAACCTCTTCTGCCTTATTACCAAACAGGGTATCATGCTGTAAAGGGGCATCCAACAATTTAGCTTTAACATGATCAGGCAGATTTTGCTCCTTGAGCCAGACATGCTTTCTAATCACAGATCCAGTAACTGCGGCCCTGCAAGAGGCCTCCAAGAAATCAAAACCACATTGCAAAGTATGCTTTCCAACCTGTTCTGCTGCATGCAATAATTCCTGTAATTTTTTTTTTATTTTCCACACAATCAGCAATGATCATCATTTTCTGTTTCAATAAGCCCATAACATGCTGTTGATATTTAAGCATATGAAACTGGCAGTTTAAGGCCCTAATTGCAAAGGTTGCAGACGTATAAACCTTCTTTCCCCATCTATCCAGTGCCCTGGAATCTCTATCAGAGGGGGTAGGATTTTTGGCTGTAGAGAGGCCTTTACACCTTTGGGACCCTGTGAGATAGTCTCAGGATCTGCAGCTGGATTTTTGAATAGGAATTTGTGGAAGTCAGGAACCCTGTAATATCTGTCTGGCTTACTAGGAGCCGGAGGTAGGGAATCAGGAGCCATGCTTGATTCCGAAAACACATCAACAATGTCTAATACAGGAGGTATAGCCAAAGGCCTATGCTGAGGAATAAGGAAATCCTTAAGCCTCTTTTTTGATTCAGAAAAATTCTGATTCTCCCAATGAAAATGTTCCCTTAAAGTATGCAAGGTTTCACCAAAAGAATAATCCTCAGGAGGAGATGCAGATAGGATGAATTCTTCTGTATCTGAATCCTCATAGGGTGGAATAGAAAATTCCTGATCAAAAGAAATGGAAACCTGATCTGAAGATTCATAATCAGTGTCTTGCCTAGGCCTCTTAGCGCGGGGGGGGTTTGGTCACCCTTGATCAAGGTAATTAAATCCTCAGCCATTTTGATCATCTGTTTTTTAGGCATAGGGGCCTGACCACGTGGCTCATGCGCCTTTTTTTAGACTCAGAAGATGTTTTTGATCTTGTTTTTGAAGCTGGCGTATGTTTTATATAAAAATGTTGAGGCCTGAAAACACCCTCAGAAGCCGGTGCCTGCTCAGCGGCTATGGACCCATGCAAGGGAGAGACATCCATGGGTTCAATACTCTGAGAATCTCTTGGCATACCAGACTCCGCATGGGTCTTGGTAGAGGCCTGCGACTCAAAAGTAGTGGGTATCAGGGGCTGCGAAAGCTCCTCACAGAGTACCGGCGAACCAGCGACTGGCTTAGGAGAAGCTTCGCCTGTTTTGGACCTCGACGGTCTCTGTCTTTTTCTTTGCGTTTTTTGTGAACTCCAGTAGTCGGATTGCTAACCGACATTTCAGGGTAATTAAATCTGGATCCAAAATATTTTGAAGCAAAAATATACCGACGCTTAATAGTGCGTTGGTTAAATCTAGCACAAAACCAACAGCAAGGCACGTTATGATCTGGGCCTTGGCAAGGAATACAGTACAAATGAAAATCCTTATGAGGTATTTGCTTCCCACAAGTAATGCAATTATTAACTTTTACTGACATCGGTAAGGAGCAAGAAAAAGTTTCCCCAACAGGGTACTTAGCTTTAGTTGAAGACTTTGGTTCTGAAACTCAAATGCGAAAATTTCAGGAGTCGGCCGACCGGCACTTACGAACTGCTTCTGCTTCGGGCACCGCACGGCAAGACCGACCGAATAAAATGGCGTCGGCTGCATGTTTTATACCCCTGACGACCTGATGTCATGGAAGAGGAGACCACAACTGACGCAGGATCCAAGACTTTGTTATTCAGGCCGACTGAGGGCAACCTGCCAGCAGATTACCCAAATGTAATGACTGCAACAGTGAAACACGAAGAAAATCATACCCACAGCCAGCACAAAGGACAGAACTTCACTTTTTTGCCTAAATAAAAGCTTATTGTTATAGCATTTTAGTTGCTTATTCTGTTTCTTATAACATTTAGATGTTTTAGATACAGAATAACTGTTTTATGCAACTATTACATAAAATATAGGAAATGTTTTTGTCCTAAAATCTCAGGACATTTGCAATTTTTTAAATTTTTTTGCAGGACACAACTGCCTAAAGAGGGACTGTCCCTTGCAAGGTGGGACAGGTGGTAACCCTAGTAGGTGGGCCTGTCCAAAGACTCCTTTCAGACACAACCAGAGTTACAAACTGGACATAATATGCATTCATATACAACATACAGTAGCAAATGTGTGAAAAAATGGTTATTAGGTGAATAAACTGATAGATGTTAGATAATCAATTATTGCAACCTGATTTGATAAATCTTCAAATAATGTTAAAAGAAATTGACAACATAAAGACACCTACATTGACTGTGCAGTACTTAGAGTAAATCAATACAAGGAGTGTCTGTAAATATGGAAAACAATATTTGAAGTATATACAGCTGTATCAAGACAGCAAGCAATAAGAAGAGAGACAAAGATCATGTGTAAAGCGGTGAAACTAAGTTTTATTTTTACATTAAAAAAACGTTTTCGCATGCACACAGATGCATGCAAACACACTTGTGTAAAAAATAAAACTTAGCTTCAAGCCACTTTTTTTAGAAAATTAACACAAACAGCCTTCTGAACATGGAAGCATAAAGAAGTCATGCCATATTTACAGCATTACAATTAATAAGGTGGGAGGAGGTGTGTATGTCACTTTGGGGGGGGGGGGGGTATAACTAAGAATGGATCAGTGTCAGAAAATGTTTATGAAAAAATTAATTGCCCACCTGCTATATTAACAATTTGAAGTATTTTTGCCAAACTACTACTTTAACACGTTGGCAATTAAAATAATTGTTTCACAAGCATTTACTAACGCTAATACACTTTTAATTATACTGGCCCCAAATTAATGCATACACTTCTTCCTGTCAAATTAATATTAATGCCATAAATACAGCATGACTACTTTACAATTCTGTGTTCAGAAGATTTACATGTTAAATTTCTAAAAAATGTGGCTTGAAAGAAAGTTTTATTTTTACATAGGAATGCTCACATACATCTCTGTGCATGCAAACACTTTTATGTAAAAATAGAACTTTGTTTATTCGCTTTAAACATGTTCTTTAAAGGCTGGCTAGTGACAGAGCAGGGTGTGTGATATCAGACAATGTGGTTAACTAATACCCTTAAAATATTTATAAGCCACTTCATCGTGCAAATATTCAGACAGGATTTTCAGGGTTTTATTTTTTAATTCAGTGAGTGATTTCAGACCCCTTACTTTGGATGAAAGTTTAGTCCATAATACTGTGCTCACCCTGGAGAGTGCACATTCTCCAATGATTTATTTTAAAAAGTCATCTACTTAAAAATTATATTCTCTTTTTGGGTATTTCTTAGGGAGTATCCATGATCTCTGAAGGGGAGTTTCCTTTTCAAAAGTATGCAAGAGCCCACTGTTAGCATTTTAAGTAGCACAGTATCTAGCAGATAAGTTGTTCTTACAGTCACTGGAATATTTTAGCTTCTGCAGGAGGCTGCAATGTTAAAACAGACGTGTTTGCAAGAAGGGCGAATCTGCAGCTTTTGGGTATTGAGTGGAAGTCCATATTCCTTAGAACACTTTCTATTTTACAATATTCTGTATGGTGGTTATTCTCCCCAAGTACCTGCATCAAAAAACGCACTTTCTCATTTCTCAAACTCTTCCCATTTCATCATCATCCCTTTCCACTTTGATTTGTAAACTTCTGTTTGTGTTACATACATGAGCCTTGATTATGTAGCCCTGAAGTATTCCTTCAAATCAGGTAATCCTAAACCACCTTGTTTTATGGGGAGAATCAGCATAGCCCACACATAACTCTTGCCCTCCTCCCCTTCCAAATAAATTCCCTCAAATCTATCATCATCCACAACTTCCCCTCCGTTTGATAAAATATGCCTGACATGTATATAACACTAAAGGACTAAACATTTTCACTGCTTGCATCTCACTATCCATAATTATAATCAAGAGCTTTCAATCTCTCAAGTTATTGTATTATTTTTGTTTCATCTCTTCCCACATATCCTTAGATGCCATTATAGAATCCTTTCTACTCCATACACCACCTTATGTCCCCATAAGTATATGTTTTGTCAAACCACATGCAGATTACTTTGTTGTACCACTAGAGCCTTTGTTTCTTCTTCACATATTTTATATCCAGAAAATAATTGAAACTGTCTCAGTAAGTTCCACAATACTGAAATATTCTTTTTCTGGATTTATCATGTACAAAATGTTTTTGTACCCTTAGATGCATGTATTCTTAATGGCAAAGCACTCTATATTCTCCACTCCCTTAATGGTTTAACCTTTACAATGTTATCCAACACTAAAAATACAATACTCTTTATAATAATTCCAAAGCTTAAAAGTTGATTTTAAAACCCTAATCTTTTTGCATTCCTCATACTACCACCTTATTCCATCACCTTTTTCCACTTGGACCTATGCCCCTGTGGGTGTTATACAAATAAGTCTCAGCCGATTAGCTTGAAAGTATTTCTACAGATTTGGTAGTTCTAAACCTCGTTGTTTTACAGTAAGAATCAACACCTCACTTAGGCCTTGTCATCTTTTCCTAAAATAAATTTCTTCAAGTCTAATTGTCATTCAATACTTTCCTTTGGTTGATAAAAGTATGCCTGGTCTATATAGAAGACCAAAGGAATTATAAAGTTTCACTGCCTCTTACTATGTCCGTTAATTTCTAATCTCTTATTTTCTTTTAAATAATCTTGCCTCGTCACAGATCTTTAGTTGCCAAAACAAACCTTTTTAATGCATACACTTGAACACACAATCTTTTCTTGTTCCCAAAAAAATGGACACTGTTGAACATACCTTATGAATATAGCCTTGTTTTAGTTTCAAGTATTTGTACAATGAAAGATGATATCTTAAAATATCCCATAGCACCCACAATGCCATATTGTAGATTTGTGAAGTAAAATACCTGCACACACACAACTACCTTTCCTTGACTACGACAAACACATTTCTAAATTGGTGAATGCTATTTTTTTTTGTTAAAGGCTTCAGGTATATAGCAACGAGGACACCGTGCCTGGTCCCTCTAGTCAAACTCAACTTTTTAAAAAAGGATACCTCCACCTTCAGTTTTGCCTCTAATCTATCTTACAGTATCCTCAATAACTCTACTATACTGTACTATTTAGGAATGCAAACTTTAACAGTGCGCTGCTCACGAATTCCCAGTAAACCTGACTGAATACTTTTTCTACATTCAAACTAATCAACAATAATGCATTTTAATAGTCTAATTATCTCTTAATAATCACTGTTCTATTAAAGTTAATATTTGTCACCCTTCCACAAAACTACACTAATCCATATTTATTAGCTTTGCTAACATTTTTGCCCTTTCTTACCCAACAGAAACACAAAGCATTTTGTATTCATGAGTTAAGCACAAAATGTGTCTATATGGTGCCAGGCTCCTTTGGCAATAATACCACTGCCTCCCCCCCTTTAAAAACATTATTAAACAGGACCTTCCAAATTTAAGTCTCACACCCTTTAACTCCAAAATTTGTACCAGAATTACATAAGTTTCTGGAACTTCCGTGCTGCTTAAAATGCATCAGTTTTTATTTCTCCTTTATCTATTCTGACTAACTGTTGAGCTTGAAGTTTGCCAAACTTTGGAATATCTATGTTTTCCAAAATCCTTATGTCTCTCTCTTCCTGATTTCCTCACTTCTCTGTTCTATTTAGATTTTCATAAAATTGCCAAATATCTCAAG
This sequence comes from Protopterus annectens, assembly GCF_019279795.1. NCBI lineage: Eukaryota > Metazoa > Chordata > Ceratodontiformes > Protopteridae > Protopterus > Protopterus annectens. The sequence goes on from NC_056746.1 coordinate 936,670,841, forward strand.
CTACCTCTTCAGGCTTCCAAGTTAACATTCGTCTGACAGGGATCCTGAGTTTGCAGCAGCTCTTTCCACTTTCAGTTCTGCAAGTATTTGTTCTAAGAATTTTTTTGGCAATATCCAAGATCATAAATAACTGCCGAACCACTATTTTCCTTAACTCACAATTCTCATTTTCACCGTAGCACTCTGCAGTTGTTCCGCTTCCTGATCCTTATGCCTCTCCCCCTCCAATGCACCATTTTATCTTTTGCCAAACTTTTTAAATGTTTGTGACTTTTTGCACACACCTTTCTTCTTTACTTCCACCATATTTTTAAATACCATCTTCATTTTCTATCTGCCCTAACACTCATTTCCCTGTTGCCCACGCCCCTCTTTTTAATAAATATGTAGTGAAAAAAAGATGCCTTTTTTTATCTTAGTTCAGTGTAACTTTGTGTTACCTCTTACAGACACATGGTCACACATTACTGGATGGCTCTCAAAGCTTTCAGCCATACGTACACTGTCCTGAGATGCATAGTTTCTGTCAAGCATAACCTGGTTACTATCTTGGAAAGGGTGTATGGTGCTTGATCGACCAAACAAAACATCGAGCCACATTTTTTTTTTTTTTTTTTTTGCAGAGTAGCAAGCCCCACCTCCCTGCTAATTATACACATCACCTTTGTGATTCCACTACAGTGGGGAAAGGGCAAATTCCCTTATTCCCCTGCTGTACTGAGATCTTGGACAAAAATAAAAGCCAATGTGTGTGATCAGCTCTTTTTCAACACAAGTCAGCTTTTATTCTGTTCAAAAACATTTAACAAAACAAAGATAAACCTTTTGAGAATAATATGCAGTCATGGCTGCTAAACAACATTCTCCACACCAAATATTTTCATGCACTTCTTTAATAATTAGAAGTTATGTACCTACCATAACGTTCCATGTTAGTTGTCTTCTTCTCGCCTTCTTTCTTGCTGGATGGGTTCGGAGCCGATCTTCGGCTCCGACTCGGCCACTCTAAAAGCTTGAGAGCTAGTTCCACCGGCTCGAGGCTCCCCTATATCCCACAATGCTAGGCGGTAACTCCTCAGATCTCGTTTGAAAGCTAAGGCCAGCAATAAAATTCCATAAGGAACAAAGAAGAAAACTCTTCTAGGTCTGTCCTGGCTAGGGGGAAGGAGGGTGGGACGCAAGAAAGAAGGCGAGAAGACGACAACTAACATGGAATGTTATGGTAGGTACAGAACTTCTAAATGTTAAGTTGTCAATCTCACCTTCATTCTTGCTGGAAGGGACCGCGTCCCTAGCACCTTGTCCCGGGTGGCCTATCGGAACAGACTCCTGAGTACAGTGGAACCAAAGTTGGCTCGGTCTCTAGAGGCCAAATCCAACTTATGATGAGAAATGAAGGTATGGGGAGAAGCCCAAGTAGCTGCCGAACAAATCGAATCAATAGGCAGCCTGCCTTGGAAAGCTACAGAAGTGGCTAAAGCTCTAGTTGAATGAGCCCTGGGCTTGGATGGCAACCGTTGATGTCTTGTATCATACACTAGGGTAATCAATGAAGTAAGCCATCTAGAGAGAGACTTTAGAGACTGGAAGGCCCATTCTACCTTCTGCATAAGAAACAAACAGTTGGTCAGATTTCCTGAATTGTTTGGTCCTGTCTAAATAGTATCTAAGTTGGTGATGAATATCTAAACAGTGTAACTTTTGTTCTGACCTATTAGAATAATTTGGGAAGAAAACAGGAAGCTCAATGGTTTGATTCAAATTTGCCAAAGAAGCTACTTTGGGCAAAAAAGACGGGTTAGTACGCAAGGACACCCTGTCTTTATGAAATACTAGATAAGGGGTTTGACTACACAGAGCATGAAGTTCAGAGACTCTTCTAGCTGAGGTGATAGCTACTAAAAAGAGTGTCTTCCACAAAAGTAATTTTATAGAACATGAAGCCGCAGGTTCAAAGGGGGGAAGAATTAAGGATGCCAGAACCAAGTTGAGATCCCATTGAGGAGGAGGGTCTCTGATGGGTGGTTTGAGTAGAAAGACTCCCTTTAAAAAGGCCTTGCAGAGTTTGTGAGACATGATAGAGGACTCTGAGATTCCAACATGAAAGTTCGAAATTGCAGCCAATTGAACTCTAATGGTAGATGGGGACGAACCTGCATGGAAAAGTTCGGCTAGAAAGTCTAGAACTGTTTGAATAGAAGCAGTGAAAGGATCTATATTCTTTGACTGCGCCCAATAGGAAAAACGTTTCCACTTGCTATGATAAATCTTCCGAGTGGAAGATTTATGAGAGGCAATCAAGATATCTCTGAGTGAGATATCAAAGTAAGCCTGGCTAAGGTCGGAATTGGAGGAACCAAGCTGTGAGGTTCAGAGAGGGAAGGGAGTGGTGCAACTGACCCGACTGATGGGTCAAGAGGTCTGGAACTGGGTCCAGATGCCAAGGTTGTTCCAACAGATAACGGTGGAGGAAGGTGAACCAAATTTGTCGAGGCCAGTAAGGGGCAATGAGGATCATAGAAGCTTCCTGAGCTATGGCTTTCTGTATCAGCTGGGATATCAGTGGGAAGGGAGGAAAGGCATATAGAAGTCCCTGGGGCCAAACGTGCACTAGAGCGTCTCTGCTGGGATGGCCTGGTTGGGGAAAGAGGGTGAAAAAATCGTCGCACTTGCTGTTTTGGGGAGTAGCAAAAAGGTCGCAGCAAGGCCTGCCCCACTTTCGAAAAACTTTCTCCAACACTGAATTGTTCAGAGACCACTCGTGAGGCATGAGAATAGCTCTGCTCAATTTGTCCGCAATCACATTGGACTTCCCGGGGATGTGCGTTGCTAACAGAAATCGCTGAGAAGAAATCGCCCATTGCCATAGTCTGAGTGCCTCTCGACATAGGGGGTAAGACCTGGTTCCGCCTTGTTTGTTGATGTACCACACTACAGACATGTTGTCTGTTTGTATTGCTACAGTTCCCTTGGGAAGAGAGTCTTGTAGGGCTTGCAACGCTAGAAGCACTGCTCTCATCTCTAGGACGTTTATGGGCAAGTGGCACTCGAACGGTTGCCACATGCCCTGGACTGTCCTGCCCTGGAAATGCCCCCCCCACCCGATCAGGGAGGCGTCCGTTGTCACTGTAGCAACCGGAGGGGGAGGGACAAAAGGTCTCCCTAGGAGGAGCTGAGGAGATGTGATCCACCAAGAGAGATGACTCTTGCACGACTTGAGTTACCCGAATAGGATGGGACATTGGAAGGCTTTGGTAAGACCATTGTCTGAAGAGCATCCATTGCAAAATCCTCATGTGGAAGCGAGCTAATGGTAGGAGAGGGATGGCCGCCGCCATAATCCCCAAGACTTTCAGGATCTGTCTGGCTTTGACTTTGTTGTTCTGCAAAAGAAGAAAGACCTGTTTGTGAATGTCTGCTATCCTCTGCTCTGTGAGTCTGGCTGACATCTTGACTGTGTCTAGATTTGCGCCTATGAAAGTAATAACACGACAAGGCGACAAGACAGACTTTTCGTAGTTTATTGAAATGCCTAATGCCTGACATGTGCGAAAGGTGTAGTCTCTGGCGAGGAGTAAAAGATGCTTGGTGGGGGCTGTAAGGAGCCAGTCGTCTAAATAAGGAAACACCTGGAATCCTTGACGTCTCAGATGAGAGGCTACCACTGCCATGCATTTGGTAAACACTCGGGGGGCTGTAGTGAGACCAAAGGGCAGGGCTCTGAATTGAAAATGACTGGTTCCCAGCCTGAAGCGGAGAAACCTCCTGGAGCGTCGATTCATCTTGATGTGATAGCACGCGTCCTGGAGATCTATAGAGCACATCCAGCTGTCCCGTTCCAAAAGAGGAAGAATGGACTGCAGCGTGACCATCCGGAACTTTGTTTTCTTGATAAACTTGTTCAAGTTGCTGAGATCCAAAATGGGTCTCCAGTCCCCTGTTTTCTTTGGAACCAAAAAGAATCTGGAGTAGGTTCCGGATCCTACTTGGTCTGCTGGCACTGGTTGAATAGCTCTTTTTGCGAGCAGCTTTGAAATTTCTAATGCTGCTTGCTCCCTTTGACTAGGTGGAACGTCTGGAAGGGATTTTTTGGACAGTTTTGGAATGAAAAGGAAAGGGATTCTGTAGCCTTCGGAAATAATAGACTGTACCCACTTGTCTTGAGTTAAAGATAGCCAGGCTTTTGGGTACAGTGACAACCTTCCCCCGACTGCCTCTGAAGGTGGACAGTTGGGCAACACCTCAGGGATGCTGAAAAGGCTTGTCGGAAAAGGATTCTCGACTGCCTTGATTCTGCGGGCCCCCTCTGCCTCTGGGACGGCGTCTACCATTGTTGTTCCCCCCTCTGCCTCTAGAGGGGAATCGACTCTGTGCGTCAGGCAAGTCTCCTTGAGATTGTTTACGGAACCACATCTTTCCCCCCTTCTGACCTTTGGGGTAAGGCCTAGAAGGAGTAGAAAAATGGACTCCGACGGCAGAAAGAGTTTTGCCATCAGTCTCGCACCTAGTCAGGGTTTCCTTCACTTGAGGACCAAAGAGGATGATCCATCAAAGGGGAATTAGTGAAGGACGCCTTAAAGGGTCCAAAATTACAAAGCCGCATCCAGGCGTGCCTACGCAAGGCTACACCTGTACCTGCCGCTCTACTTGCTCCATCAGCCGCATATGAAAGGAGGTCCATGGAGGAGTTGGTTATAGAATTAAGGGTAGCCAGCTGAGAGTTCATCCTGTCCTGAAAACCCGCAGCTGTTGGGTCCTTCAACATTTCACTTGCTTCCTTGAGTAAATCCCTCTGAAGTAGAGTAAAATGACACGGGTAATTCAGCGATCTCATAGTAAAGGTCGCTGACGAGAACATCCGCTTCCCGTACCTGTCCATCGACCTAGACTCCTTGTTAGGAGGATGAACAGGCACCGAAGGATCAGCTAACTCCTCCTTGGTAGCTGCAGCCACCACCATAGCATCAACAGAGATGCCTTTGGTCAGAAACTCTTTATCCTTGGGGGCCGTGATGAACTTAGATGGTCTCCTGGGGGTGGGGGTTCCACTGAGTCAGGAGCTGCCCAAGCCTTCTTTGCCACCACTTGCATAAGGGGGGTCAAAGTGAGGGGACACCCAGGAGGTGGAAGGGCGAGAGCCAAACGCCTCAAGGTACACTGATTCATCCTCTGAAGGGTTGAGGGCTGGCCAATTCCCCCTCTGTTTTAAGATTTCAAGGATGTCTGCAAAAGAGACATCTTCAGAGGGGGAACGAGGGGAACCTTCAGAATCCTCTAAATCAGTGTCAGAGGTGACAGCCTCAGGGGAGTCGATGTGCTTCCTCTTACACTGCCTTTTCCTAGGGGGCTCTCCTGCAGGGTCAGGAGAGGCCTCGGAAGAGGAGGAGATCCCCACAGGGGAAACTTGAGGAGCTGGCTCTCTACGATAGGGGATGAGAGAGTGAGTCGAAATCACCGGTGGCACCATAGGGGGAGGGGCAGAAAGAACCGACTGGGGAGTAGAACCTGGTTCTAACACGCTCCTCATGACCTCAAAGGCACCCCTGTCAGGCAGAGCCGAAGGTCTCCGTTCCGAAAAACTGAAAACCTCCCCCGGCACCGACAGTGATGGCTCCGAGGCCGATGTTGGAGCCAAACTCACCAGCGCCGAAGCACCGAGAGGGAGAGCGGGGTCGGACAAGGGTCCGATGCCACTCGCCTCCTCGGAGCCGAGGGAAGTCCGGCGCCGAGATTCTTCCAAAGAAGACATTGGAGCCGACGACGGAACCGAAGACAAAGGTATCGGTTCCGACGCCACCCCAGTATCAGGTCCGAGCCAGAGGAGGAATAGATTGAGTGGTAGGAATAGGTCTCGACTGTTGAGTCGGACTTTGAAGCATCTGGGCTAATGCCTCGGACTTAAGAAGTCGACTCACTACTCTCTGAAGGTCATGGTCCGATAACCTGGAAGACCTAGAAGAGTGGGATCTATGTCTCCGTTCAAACAAGGGTGATGCTGGAGCCGAATGAACGGAGCCGATAGATGGAGATCGGGACCTCTTCCTGTATGTCGGTTCCGATAATAAAATCGGAGCCGACAGAGTAATGTCTTCCTCGGCTCCGGCCGGAGCAGAGGACACCGTAGGGGCTTGTATTCGAGTTTCAGCGGCTCCGGCCGAAGCCGATGTTCAAATAGATTTAGTGCCTCCAGAAGACGGCTCAGAGGCTGGAGCCAAAGGTCTAGAAGGCTTCGAGGGTTTCCCCGATGACTGAGTCGAGGGACCCTCAGGCTTAAGTAAGCCCCTTAAAATAAGTTTATTTTTTCGCTCCTGCAGGACTCTAGGGCTGAAGCCATGGCAAACAGCACATGAGTCCTGCAGGTGCAAAGGTCCCAGGCAGTACACACAAGAAGTGTGACCGTCTGTCAGAGACATCTTCTGACAGCACGAATCACACTTCTTAAAGCCTGAGACCTTTGATTCCTTAGACATATCTAAGGGAAAGTGTAGCACACACACACCGATTACACTTAGGGTTAAATTAACACTAATTTAAACAAATTATAGTAATAGTAATAAAATTCCCTATAAAACACAGTCACTCACTGGGAAGGGAGGGACTGGGCCTAGGGCCCGAGGGAAATTTTTTAAGATTTTGTGGAAAAAAGGGGGTGGAAAGTTAACGGGAATGGGATAAACTAATTTAACACTAACTATTTATAAGAAAAATTAACTTTAAGGGGAGAAAAGGCTAAGAAACCAGCAATTTACCAAAAAACTAACCTGAGCCGGTAGGAACACACCTCGATCGCTGTAGCGGTAAACGAGATCTGAGGAGTTACCGCCTAGCACTGTGGGATATAGGGGAGCCTCAAGCCGGTGGAACTAGCTCTCGAGCTTTTAGAGTGGCCGAGTCGGAGCCGAGGATCGGCTCCGAACCCATCCAGCAAGAATGAAAGCGAGATTGACAACTTAACATCCTACATTTTCTAATTATAATTTTTCTTCTAGGACCCCCTGACACATCCTCACTGCTACACAGTAAAATCCATTCACCAACTATAAATAAAATGCCTTGTTCAAAACTTGTTTCTTCCAAAAAGTATTCCAAACTCCATTAGTGCAGTCTTAAGATTAATACATATACATGCCAACATAAACCCCTTTTCCTGCCAATATCCCTGCACACCACAAATCTTCCAGTCTTGCCCTTTTCCTTATTCCACAATTATTGCCCCTCTTCCTATCATAGCCCCTTTTCCTTTGTCCCCGACATTCTGCTGAATATCCCCTTGAAATCCTCCTTTAATTAAACTCGTATGCACATTTCTACCAAAATACATCTTCTGCAATATAGCAATTTGCACTCTATATTTCTCAACATATTTCAGTATTCGGATGAATAAAGCAGAATCAGCAGCAAAGAATCCAATATTAAGTGTTTTATTAACATACACTTTTCGTTCAAGAAAACTGAACTTCTTCAGACAAACATCAAAAGGTAACAAATGTAAAAAAAACTCCTTAAATACACAATTAACAACACATGGTACATTTGAATGGACCAACCAACTGGTTAAAACTCGCTGACATCAATATGTGGGAAAAAGCTGATCTCAAAGCTTCTTAAAGAGCTACTACATACAAAAGTCAGATCTTTACAGATTGTGTTTTGAAATCAAACAACTGACCAAAATAAAATAAAATATTATCAATGAAAATTTGTCTAAACATAAAATGTTTAAAACCAAGAAAAACGAAACATAATAAATAGAACCAATTTAATAACGAAAAATAAAAAAAACATAAAAAATAATAAGTCATAAATGAAAAATAAAAATAAAAAATAATAAAATTACCTCAGCATACTTCTGAGTTTCAAAATGCAAGCTAAACTTACTCTGTCATTAAGACCTGGAGGTCTATATGAACAGAGTTTCAGCTGCCAAATCACTTCTAGGCGCTCTAATGTTGTTGTTTCAACTTCTGTTGCCTTCAGATATTTCAGTACTCGGCTTTTTTTCTGCGCCTGTGTGACAGTGAGTAGCACTGTTACCTCACAGCAACTAGTACTCTAGTTTGATTCTTGGCAGCGGCATTCTGTGTGGAATCTGCATATCTTTCCAGTCTTCATGGTTGTTTTCATTGGATACTGCAGTTTTCTTTCAGTTCCCAAAGACATATAATACATGAACTGAGGACTCTAAATTGTCTAGGCATGCATGTGGTGTGTGTGAAAAGAAAGGCCTTACAATCTACTATCATTCCTTGGGTGTCTGCTGAGCTCCACCAATGGTTGCAGCTGTTGACAGGGAATTGGGCAAAACTTGCAAAGCATGAATGGAATGAAGGACACTTCATATTTCATGTTAAAACTGACAGCGCAGCCATTCTGTTAATGTTACAGCCACATATAATACATGGCATTTTGTTTTACATATTCTACTAGCAGCTTACACACACACCTTGTAACACCAGACAAATGACTTTTATATAGCTGCAATTCCACATTTTTCCAAATAGTTCTACACACTATAACCATTCATTTCTCCCATTAATATACAGAATAAGCAAAGAAAAAACAAAATTTGCAAGAACAGAACTTAACCCCACTCCAAAAAGAAGTGGGTCTATATTAGTTAATTGAAAACTTCACAGAACAGCCACTCATCGAACACAAATCAATGAATGGCCCTTCATCGAACAGTCACATCAGCAAACGTTTTTCACATGGAATGGAGTTAGCTGGCCAGCATTAGGAAATTTGCCCTTCTCCCTAGTAGTAGTGCGATCTCAGATTTGGTATACATAAGGGGGTTGGGGGGCACAGCCCTCCACCTTGGTGGGTTTTATATACTGCTGTGTGTGTGATGATCAGAATGTTGGTCAAGTAACTCAGTTCTCTGTGAAAATCATTTGCTGATGTGAACATTCAATGAACAGACGTTCGCTGAAGTTAGTTTTCACAGAAGTAATATAGACTCAAAGGAGCATCAGTTCCAAACTGATAGATGCTTGCGCAGGTATGATGTACTCAAACTAAGGATACCCACGCTGTTTCATGTTATTGCCAGTGGGTACACATACACACATTACTGCTGGTTTCGGTATTGCCTTTATTTCCCTCCCAAGTGTAAAAAAAAAGTTTGTGTAAATTTCATTCAACCATTAATTTAAAATTAGCTATTTCAACAAATTCAGAATTGCGCTGAAAATCACCAAAACCACAATACCATCCATTATATCAATAATGCCATTACTAAGATTAAGAGCAGCTAAGCTATAGTTAGAGAATGTAAAATATGTATAACCACCCCTGGATGTAGTTATTGTATAAGCATTTACATAACATACAAATGATAATAATGTTTTCATGTACCTGTATTATCAAGTTACTGTGACAATTTTATATTTTAAAGTTTTTTTATGTAATATTCATAAGTTTTCTAAGTATTTTAAATATAAGTCATGTATTTAATTATTTATAATACTAAATATTTATTGTTATAATATTATTATGAAAAGAATAATATTTAATTTTTAACGACTGTATTAACTTTGTAAGATTTTTTACTTCTATAACAATATTTTTTAATAAATAGCATATATATACAAAGACAGGGGTAACTTAGGATAATTATCGACACAGTCTCTTAAAATCTGAAGGCGAATTTATTATGCATTCCCTTTTGTAATGTGAAAATAATGCATTAATTTAATTTATGGTGGGGTATGTTTTTAACAGTGAAAGATAAATGGAGGGAATTATATTGATTAAATGGATAATTAATTAATCAATTAAATAATATGGACGTATATAAAATGGAGGGTTGATTTATACTGGTCATCTGATGAAGTCGCTTAATCTGACGAAAACTCTGTGTTTTTCTGTGTATAAACTGTTTTGAAGGCGTTTATGTTCCTATAAACTTTTAATTTAATAAACGTTGGAAACTGAGGAGCTGTGCCGTTGCATTTCACTTTGCTGGCTTTGGTATTGTGTATTTCAACAAATTCACCAATTAGCCTCGAACAAGGAAAATAACTGTGACCATATGTTTAGTACATGCTAAACTTAAAGCTGTTGGGGAGATATTCAATCTTAACATGTTTTTCTCCGTTTTTATTTTCATTTCTTTACCTTACATTCTCGCAAAAATATTTCTAAGAGCTAAAAGCTAACCCTTTAAGAGATCCCCGAAGAGGTAATTTTGAGTGCATTGTATGAGCATCTCTTACTGTATATATTCTTTATCTCAAACTCATCAATTTTCACCTACACCTGCAATTTGTCTCACCCAAGCTAGAACCATCTGCTTATGGAAAAACCCAGCTGATGCCTTCAAAAGACACTGCAAAACTGCCATTTAACATTTTTCATGTTTCTTTGTAAGACTACAACTTACCTTGCATTCTTGCCATTTCTTTCATTTTTTTTTTTTAACATGTTCACTTTCTGATATTTGATTGCAGGGAAAGTCTGACTGAGTGGGTACCCATTTTTAGCTGAGGCCCAGGGAGAAAATCTCCAAAGTTTAAAAAAAAATACAAAAAACATCTACAGTTTAACTAAATTAGATATAATGTGAAAAAATGAAGTTATATACTCACCAAAACGTTCTGTGTTGTCCATTTTCATTCTTCCTCAATATATGGGCTCAGATCAGATCCTTGGAACAGATTTGGCTGCTGTTCCACAGCTTGTGGATACAAGCTCTTGAGCTCCCCCCTTCCTCACAAATCAGTAGTCCTCCTCATTCTCAAGATCTTGTTTTCAGCTTCTTATTGTATGATGTAATGAAATTCTAACTTTAAGATGAAAAGGTACTATCTGGAGCCCAAATAGAAGGAAAGTACAGTTGTGTACCTACCAAAAATGTAGAGGTTCGTGTGTATTCACTGTTGCAGTCATTACAATTGGGTTACCCTGCTGGCAGGCTACCCGCAGTCGGCCTGAATTCCAAAGTCCTGGTCTGGCGTCGGTTGCTGTCGCTTCTTCCCGGACGTCAGTGCGCCAGGGGTATAAAAGATGCAGCCGATGCCATTTTCTTCAGTTTTTCTTGCCCCAGATGTCAGGTGCCCCCAAAAGGGTAGGCTAAAAAACATAGCTTATAAAAGCATGCACTAAAATAAACAATACCTTCATCTCCAAGCAAATACACCACATAGGTTGTATAGGAGAGAGAAGTACAGATAAGTCCTGCAAAGAGAGGGGGATGGTGGGTGGGTAACCTGGACTGCAACAGTAAATACACTCTAACATCTACATTTATGGCAGGTACACAACTGTCATTACACTTAGGTTGAATCCCAAAGCTGAGGTTGGGCAGCTGGGTCTAAACAGAATTAGGAGTGGCTATAAGGCCCTGCAGAACTGCAGTGACAAAGCCTGCTCTGGATTTAGAGTAACGAGGTAAGTGGTAGTGCTTAGTAAAAGTGTGCACTGAAGTCCAAGTTGCAGCCTCCAAAATATCCTTGGTTGATACTCCTCTGAGGAAGGCTGTTGAGGTGGCTGCTGCCCTGGTAGAATGTGGTCTAATGCCCTTAGGCACTGACTTGCCATGTTGTGAATAGCAGAAGTGAATGCAGTGTCCTATCCATTTTGAAATAGTCTGCTTTGAGATGGCCTTTCCTTATAATCCAGCAGCATATGCCACAAAAAGTTGCTCAATCTTTCCGAAAGCTTTAGTTTTGTCCAAGTAGAAGCGTAGCTGTCTGTGTATGTCCAAAGAATGCAGAAGTCTCTCCCCTTTACTCTGTGGGTTTGGGAAAAAAGTAGGCAAATGAATGGTTTGGTTAAGAGCTACATTGGACACCACCTTAGGCATAAATGTTGGATTTGTCCTTAGAGAAACCCTGTCCTGATGGAAGATAATAAAAGGTTCCACAGTCATTATAGCCTGTAATTCTGAAACTCTTCTTGCTGAAGTTGGAGCAGAGCTGTTTTCCATAATATTAATTTTATCTCAGCTGTATTGGCTGGCTCGAAAGGAGGCTGTGTGTTTTTCCAAGGCAAAATTGAGGTCTTATGCAGGTATTGGTGCTCTCCTTGGAGGTCTTATATTTTTGGCCCCCCTGAGGAACTGCCAAAGCAATGGATGTGAAAAAATAGGTGGGTCTGCATTGTAATGAGCTGAAATGGCAGAGGCAGGGATCTTAATTGATGAGAAGGATAGGCCTTTGTCCAGCATCTCAGTTAGATATTGTAAAATCTGAGGCATATTTGGGACAAGCGTGTCAATTCCTTGTGCCTGGTTCCAAGCACAGAATCTCATCCATAACCACTTTAGAGAGAGGTGTATTCTGTATGGTTACATTATCCACCATGCAGCCAGATTTAGTGTTCTGAGTTGGCTGTGCAGGATCTGATTGTCTTGTTGGGTCAGTAAATGAGGAATTTGAGGTAATGTCCAGGCTGGGCCTTGGGACAAGCTTCTTAGGATTGGGTACCAGTGTTGGTGTGGCCAATTTGGGGCAATTAGTATCATTTGTAGCTTCTCTTGTCTGACCTTTAGGAGTACCTTGGGGAGGGAGGAGAGGCAGTGGAGGAAAGGTATATACTGTAAGGTTGTTCCAGCTGAATAACAAGGCATCCACTTTCCATGCTTGTTTGTGATAAGACCTTGAGCAGAATCTCTGAAGTTGGCAGTTGTGAGGGGAGGCAAAAAGATCTATGTCTGGGCATCCCCATTTCCTTGTTATCATGCTGAAGATTTGTGGATCTAGGTTCCACTCGTGAGGATCCATGAGGTTTCTTCTTAGTTCCTCTGCCAGAGCATTTGTTTTTCCTGGCAGGAATTGTGCTTGCAGGTGTACTTGGTAGGTCAATGCTGTGTTCCACAAAATCATGGCTTGTTGGCAGAGGGGGGTAGGAATGTGTGCCCCCCTGCTTGTTTATGTACCACATAACTGTGGTGTTGTCCGTCTTTATCAGCAGTTGTCCTGGATGAAGTAAGTCCTTGAAGGCTGTCAGGGCATTTTGTACAGCTAGCATCTCTTTTTGATTGATGTGAAGATGCCTTTGGCTTGGGGGCCATGTGCCCTGAATAAATCTTCCTGCCATTTGGGCCCCCCCAGGCATAAGCTGACGCGTCTGTTGTTAGTGTTTGCCAGGCTGTGGGTAAAGAGAATGACTGTCCCTTATTTTGGTGACAGGCCTGTTCCCACCATCGAAACTCCTGTTGCAGGCAGGGAATGAGTGAAATTAATGATTCCAGGCTGTGGCAATGTTGAGTCCAAAAACTTTTTATATACCATTGTAGTTTCCTCATATGCAGTCTTGCATATGGAATTAGCAGAATGCAGGAGGCCATGTAGCCCAGAGCCTGCAGAATTTTTCTTGCAGATAACTGGGTCTTTGTTGCCATGGTTTTGAAGTAAGAAGTCAGTTGCCTTTGTTTGTCTGACGTGAGATAAGCCATCTGGGCAGTTGTATTTAAGCTTGCACCCAGGAATATTATCTCTTGAGAGGGTACTAGTTTTGATTTCTTTTCGTTTACTGTGTACCCTAGGCAAATTAGTAATCTTTTTACAAACGCCAGATGCTTTAGTAGAATGTCTTTGGTCTCTGCTTGAATAAGGCAGCCATCAAAGTAGGGATATATTTGAATTCCTCTGTCTGCAAAATGCAATTACTGGTGCCAGGCATTTTCTGAAGACCCTGGGCGCAGCAGATAAGCCAAAGGGCAGTGCAGAGAATTTGTAGTGCATTGAACCAGCTATGAATCTGAGGTATCTTCTGCAAGATTGCCTGACTGGAACATGCAGGTATGCCTCTTTGAGGTCCAAAGTTAAAAGCCAAGCCTTCTTGCCCAGCATGGGCAGAAGCTGTTGCAGAGTCAACATTTTGAATTTTGGAACGTCCAGAAAAATGTTTAAAATAGACAGGTCCAGAATTGGTCTCCATGCTTTGTCCTTTCTTGGTACTAAGAAAAGTCTTGAGTAGAATCCCTGTCCCTGCTCTTGTTGTGGCACTGGCTGAATGGCCCTCATGTCCATGAGAGATGGCACTTGTTTTTGTGCCTCTGCCCATTGACTGTGTGGCAGGTCTGGCATACCTTTTGCCTCTGGAAGGGTGTGAAAGTGGAACCTGTAGCCTTGAGAGACTATATTTAGGGCCCATTTGTCCTGGGTGACCGTGTGCCAATTTTGTGAAAAAAGTGCTAGTTTTCCCCCTAAGGGTGCTGCCAAAAGATAAGTGCTTGGCATTGGCAGAGGGAAGTCATTGGGACGGTTTCCTATCTGGCTATGATTTGTCTTCTCTGCTTTTGGAGTTAGAAGCACCCCATTGTTTGGGCCTGTATGAGCCTATTGTCTGCCTCTAGGGAGTCTGTATCTGCTTCTTTGTGGCCTGTCTGACACTGGAATGGACCAATTCATAGAAGGCCAGTTCCTGCTAAATCTGGGTGGCTGTACCTGTAAGAAACCCTTCACTGTATGCATAGATTTAGCTTTATCCTCCATTTTCTTCAACACCTCTTCTGCCTTAACACCAAATAAAGTAGCATGCTGTAATGGAGCATCCAATAATTCTGCTTTAACATGACCAGGCAGAGTCTGTTCCTTTAACCAAGCATGCCTTCTAATAACAGAACCTGTTACAGCGGGCCCTGCAAGAGGCCTCCAGTGAATCATAACCACATTGCAAAGTATGTTTACCCACCTGTTCAGCTGCATGCAATAAATCCTACAATTCCTTGTTCTCAGACCATTTAGAATTTGTCAACATTTTCTGCTTTAACAAAGACAATAAGTATTGCTGATATTTAAGCATATGAAACTGACAATTTGAAGCCCTTACAGCCAAGGTAGCAGAAGTGTAAACACCCCCCCCCCCATCTGTCCCAGTGCCCTAGAATCTCTATCGGAGGGGACAGCGTTTTTTGCAGTAGCAGCCTGGACCCCTTTGGGACCCTGAGAAATAGTTTCTGGGTCAGCAGCAGGGTTTTTATATAGAAATTTATGAGAATCTGGAACCCTGTAGTATCCGTCTGGCTTAACAGGTGCAGGAGGTAAAGAGTTGGGAGACAGTCCAGACTCTGAAAATACATCTACAATGTCTAGAACAGGTGGAATAGCAAGAGGTCTCTGCTGAGGTAGTAGAAGAAATTAGAATCTGAGTAATCTTGGCTCTCCCAGTGGAAATGCTCCCTCATGGTATGCAGGGTTTCCCCAAAAGAGTAATCCTTAGGAGGAGAAGCTGAAGGAATAGATTCTTCAGCATCAGAATCCTCATAGGGAGGAATAGAGTATCCCTGTTCTGAAGAATCAGAGGAAATGGAAACCTGATCAGAGGAATCATATTCAGTATCTTGCCTAGGCCTCTTATCAGGAGGGGGATGGGAACCCCTGATAAAAGTAATTAGATCTTCGGCCATTTTAAGCATCTGTTTCTTAGGCATGGAAGTCTGTCCTGGAGAATGCTGTACTTGTTTCTTTGTCTTTAAAACTGTTCGAGTCTTTGTCTTTGATGCTGAAGTTGGCTTGATATAAAGCTGTGTAGGTCTGAAAACACCCTCAGAAGCCGATGCCTGCTCAGCGGCGCCGGACCCATCTGAGGGATTAGTTTCCGAAGGCCCAATACCTTGAGTATCCAAAGGCCTAGCTGTCTCCACATGGGAGTCGGAGGAGGCCTGTGGCTCTGAGGTAGCGGGTGTCAGGGGCTGCGAAAGCGCCTGAGAACGGGCGACTGGCCTAGAAGAGGCTTTGTCTGTTTTGGACCTCGGATGCCTGTCCTTTTCTTTTTCCTTGCGCTTTTTATGAATTCCGTTCGTCAGTTGTTGCGACGGCATTATATACTTAAACCTTTGGCCAAAGTAATGAAAAGCAAAATCGTACCGACACTTAATAGTGCGTTGGTTAAATCTAGCACAAAACAGACAACTAGCTACGTCGTGGTCAGGGCCTAGGCAAGGAATACAGTAAGAATGAAAATCCTTATGAGGTATTTGCTTCCCACAAGAAATACTGTTAACTTTCTGACATTGGTCTGGAGCAAGAAAAAAAGTTTCCCCAACGGGGTACTTAGCTTTATAGAAGACTTTGGATCTGAAATTCAATTTCGAAAATATTAGGAGTCGGCCAACTGGCACTTGCGAACTGCTTTTGCTTCGGGCACCACGCGGCAAGAAAGACTAAAGAAAATGGCGTCGGCTGCATCTTTTATACCCCTGGTGCACTGACTTCAGGGAAGAGGTGACAGCAACCAACGCCGGACCAGGACTTTGGAATTTAGGCCGACTGCGGGTAGCCTGCCAGCAGGATAACCCAAGTGTAATGACTGCAACAGTGAAACATGATGAACATCTTTGGTTCCTGAAATAGGGTAGGGGGCTGGGGGGGGGGGTTGAAGAATGAAAATGGACAACACAGATGGAACGTTATAGTGAGTATACAACTTCTTTATCTGATGTCAAATTTCATTCATTCCTCAACATATGGGACAGAGTCCCCAGCTACCTGAATCCCGGTTGGACTCTAAGGAAGGATATTCACGAACACTGTTGAGTCGCAAGCTGCTCTTTCCCTAGAGACTAGATACAACTTGTAATGAGTAACAAAAGTATGAGGGTTAGCCCAAGTTGTAGCTGCACAAATTCGTCCACTGAAGATCTGGATTAAAAAAAAGCTGATGAAGTTGCCATGGACCTGGACGAATGGGCTCTTACAGACTTTGGCAAGATCAGACCAGATGCATTATAAACAAAGGAAATGCAATCTGTCACCCATTTTGATCTGGTTTCTGAAAAGGATACAATAACTGATATGATTTTCTAAATTTCTCTGATCTGTGCAGACAGAAGTGTAATTGCCTATGAACATCTAATAAGTGCAAAATGTATTCAGCTTTGTTTGAAATATTTGAAAAGAATACTGGGAGGTTAACAGATTAAGGTTAGATCCTGACACCAACTCCGGAAGAAAGGAAAGATGGGTGCTTAAGGACACCCTACCCTTAAGAAAAATTAAATAAGGATGTTTAAAGAATAAGGCTTGAAGTTCTGAAACTCTCCTAGTTGATGTTATGGCTATCATAGGTAGGTACTAGGCTATCGGCCCAAGGGCCTACGTAAGCCTAGCCAACAAGGTTTCCTGGCTTACGTCACTCAAGAAAGTTATTTTCCTGTGCCACTGTGGAACAGAGAGACAGAAGTGATCCCCGTGGTGTATTTCCTATTTCCCATCCACTCATCAAGATTTTTCTTGAAGAGTGCTAATGAAGAACTTTGCTTGACATAGATGGGTAAGCCTGTTCCAGTGTATGGGAAGTCTTTGGGACAGGAATCTATCCCTCTAGCATGTCCTGTTTATTGTGGTGATAAGGTTTAGGTCCCTAGAGCGTGTAGCTCCGAGGGATTGGGATTTCTTTAGGTGTAGCATGTCCAACAGCTCTGGGTTTGACATAGCTTTATATGTTAGGCAGAGATCACCTCGGAGCAGGCGATATGGTACGGAATAAAGCTAGAGTTTTTTGAGATTGTCAGTGTAGGGCATTTGATTGAGGCCAGTAATCCTCTTTGTGAGGTACTTCTGTGGCCTTTCCAGTGCTGCAGATGTCTTGTGAGGTACATTCCAAAAGGGGCGTTGTACTCTATAATGGGTCTAATGAGTGTCGAATAGAGGGGAACAATTACCTCTTTTTTCCTGGATGAGAACCCTTTTATGATTAGGTGTGCCACGTACAAGGACTTCCTGACTACTGTGGCGAAGTGACTATCAAAGGAGAGACTACTGTCCACCTGGATCCCAAGGTTTCTTATCACACATTCGGTGTTAAGTAGATTGCTGTCTATGAGGTAGTTCATGGGTACAGAGTTTTTACCAAAGGGGATGACACTACACTTTTTGGCACTGAGCTTGAGGCCATGGCTCTGACACCAGGCATCTGTCTCAGCGAGACCCTTCTGTAGGATGTCCACATCACTTGGGGACTTGACTATGGCTCCTAGTTTGTAGTCATCTGCGAACTTAGTTAGCCAGAGGCCTTCTGTGTTAGCCTGTACTTCAGAGAAGTAGATACCAAACAGGAGAAGTCCCAGGACTGAACCCTGTGGTACTCCACTTGTCACTGGTTTGAGGTCAGATTTGGAGTCTGCAACTTTTACAGTGTGGGTTCTGTCAGTGAGCCAGTTGGAAACTCATCTTGTGACGTAGGGATTTATACCTAGTTTAGTGAGTTTAGCTATAATTCCAAAATGGGGGATGGTGTCGAAAGCCTTGGGGAGGTCAAGATATGCTGTGTGCAGAAATATAGTTTTCCAAGTCAATTATTTCAATTCACATTTTGCAGCCAGTTCAAATGGCTTCTGAGTTAGGGCCTGTAACATTAAATTCAGATCCCATGATTGAGTAGGGTTCTGAAAGGGTGGCTTTTGAGTAGAAAGGCTCCTTTTATAATCACCTTACAAAGACATGAAGAAGCCAACGTAGTGTTATTAACTTCAATATGGAAACTGAAGATGGCAGCTAACTGAACCTTAGCAGTAGGACTAGCCACATCATAAACTAGAAGCCAGGAATTCAATAATTTTAGGTACTGGTGCTGACAAAGGATCAATATCGTTTTGCTGTGCTGAAAGGGCAAATCTCTTCCATTTGCTAGTGTAATTTTTTTTTAGTGGAAGGTTCGTGGGATGACAAAAGAATGTGGCATACCGGGAAAGAGCGCTTCGGTTGTCTGGCTATCAACAATAATGGAGATGCCATGTGGTCAGCTTTAAGCCCAGGAAATATGGGTGAGTAATATCTGCCAAGTGAGACATGAGGTCTGGCAATGGATCCAGAATCTAAGGCGGGTGAACTAGATGTGGTCAAAGGAAGGGAAACCAAATCTGTTGAGGCCAATAAGGGACAATGAGGATGACCTTGCTCTTCAATCGTCATGCTTTCTGCAGGAATTTGGGAATTAATGGAGTTGAGGGATAAGCATAAAGGAGATCTGGGGGCCAATCATGAAGGACAGCGTCTCTCAGGGACTCCCCTGGTGGGGGGGATTAGGGCAAAGAATCTGCTGCAATTGTCATTTAGGGCAGTTGTAAACAGGTTGCAGCACGGTTGGCCCCACTGGCAGAATATCATTTCAGCAACCTTTTTGTTGAGAGACCATTCATGAGGTAGCAATATGGACCTGCTCAACTTGTCTGTTATCAAGCTGGATTTCACCGGTGTGTGTGTTACCATCAGAAATTGACTGGAAAGGATTGCCCACTGCCACACACACAGATTCTCAACATAAGGGGTAAGATCTGGTTCCTCCTTGTTTGTTGCTGTACCATACTACAGACATGCTTGTCCATATGAATTGCAGTAGTTCCTCAAGGAAGAGTGTCTCGGAATGCCTGCAATGCTACGAGTACTGCCTTCATTTCCAGGACAATGATAGCCATTGTTGGCCTCCTCAGGGGATCACATGCCTTGAACAGTCTTTCCTAAGAAATGTCCCCCCACCCAATCTGGGAAGTGTCCTTGGTCACTATGGGCTTGGGCTGAGGGAGAACAAATGGAATACCTTTTAAAATTTGATCTGAGTGAATCCACCACCAAAAGTATTTCTAGCAGGTCGAAGTTACACTGATCTTGGTTGACAGATTGATGTAGAATAAACCACTGGGTTGTTGATGTCCATTGAAGAATTCTCATATGGTAGCTTGCTAGTGGAACTAGAACTACTGCTACGGACATGGATCTCAGGGTCTGTAAAATCAGTCTGGATGATGTGAATGAGTTTTGAAGAATTTTGTTCACTTGAAAACAAACAGCTTGAACTCTTGGCAAAGGGAGAGAAGCTGTCATTGACACTATGTTGAAGGAGGCCCCTATGCACTCCCAACATCTGAGACAGCTGAAGATGAGATTTGTTAAAACTGATTGTAATTCATAGATTGGAACAAACCTGGAATAGTCTCAAGCTGCTATCAGCAGATGCTTGGTTGAAGCAGTTAAGAACCGGTTGTCTAGATACAGAAACACCCAGAATCTCTTCAGTCTCAAGGTGTACCATACATTTGGTAAACACCCTGGGGGCCTTTGGTGAGGCCAAAGGGCAAAACTCTGAATTGACAGCGATAGGCTCCCAGCTGGAAGAGTAGATATCTCCTGGACTGTTTGTTCATTTCTAAGGGATAGTACGCATCCTGGAGATCTCTTGAATGCATCCAGTCGTCCTTGTGCAGAAAAGGCAAAATGGACTGAACTGTGACTATTCAGAACTTGGTACGCTGAACTGATTTTTTCAGAATGCTGAGATCCAAAAATCGTCCTCTGGTCCCCAGTTTTCTTTGGCATTAAAAAGAATGTCCAGTAAAAAGAAGTTATGTACCCTACCATAACGTTTCATGTTAGTTGTCTTCTTCTTACCTTCTTTTTTGCTGGTTGGGATCGGAGCCGATCCTCGGCTCCGACTCGGCCATCTTCAGTAGCTCGAGAGCTGTTTACTGGCTCGAGGCTACCCCATATCCCATGATGCCTGGCGCTAGTTACCTAGATCTCATTTGAAAAAGCTTTTCCAGACATAACTAAGGAAGAAAACTGCCCTAGTAGCCCCTTGGGCCTGTGAAGCTATCTAAGCAGAAAAGGACAACCAGAGAAGGTTCAGCCAGTGAAATCTGAAAGGGGAGCTCCTCTCGATCCACTACGATAGGGGGATGGAGGGTGGGACACAAGAAAGAAAGCGAGAAGACCACTAACATGGAACGTTATGGTAGGTACATAATGTTTTTATGTTAAGTCGTCTACCTTGCCTTCATTCTTGCTGGTTGGGACAGCGTCCCTAGCACCTACTATCCTGGGTGGCTCATTCGAACAGGCTCTTCAGAACAGTGGAACCAAAATCAGCTCTGTTTCTGGAAGCAATGTCTAGTTTATAATGAAAAATGAAGGTATGTGGGTTAGCCCACGTAGCAGCTGCACAGATAGATTCCAAGGGCAACCTAGATTGGAAGGCCACCGAGGTGGCCAATGCCCTAGCAGAGTGGCCTTTTGGTTTGATAGATAATTCTTTGTTTCTCAGCTGGTAAATAAATGAAATAATGTGAGACAACCACCTAGATAATGTTACCTTTGAGACGAGAAAGCCCTGTCTGCCCTCAGCATAGGAAAGGAAGAGATGGTCCAACTTCCTGATGTCCTTTGTCCTATGCAAATAAAAACGCAGTTGTCTGTGAACATCCAACTGGTGCAATTTATATTCTGCCTTATTGGTGTGATTAGGAAAGAACACAGGAAGGTCTATGGACCGATTTAAATTATTTTGTGAACAGACCTTAGGAAGGAAGGAAGTATTGGTCCTTAGAGCGACCCTATCGTTATGAAAAACTAAGTATGGAGGACGAATACATAGAGCCTGAAGCTCTGAAACATGTCTGGCAGAAGTAATGGCTACCGGAAAAAGAGTCTTCCAGGATAAAAACTTAATGGAGCAAGATGCTGCAGGTTCAAAAGGTGGCAAGATTAGGGAAGCTAGCACCAAATTTAAATCCCACGGAGGTGGGGGAGCCCTCACTGGGCGCCTAAGCAGAGTGGTTCCTTTGAGGAAGGCTTTACACAGCTTGTGAGACATGATGTTGTTAGAAGACAACCCAATGTGAAAATTCGAAATGGCAGCTAACTGAACCCTGATTGTAACAGAAGCGAAACCAGAATGGAAGAGTTCCGCTAAAAATTCCAAAATCTCATGGACAGGGGATGAAAAGGGATCTATATTCTTAGCCTCTGCCCAGCAAGAAAAACGTTTCCACTTGCTAGCATAAATTTTCCTAGTTGTGGATTTGTGCGATGAGAATTTCCCGCACAGAGGAGGAAATATTAGGAAGCCTGGCTAAGGTTGGAAGTGGAGAAACCAAGCTGTGAGCTGGAGTGTTTGAAGGGATCGATGCAGTTTACCCGATTGATGAATCAGTAGATCTGGAATAGGATCCAGAATCCAAGGCTGCTCGAGAAGGTAATAATGCAGGAATGGGAACCATATCTGTCGAGGCCAGTAGGGGGCAATGAGGATAATTTTGCAACCCAACGTAGTTGCTCTCTGTATGAGTTTGGGTATTAGGGGAAATGGAAGGAAAGCATAAAGAAGTCCCTGAGGCCAATCGTGGACTAGAGCATCTCTGGGGGAGTGGCCGGGAAGTGGAAGAAGGGAGAAGAATTCGCTGCACTTGCTGTTGAAAGGTGTGGCGAACAGGTTGCAGCAAGGCTGCCCCCATTTGCGAAAGATTTGTTCCACAATTACCTGATTCAGAGACCACTCGTGAGGCATGAGAATTGCTCTGCTGAGCCTGTCTGCGATGACGTTGGAACTCCCAGGGATGTGCATTGCGATCAGAAAACGTTGGGAAGAGATCGCCCATTGCCAGAGTCGGAGTGCTTCCCGACAGAGGATAGGACCTGGTTCCGCCCTGCTTGTTGATGTACCACACCACTGACATATTGTCCGTTTGAATTGCAATGGTCCCAGGAGGGAGAGAGTCCTGAAGGGCTTGCAACGCTAAAAGCACGGCTCTCATCTCCAAGACATTTATATGCAAATGGTACTCGTGAGGCTGCCAGGTGCCTTGGACTGTCCTGCCCTGATAATGCCCTCCCCACCCTATCAGGGAGGTGTCCATGGTCACTGTGGCGACTGGAGGGGATAGCACAAATGGTCTGCCCTGGGACACTGATGGGGAGACCATCCACCAAGCGAGGTGCTTCTTGCATGCTTCTGTGATCATAATCTTGTGAGACATGGGAAGCTGTTGGTAGGACCACTGTGTGAATAGAAACCACTGGAGAATTCTCATTGGAAGGCGGGCCAGGGGGACAAGAAGAATTGCTGATGCCATGGAACCCAGTGT
This sequence comes from Protopterus annectens, assembly GCF_019279795.1. Lineage (NCBI taxonomy): Eukaryota > Metazoa > Chordata > Ceratodontiformes > Protopteridae > Protopterus > Protopterus annectens. Next base: position 936,693,645 of record NC_056746.1, read on the forward strand.
TCAAAAGGACGAACCTGACTTGAATCGTTTTGCATGTTAATAAGATCTGTACTTGCTGGCGAATTAGTGATACCCTGTCTGGTGTAAGGTTCGCAAACATGTTCCTTGTATTTAGATTTGCGGCTATACAAGTGATATGCTGACAGGGCAACAATGCAGATTTTTCGAAATGTATTGTGATGCTTAGCCTGGAGCAAGTTTTGATAGTGTAGTCCCTGGCTTGCAGGAGGTGATACCAAAGGGCAGAGTTCTGAACTGATAATGACTGGCCCCCAGCCAGAAGCGAAGGAATCTTCTGGAGCCCCTGTGCATTTTGATGTGGTAGTACGCATCCTGAAGATCTACAGAGCACATCCAATCATCCTGACCCAAGAAGGGTAGAATGGACTGTAGCGTGACCATCCGGAACTTTGTTCAGACCGGTTTTGTCTGCTGAGATCCAGAATGGGTCTCCAGTCCCCTGTCTTTTTTGTCACAAAAAAGAAAGTACAGTTGTCTACCTACCATAAATGTAGATGTTCGAGTGTATTCACTGTTGCAGTCATTACACTTGGGTTATCCTGCTGGCAGGCTACCTGCAGTCAACCCGAATTCCAAAGCCCTGGTCCGGCGTCGGTTGCTGTCACCTCTACTCTGACGTCAGTGCGCCAGGGGTATAAAAGATGCAGCCGACGCCATTTTCTTCAGTTTTTCTTGCCCCAGATGTCAGGTGCCCCCAAAAGGGTAGGCTGTAAAAATTATGATAATAAAAAAGCATGCACATAACCTTCATCTACAAGCAAATACACCACATAGATTGTATAGAATAGATAGGTACAGATGAGTCCCAGCAAAGAAAAAGGGGGATGGGGGGAGGGTAACCTGGACTGCAACAGTGAATACACTCGAACATCTACATTTATGGTAGGTACACAACTGTACTATGTTCATCGTGATTCACTGTTGCAGTCATTACACTTGGGTTGAATCCCAAAGCTGAGGTAGGGCGGCTGGGCCTAAATAGAGTTTGGAGTTGCTATGAGGCCCTGCAGAACTGCAGTGGCATAGCCTGCTCTGGATTTAGAGTAGAGAGGTAAATGGTAGTGCTTTGAAAAAGTGTGCACTGAAGTCCATGTTGCAGCCTCCAAAATATCCTTGGTTGGTATTCCTCTAAGGAAGGCTGCTGAAGTGGCTGCTGCTCTGGTAGAATGTGGCCTAATGCCCTTGGGCACTGATTTGCCATGTTGTGAATAGCAGAAACGAATGCAGTGGGCTATCCATTTTGAAATAGTCTGTTTTGAAATGGCGTTTCCTTGGGAACCTGCAGCATATGCCACTAAGAGTTGCTCAGTCTTTCTGAAGGCTTTAGTCTTGTCCAAGTAAAAGCGTGGCTGTGCATGTCCAAAGTATGCAGAAGTCTCTCTCCCTTATTCTGTGGGTTTGGATAAAAGGTAGGCAAATGTATGGTTTGGTTAAGATCCACACTGAACACTACCTTAGGCATAAATGTCGGGTTTGTCCTTAGAGAAACCCTGTCCTGATGGAAAATAATAAAAGGTTCCACAGCCATTAGTGCCTGTATCTCTGAGACTCTTCTTGCTAAAGTTATTGCTAGAAGAGCGGTTTTCCATGACAAGTATTTTATCTCTGCAGTATTGGCAGTCTCAAAAGGAGGCAGAGTGAGCTTTTCCAAGACAAAATTGAGGTCCCATGTAGGAATTGGAGCTCTCCTTGGAGGTCTTATGTTTTTGGCCCCTCTGAGAAACTGTCTTAGTAGTGGATGAGAAAAAATAGGTGGTTCCGAATTGTAATGAGCTGAAATGGCAGAGGCATGGATCTTAATTGATGAGAAGGATAGGCCTTTGTCCAGCATCTCAGTTAGGTATTCCAAAATCTGAGGAATATTTGGTTCAAGCAAGTCAATTCCCCGTGCTTGGTTCCAAGCACAGAATCTCTTCCATTTTTCTGCATAAGATTTTCTGGTGCTGGGCCTCCTGGCCTCCAAAATAACACCCACAACTGCTTTAGAGAGAGGTGTGTTCTGAATGATTACATTACCTGCCATGCAGCCAGATTTCGGGTTCTGAGTCGTCTGTGCAGGATCTGATTGTTCTGCTGGGTCAGCAAATGAGGTATTAGAGGCAATGTCCAGGCTGGGCCTTGAGACAAGCTCTTTAGGATTGGTTACCAGTGCTGGCGTGGCCTGTCTGGGGCAATCCGTATCATTTTTGGCTTCTCTTGTCTGACATTTACGAGTACCTTGGAGAGGAGAGGCAGAGGAGGGAAGGCATATACTGTAAGGGCTTTCCAGCTGAATGAAAGGGTGTCCACTTTCTATGCTTGCTTGTGATAAGTCTGAGTGCAGAATCTCTGTAGCTGGCAGTTGTGAGGGGAAGCGACTAGATCTATGTCTGGGCATCCCCATTTCCCTGTTATCATGTTGAAGATTTGTGGGTCCAGTTTCCACTCGTGAGGATCCATGAGGTTTCTGCTTAGCTCGTCTGCCAAAGTATTTGTCTTTCCTGGCAGGTATTGTGCTTGCAGATGTACTTGATAAGTCAATGCTGTGTCCCACAAAGTCAAGGCTTGCCTGCAGAGGGGGTAGGAATGTGTGCCCCCTTGCTTGTTTATGTACCACATGACTGTAGTATTGTCTGTCTTTATCAGTTGTCCTGGATGAAGCAGGTCCTTGAAGGCTGTCGGGGCATTTTGTACAGCTAGCATCTCTTTTTGATGTGAAGATGCATTTGGTTTGTGGGCCATGTGCCCTGAATACATTTTCCTGCCATGTGTGCCCCCAAGGCATAATCTGATGCATCTGTTGTTAGTGTTTGCCTGGCAGTGGGTAAAGTGAATGGCTGTCCCTTGTTGTGGTGACAGGCCTGTGCCCACCATTGAAATTCCTGTTGCAGGCAGGGAATGAGAGTAATTACTGTTTCCAGGCTGTGGCAATGTTGAGTCCAAACATATTTTAGATACCACTGTAGTTTCCTCATATGTAGTTTTGCATATGGAATTACTAGAATGCAGGATGCCATGTAGCCCAGAGCCTGCAGAATTTTTCTTGCAAATAACTGGGTCTTTGTTGCCATGTCTTTGAAGTAAGAAGTCAGATGCCTTTGTCTGGCATGAGATAAGCCATCTGGGCAGTTGTATTTAAGCTTGCACCCAGGAATATTAACTCTTGACAGGGTACTAGTTTTGATTTATTTTCGTTTACTGTGTACCCTAGGCAAATTAGTAATCTTTTTACAAACACCAGATGCTGTAGTAGAATATCTTTGTCCTTTGCTTGAATAAGGCAGTCATCCAAGTAGGGGTATATTTGAATTCCTCTGTCTGCAAAATGCAATTACTGGAGCCAGGCATTCTGTGAAGACCCTGGGCGCAGTAGATAAGCCAAAGAGCAGTGCAAAGAATTGGTAGTGCAGTGAACCAGCTATGAATCTGAGGAATCTTCTGCAAGATTGTCTGATTGGGACATGCAGGTATGCCTCTTTCAGGTCTAAAGTTACAAGCCAAGACTTCTTGTCCAGCATGGGCAGAAGCTACTGTAGAGTCAACATTTTGAATTTTGGGATGTCCAGAAAAGTATTTAGAATAGACAGGTCCAGAATTGGTCTCCAGGCTTTGTCCTTTCTTGGTACTAAGAAAAGTCTTGAGTAAAATCCTTGCCCCTGCTCCTGGTGTGGCACTGGCTGAATAGCCCCCATGTCCATGAGAGATGAAACTTGTTTTTGTGCCTCTTGCCATTGATTGTGTGGCAGGTCTGGCATGCCTTTTGCCTTTGGAAGGGTGTGAAAGTGGAACCTGTAACTCTGAGAGACTATATTTAAGACCCATTTGTCCTGGGTGATATTGTGCCAGTTTTGTGAAAAAAGTGCTAGCTTTCCCCCCTAAGGGTGCTGCCAAAAAATAAGTGCTTGGCATTGGCAGAGGGAAGTCATTGGGACTGTTTTCTATAAGGCTGTGATTTGTCTTCTCCGCTTTTGGAGGTAGAAGCACCCCATTGTTTGGGCCTGTATGAGCCCTGGGGCTGTTGCCTGCCTCTAGGGCATCTGAATCTGCCTCTTTGTGGTCTGTCTAACACTGGAAAAGACCAATTCTTAGAGGGTCAGTTCCTGCTAAATCTGGGTGGCTGTACCTGTAAGAAATCCTTTACTGTCTGCATAGATTTTGCCTTATCCTCCATGTTCTTTAACACCTCCTCTGCCTTAACACCAGACAAAGTATCATGCTGTAATGGAGCATCCAATAATTTTGCTTCAACATGATCAGGCAGATTCTGTTCCTTTAACCAAGCATGCCTTCTAATAACAGAACCAGTAACAGCGGCCCTGCACGAGGCCTCCAGTGAATCATAGCCACATTGCAAAGAATGTTTTCCTACTTGTTCAGCTGCATGCAATAAATCCTGCAAATCTTTATTCTCAGAACATTAAGAATTTGTCAACATTTTTTGTTTTAACAAAGACATTAAGTATTGCTGATATTTGAGCATATGAAACTGACAATTTAAAGCCCTTACAGCCAATGTAAACTTTTTTCCACCATCTGTCCAAAGCCCCAGAATCTCTGTCTGAGGGGACAGGGTTTTTGGCAGAAGCAGCCTTGACCCCTTTGGGACCCTGAGAGATAGTTTCTGGGTCATCAGCAGGATTTTTATAAAGAAATTTATGGGAGTCTGGGACCCTGTAGTATCTGTCCGGCTTAACAGGAGCAGGAGCTAAAGAGTCTGGAGACAGGCCGGACTCTGAAAAAACATCATCTACTATGTCTAGAACAGGGGGAATTGCAAGAGGTCTGTGCTGAGGAAGTAAAATAAAGTCTCTAAGTCTTTTCTTAGAATCAGAATAATCCTGGCTCTCCCAATGGAAATGCTCCCTCATGGTATGCAGGGTTTCACCAAAAGAACAGTCCACAGGAGGAGAAGCTGAAGGAGTAGAATCTTCAGCATCAGAATCCTCATAGGGAGGAACAGAATATCCTTGATCAGAAGAGGAATCAGAGGAAATGGAAACCTGATCAGAGGAATCATATTCAGTGTCTTGCCTAGGCCTCTTATCAGGAGGGGGATGGGAACCCCTGATCAAAGTAATTAGATCTTCGGCCATTTTGAGCATCTGTTTCTTAGGCACAGAAGCCTGTCCTGGAGAATGCTGTACTGGTTTCCTTGTCTTTAAAACTGCTTTAGACTTTGTCTTGGATGCAGAAGTAGGCTTTATATAAAGCTGTGTAGGTCTGAAGACCCCCTCAGAAGCCGATGCCTGCTCAGCGGCTCCAGACCCATCTGAGGGGTTTAATTTCCGAAGGGCCAATACCTTGAGTATCCAGGGGATTAGCTGTCTCCATGTGGGAGTCGGAGGCGGCCTGTGGCTCTGGGGTAGCGGGAGACGGGGGCTGCGAAAGCACCTCACTGAGCACCGGCGACTGGCCTAGAAAAGGCTTCGTCGTCGGTTTTGGACCTCGGATGCTTGTCCTTGTCTTTATCCCTGCGTTTTTTATGAATTCTGGTCATCGGTTGTTCCGACGGTATTATGTAGGTAAACCTTCTGCCAAAATAATGAAAAGCAAAATCGTACCAACGCTTAATAGTGCGTTGGTTAAATCTAGCACAAACCCGACAACTAGCAACGTCGTGGTCAGGGCCTAGGCAAGGAATACAGTAAGAGTGGAAATCCTTATGAGGTATTTGCTTCCCACAAGAAATACAATTGTTAACTTTTTCTTTCATCGGTCTGGAGCAAGAAAAAAGTTTCCCCAACGGGGTACTTAGCTTTATTGAAGACTTCGGATCTGAAATTCGATTTCGAAAATCTCAGGAGTCGGCCGACCAGCACTTGCGAACTGCTTTTGCTTCGGGCACCGCACGGCAAGAAAGACTGAAGAAAATGGCGTCAGCTGCATCTTTTATACACCTGTCGCACTGACGTCAGGGAAGAGGCAACAGCAACCAACGCCGGACCACGACTTTGGAATTCGGGCAGACTGCGGGTAGCCTGCCAGCAGGATAACCCAAGTGTAATGACTGCAACAGTGAAACACGATGAAAATCCTTGAGTAAGTTCCAGATCCGATCTGGTCTGCTGGGACTTCCTGGATGACCCTTTTGTGTAGCAGCTTTGAAATTTCTTTGGCTGCTTGGTCCCTTAGATTGGGTGGAAATCTGGAAGGGACTTGTTTGACGGTAAAGGGGGTTGAGCAAAGGGAATTCTGTAACCTCTGGATATGATAGACTGTACCGACTTGCCTTGCGTTAGATTTTGCCAGGATTTGGGGTACAGTGAAAGTCTTCCCTCGACTGCCTCCAGAGGCGGGCAGCCGGGCAACCCTTTAGGGATGCTGAAAGGGCTTCTCAGAGATGGATTCTCTGCTGCCCTGGTTCTGCGGACCCCCTCTGTCACGTGGGCGGCGTCTATTATTGTTCCCTCCTCTGCCCCTGGAAGGGAACTCACCACATGTGTCAGGCAAGGCTCCCTGGGATTTGCGGAGCCACATTTTTCCACTCTTCTGACCCTTGGGGTATAATCTGGAAGGAGTGGAAAAACGGACTCCCACGGCAGAGAGTCTTGCCTTCCTGTTCACACCTGGTTAGTGTGTCCTTCACCTGTGGTCCAAAGAGAGCGGAACCATCAAAGGGGGTACTGGTGAAAGACGCTCTGAAGGGGTCCGCAAAATTACATAGCCGCATCCATGCATGCCTCCTAAGGGCAACGCCTGTGCCTGCGGCTCTACTCGCACCATCAGCTGCATAAGAAATGAGCCTCATGGAGGAGTTAACAACTGAATTCAAAGTCGCCCGCTGGGAGGCCACCTTGGCTTGAACCCCCTCAGCTGATGGATCTTGGAGGGCATCTCCAAGCTCTTTAAGGAGATCCCCCTGAAGGCGGGTGAAATGGCACAAATAATTCAGAGACTTCATAGAGAAAGTCACTGAAGCAAACATTCGCTTCCCATATCTGTCCATAGTCCTAGACTCCTTGTTTGGATGATGGACAGATGACGAAGTTTCTGCCAACTCCTTCATTGTGGCTGCTACTACCACCATGGCAAAAGTAGGTACGCCCTTAGTTAAAAACTGTTTGTCCTGAGGTGCAGTTATAAATTTAGCATGTCTCCTGGGGGTTGGTTCCACTGTGTCTGGAGCTGACCACGCCTTCCAAGCCACCACAGACATAAGCGGGTCGAAAGGCGGAGACACCCAGGAGGTGGAGGGTTGGGAATTAAACGCGTCCAGAAATACCGACTCATCTTCGGAAGGGGCAAGAGTATTCCAGTTCCCCCTCTGCTTAAGGATTTCAAGGATGTCTGAAAAGGAGACATCTTCAGAGAGGGATCTAGGAGACCCTTCCGAATCCTCTAAGTCGGTATCTGATGCGACAGACTCAGGGGAGTCAATGTGTTTCCTCCTGCACTTCCTCTTACGAGGTGGCTCCTCTGAGTGATCAGGGGAGGCCTCGGAAGAGGAGCACACACCCAAAGGGGTGCCCTGGAGCGCTGTTTCCCCACGCTTGGGGTTAGGAGGAAGGGCAGAGGCAGACACAGGCATCATAGGGGGAGGAGCCGATGGGGTTGATCGTGGGACTGGTTCAGGGGCCAGTACACTCGTCATGACCTCGAAGACGTCCCTGCCCGGACGCAAAGACGACTCCGGTTCCGAAGAAATCTGAATCCTCTCTGCACCAAGGGGGGTGGCTCCGAAGCAGATGTAGGAGCCAAACTCACCTGCGCCAAAGCTCTGAGGGGGAGAGCGGGGTCGGACAAGGGTCCGATGCCACTCGTTCCCTCGGAGCCGACGAGGGAGACCTGGTGCCCAGATCCCTCCAAGGATGGGACCAAGGATGGGATCGGAGCCGACGACGGAACCGAAGGAGAAGGTATCGGAGCAGACGGTTCCACGACTCGAACCCCAACGAACTCCGGCTCCGAACTCAAAAGAGGAGTCGGAGGAGGAATATCTGCAGAAGTGGACAAAGCCGACACCTGATGGGGGGGCTGGACAACATTTTTGCTAGGGCCTGCGATTTCAGCAACCTGCTGACCACTCTCTCCAAATCATGATCTGAAAGTCTAGAGGACCGAGAGGAGTGGGAGGACTTATGACTGCGCTCCAACTGGAGCAGAGGTGACTATGGAGCCGAGCGTATCGACTCCAAGGAGGGAGACCTAGATCTCTTTCGACTCACGGACGGCTCTAAAGTTAGTGTTGGAGCAGACTGAGGGAGGCACATCAGTTCCGGCCGGAGCCGAGGCGGATGGTGGTGTTTCACCCAACGACAGCTCAGAACTAAGAGCCGAAGACTTGGGTGGCTTGGAGGATTTCGCAGGCTGAGCCTTAGCTGGTAAATCCTGTGGTTTAAGCAAACCCCGAAGGATTAACTTATTTTTGCGCTCCTGCAGGACCCTTGGGCTGAAAGCTTGACAGACTGAACAAGAGTCCTGCAGGTGCACCGCGCCCAGACAGTACACACAAGAAGTGTGACCATCTGTCAGAGACGACTTCTGACAGCATGAGTCACACTTCTTGAATCCAGATACTTTAATATCCTTGGACATGTTACCACACACGACCAAGGTTAAACACGTGCACACACACAAGAAAAAAAAGTTAGCAGGTAAAACTAAATAAACAATATAAACTATACAGCTAACACACACTGAAAACTAAGTAAAGTCTATGACAGACACTACCTAAAAACGTTTTTTTTTTTTTTTAACTAGAAAAGGACAAAAAAAGTGTTAGCCTCTAATTTAAACGGCTACCGCTAAGGAAAGGTGGGGGAGGGGTGGGGAAAACTCTCTTAAGTAAAACGAGTTTTTAAGAAAAAAACAGGAGGGATAGATACTATTTAGAGAATATAGCTGGGGGAATAAATAGTACAACTAAGAAATTAGGTACACTATAAAGGAAAAACTCTCGTAAAAATAGAAAAATACAATAAAGTATACGAGCCTGAGCCAGTAAGAGAACCTCGCAGTCTGAAGCGGCAAACGAGATCTGGGTAACTAGTGCCGGGCATCATGGGATATGGGGTAGCCTCGAGCCAGTAAACAGCTCTCGAGCTACTGTAGATGGCCGAATCGGAGCAGAGGATCGGCTCAGATCCCAACCAGCAAGAATGAAGGCGAGATAGCCAACTTAACATCTTTTGGCTCCCTTCTGGGCTGCGGGGACCTCCTGGATGTGAGGCTCATGAGACAGACACATCTGAGATCCATAGGGACAATCTGAGGGGGGACGAGCTACTTGACATCTAGAAGAGAATACTCTCTCTCTACTACTCAAAGGCAGAATGCCTCGGGGAGAAGGAAACCATTGGAGCCAAGAAAGCATGCTTCTGGAGTGAAGGTTTCCTCCAACCCGAAGGCATGTCACCTGAAGCAGGAATCGGATGCAAGCTATCGAATGCCGAGGCTCCAAAGGGTAGAGAAGGCTCCAACAACTTTGGAGTCAACTCCAACACCTCGGATCAGACAACGAAACTTGATATTGGCTCTGAAGAGAAAACCATTTTTGGATCCGAAACAGATGGTGCTGAGAGTCATGGATCCAAAGGCTTTAAGACAGATTGGAGAAGGAGCCAAAACTGATGGGATTGTATTTAGTGAAGGTCTCTGGACCCATTGAGGTAGGAGATAGAACTCCCATCTGAATTTATGTTGAGAGAAACTTCCTCGTTATTCTGTCCACATCAGCGTCTGTGACACTACTAGATGAACAGGAAAAGGCTATGGAAGGTGACCTAGAATGATGGCATCTTTCCAAGACTGAAGATGGGAGCCAAAAGGGTACAGGATCCAAGGAAGATGCATACCTAGTTCTAGGTAACTGCTTAGGTTCTTGATGAGCTGGAAAAATTAGTTGTGTAAGAACTTACCATAACGATAGATGTCCACCTGTTCTCTGTTGCAGTATTCTTTACATGAAAGAGTTGCCTGCCAAGACAACCCGACGTTGGCCAGGATATCAAAGTCTTTTACTACCGTAGCATCCGCAGTACATCTGACATAGGCTGCTATTGGACGCAAGCCATAAAAGTGATGTACGTGTGCACCATCCTCACAACTGAAGCCACACGCGAAGAGACAGTCCAAGGGAAAGAGAATCAAATACATCCAACAACAGAAGGAAGTGGGGAAGGAGGGTGGGACAGAATACTGCAACAGAGAAGAGAAGAACATTTATCGTTATGGTAAGTCCTTACACAGCTGAGCTATGTCCTTCTATTCATCTGTTGCAGTATTCTTTACATAAGGGAGAATACCAAAGCTCATGCAGAAAGGGAGGTGGAGATAGCATAAGAATTTTCCAGGAAACCATGAAGAACGGCCCTGGCAAACCCTGCCCTGGATCTGGAGGTAGAATCCAAATTTTAATGTTTGATGAAGGTGTGGACAGATGTCCAAGTAGCTACTTCTAGAATGGAGTTAGTGTCCAGCCCTTTGAGGAAGGACCCCCTGAGGAAGACACTGCCCGAGTAGAGTGAGCTTGACTGAGCCAGGAAGGGCTTTACCATGGTAGGTATAAAGCAGAAAGAAATGGATTTTGAAATCCATTTGGAGATGGTCTGCTTGGATACAAGCAATCCCAGAGCCCTGGGGTGAAAGGGCACATAGTTGGTCTGATTTCCTAAACAACTTAGTCTTGTGGAGACAGAACCTGAGCTGCCTGCGTACATCAGGTGTGTGAAGGATCCTCTCACTAATATTTTGAGGAGAGGGGAAAAAGGTGGGTAGATTAATGGCCTGGTTTAAGAACAATTCATTAACTACCCTTTGCCATGAATGAAGGGTTGGTGTGAAGGGAAAAGTACAGTTTTGTACCTACCATAAATGTAGATGTCCGATAGGTATGCATCTGCAGTCCTAACATATGGGTTGTCCTGCCTCAGGCAGCCCTTCGGTCGGCCGGATTCCAAAGTCTGGGTCTGGCCTCGGCTGATGTCGCACTTCACCCGACGTCATAGCTGCTGTTTATCGGGTATAAAGGCATCAGCCGACGCCATTTTCCTCAGTGTTTCTTGCCCCAGATGCCAGGTGCCCTCTAGTAAGGCTAAATTTGAATAAATGCAAATAATTCCAAACAGTAGAGATCAAACAATATAAAAAAAAAAAAATATATATATATATATATATATATGTATATATATACATATATACAAACAAATACACCATAACAGATTCCCCCAGCTAGCTAAAAGATGGGTAAATACCCTAGGACTACCACAGAGGGGAAGGAGGGTGGGTAATCCTGACTGCAGATGCATACCTATCGGACATCTACATTTATGGTAGGTACAAAACTGTACTATGTCCTTCAAGGATGCATCTGCAGTCCTAACATATGGGTAGAATACCATAGCCAAACTGGGGGAGGAGGCACTAAGATAAAGATGGTGTAGTTAAGATCCCTTGCAAAACAGCAGTTGCAAAACCTGCTCGGGATCTAGAGTATAAAGGAAGATTGTAATGCTTGGCAAATGTATGCACGGAGCTCCAGGTAGCAGCTTCTAAAATGTCTTTGGTAGCCACTCCTCGTAGGAAAGCTGTAGTGGTGGCTGTAGCTCTTGTGGAATGAGGTCTGATATTATCAGGAGTTGTCTTTCCATGAAAAGAGTAACAAAAGCGAATGCGATTTCCTATCCATTTTGAGATTGTCTGTTTTGAAATTGCTTTTCCTTGCATTCCTGTTGCATATGCTACCAAAAGCTGGTCAGTTTTTCTGCTGGTCTTAGTTCTGTCCAGATAGTAGCGTAATTGTCTGTGCACATCCAAGGTATGTAGCAGTCTTTCCCCTGTTCTGTGGGTTGGGGAAGAATGTAGGTAAATGAATCGCTTGGTTCAATGATACTCTGGAGACCACTTTTGGCATAAAGGTAGGGTTGGTTCTCAGAGAGACTCTGTCCTGATGGAAGATAAGGAAGGGTTGTACTGCCATTAATGCCTGTAACTCAGATACCCTTCTTGCTGAAGTGATTGCTAGTAGGAAAGCAGTTTTCCAAGACAAGAATTGTAATTCTGCTGTTGCTGCTGGTTCAAAAGGGGGGAGAGTTAACTTTTCCAGCACAAAGTTGAGGTCCCATGTAGGTAAAGGTGGTTTCCTTGGAGGCTTTACATTTTTGATTCCTCTCAAGAACTGCCTGAGTAGAGGATGAGAGAAGACAGGAGGATCCAAGTTGTATTCTGCTGAAATTGCTGATGCATGAATCTTAATGGAGGAGTAAGACAGGCCATTATGGAACAGCTCTGCTAAATATTCCAGGATGTGTGCTATGTTTGCCAATGAGACATTTTCTCCCTTTGCTGCACTCCAAATGAGGTATTTTTTCCACTTGGCTGAATAAGTCTTCCTTGTGGAGGGTCTGCGTGCCTCCAGGATAATTTCCTTAACCCTCTGAGATAAATCTGGGTTATTTTGTTTTATGCAATATTCCAAGCAGCTAGCTGCAGTGTCTTCAAGTTTGGATATAGGATCTTGTTGTCCTGTGTTAGTAGTAAGGGACATAGAGGTAGATGCCATGCGTGTGTCCGAGACATGCTTCTCAGTAGCGGGTACCAATGTTGCCTCGGCCAGTCTGGAGCTATCAGAATTACACTTGGTTGATCCTCTTTGATCTTCAGTAGAACTTTGTACATCAAGGGAAGAGGTGGAAATGCATATGCTGTCAGGTTTTTCCAGCTGAAGGAAAGGGAGTCCACCCTCCAAGCAAGTGGGTGGTATGCTCTTGTGCAGAATTTCTTCTATTGGTGATTGTGTGGGGAGGCAAACAGGTCTATCTGTGGTAGTCCCCATTTCTTTGTTACGGCTTTGAAAATATCTGGATGCAGCATCCATTCGTGAGCATCCGTGGTAGTTCTGCTTAAGGTGTCTGCTAGAGAATTTTCTTTTCCTGGTACAAATCTGGCCTGAAGTTGAATGTTGAGGTTCAGGGCCACATTCCACAGGTCCATTGCCATCCGGCATAGAGGATATGAATGTGTACCTCCCTGTTTGTTGATGTACCACATGACTGTGGTATTGTCCGTCCTTATCAGCAGATGACCCTGTTGAAGGAGTGGTCTGAATGCCTGGATCGCATATTTCACTGCCAGCATCTCCTTTAGATTTATGTGTAGATTCAGCTGGTCTTGGGTCCATAGGCCTTGTATACACTTGTCCACCATGTGTGCCCCCCATCCTAGGTCTGAGGCGTCCATGGTGATGGTCTGGCTTGGCTGTGGTTTGTGGAAAGGCAAGCCTCTGTTCAACTGACAGGCCTGAGCCCACCACAGGAATTCTTGCTTCAGGCATGGAATTATTGGAATCTGGTCTTCTAGACTGTGCTGGTGTTGAGACCATACATTCCTTAGGTACCATTGTAACTTTCTCATATGTAGCCTGGCATGTGGAATCAATATTATACAGGATGCCATGTAACCCAGGGCTTGCAGGACTTTCCTTGCAGTAAGCTGAGTTTGTTTTGTTAATGACATGAAATAGCCTGGTAGTTGCTTCTGTTTTTCTTCTGTGAGAAAGGCCATCTGAGTTGATGTGTCCAGTTCTGCCCCCAAGAATGTTATCCTTTGGGATGGTACTAGTCTTGACTTCTGCTTGATGACTGTGTATCCCAAGGCTTGCAACAGTTGTATGACATTTTCCAAATCTTTTGTTAATTTTACCTTGCTGTCCGCTTGTATTAGGCAGTCGCCCAGGTATGGGTAAATTTGAATTCCCTGAAGCCTGCAATGAGCAATTACTGATGCCAGGCATTTCGTGAATACTCTGGGCGCAGTAGATAAGCCAAAAGGCAATGCTGAGAATTGATAATGCTCTGATCCTGCAAGAAATCTGAGGTGTCTTCTGCAATCTGGTCGTATAGGGACGTGCAGGTATGCCTCCTTGAGATCTAGAGTCACCAGCCAAGACTCCTTGCCCAGCATGGGAAGAAGCTGCTGGAGGGTCAGCATTTTGAATTTTGGAACAATGAGGTATGTGTTCAGTGCGGACAAGTCGAGAACAGGTCTCCATTGATTTTCTTTTCTTGGTACCAGGAAAAGCCTGGAGCAAAATCCTTGGCCCTGTTCCATAGGTGGCACCTTTTCTATAGCTCTCATCCTTAGTAAGTTGTTGATTTGTCTTAGAGCGTCTGTTTTTTGGCTTAGTGGTAGGTTTGGCATTCCCTTCTTTTTTGGTAGAGTGTGGAAGTGAAACCTGTAGCCCTTGTCTATTGTTTGTAAAGTCCATTTGTCTCCTGTAATGTAATGCCAGTTGTCTGAAAATAAGGCTAGCTTTCCGCCCAAGGGAGCTTCCAGTTGTTCCCTGGTAGGCGGTATCAGTCATTGTGTCTGTCCTGTGGAATTGGTTGTAGTTGAATCTGTGGCAGTACTTCTCTGATTGGTAGGCTGCCACTGACGTCCCCTGTAGGCACCCCTAGATTGACTTCTGCCTCTTGGGCATCTATTTCTGCCTCTCTGTGCTCTGGAGCTGTCTGGAAAGGACCAATTCTTCGAAGGCCAATTTCTGCTAAACCTCGGAGGTTGGACCTGTAAGAAATCCTTGACTGTTTGGACAGATTTTGCTTTTTCTTCCACCTTCTTTAGAACCTCCTGTGCAGGGGAGCCAAACAAGCTTTGTTTCTCCATGGGAGCATCTAGGAGTTTTGATTTAACATGGTCTGGTAAAGATTGTTCTTTTAACCATGCATGTCTTCGAATCACTGTTCCAGTCATAGCTGATCTAAAGGAAGCCTCCAGTGCATCATAGCCACATTTTAAGAAATGGTTACTGACCTGCTGGGAATTATGTACCAAATCCTGAAGAGACTTGCGGTCTATAGGTTCAGGAGAGGACCGTTTTTTATTTAGCTGGTCTAACAAAAATTCCTGATACTGAATTATGTGAAATTGACAGTTTAAGGCCCTAGCCGAAAGAGCAGCAGAAGTATAAACCTTTTTACCCCATCTCTCTAATGCTCTAGATTCCCTATCAGAGGGAAGAGGGTTTTTGGCAGAAGCAGCTGCCACACCTTTCGGGCCCTGTGAAATGGTTTCGGGGTCTGCAACAGGAGCCTTATACAAATGGTAGTGTGTGTCCAGGACCCTGTAATATCTGTCAGGCTTGGCAGGGGCCGGAGGAAGAGAATCAGGGGCAGTACAGGCATCATTAAATGCATCATCAACTACTGTTAGTACTGGAGGAATGGCTAAAGGCCTATGCTGTGGTAAGTGTAAAAAAGTCCTTAGCCTTTTCCTTGAATCTGAAAAATCCTGGCCCTGCCATTGGAAATGCTACCTCATAGCATGTAAGGTTTCCCCAAAAGAAAATTCTTCAGGAGGAGAAGCAGAAGGAATGGAGTCTTCTGCATCAGAATCCTCATAAGGAGAATATGGGCCTTCCTGAGGGTCTGTAATGTCCGAGTCCTCAGAGGAATAGTCTGTAGAGACAGGTTCCGGGGGTTCAGTCCTAGGCCTCTTATCTGAAGGGGGCTGAGAGGCCCTGTCTGGGTGAGGTTGGGATCCCCTGATCAAAGAAATGAGATCCTCAGCCAGGCTGAGTATTTGTGAACTAGAGGTAGGCCTATGTGGGGGAGTTTTAGCAGGTAAGGCCTTAGAAGATTTAGCTGCTTTAGCCCTGGCAAAAGCCTTGATGGACATAGAAGCAAGGGGTCTAGCAGCCCCACGTGCAGGGGTAGATATGTCTAAAGGAATAGTATCTGACAAATCCTGGGTGCCTGCTTCCGTAGCAGTAATTTCAGTAGCAGATTCGACCATGCTCTGTGAGGCCTCGGCTATAGGAGGCAGGCTTTCGGCCGAAGGGAGAACCAAGGACTCTGTTTCAGCAGAAACCGAGACACTCGCGGTTGGCCTAACCGCGGTTTCAGCCAAAACCGCGGACCGCGAGTGTCGGTCCTTTTCCTTGCGCTTTTTAGCTATGTGTGTAGTCGGAGTCTCCGACCGCATTTTGTAAGCAAAAGCGGGACCAAAAAACTCCTCTGCAAACTCCGACCGACGTCTAAGTGTCCGTCGGTTGAAGGAAGCACAGGCTAGACAAGCTGATACGTCATGGTCTGGGCCTAAGCAAGGAAGGCAGTAAGAGTGGAAATCCTTATGAGGTATTTGTTTCCCACAAGTTAAACAATTATTTACTTTTTCTGACATCGGCTGAGGCAAGAAAGAGTCCCCAATGGGGTACTTAGCTTTTTAGAAGTCTTCGGTAGTAGAAATCTCTGGATCTGACCGACCGGCACTTGCGAACAGCTTCTACTTCGGGCACCACGCGGCAAAAAAGACTGAGGAAAATGGCGTCGGCTGATGCCTTTATACCTGATAAACAGCAGCTATGACGTCGGGTGAAGTGCGACATCAGCCGAGGCCAGACCCAGACTTTGGAATCCGGCCGACCGAAGGGCTGCCTGAGGCAGGACAACCCATATGTTAGGACTGCAGATGCATCCTTGAAGGACATCCCTGTCTTTGTGGAAGCTCAGGAAGGGTGGAGAAGGCAGTAGGGCTTGAAACCCGCTTGGCAGAGGTTACAGCCAACCAGCTAGGAGGAGGCTGGCTCAAAAAGGCACTAGTCAGTTTTTCTAGCACAAAATTAAGATTCCAGGGGAGAGCTACAGGTCTCCCGGGAGATCTATTGTGGAGAACACCTTTTAGAAATTGTTTGACCTCAAATCTGGAAGCTAAAGGAGATGGAAAAGGCAGACATACAGAAAGCGCTGACAAATGTGCTTTTACAGAGGAATAAGCTAAGCCCACATTGAGCAATTTACACAGATATGAAATAACCACAGAATGATCCACCGTAAGTGGGTCCAGGTTTCTAGCAAGACACCAAAGGGAAAATCTCTTCGACTGGGGAAAAAAGAAGTTATGTCTTACCATAACATTCCATCTGTGTTGTCAGTCTTCACTAATCCATGACTGTGGACTCGGTTCAGAGCCCGTTTATTTCAGCTTGTACCTTCCAAACTCCTGAGCTAGGCTTTACCCATAATGCTCATCTCTAAATTAACTCAGATCAAGTTTACCTACATTTGTGGCAGACAATAGCAGATAAGAATAAGAGACCAGATATATGTCCCCAATATGAAGCCAGTTCTGGGAAAATTCAATCCACTAAGAGTCTCAGGCTGGGGAAAGGAGGGAGGGAGTGTCAGGGAGGGAGTGTCAAGGATTAGTGAAGATTGACAACACAGATGGAACGTTATAAGACGTAACATCTTTATCTGATGTTGTCAATCTTCACGCAATCACTGACTGTGGGACAGAGTCCCTAGCTACCTGAATCTTGGGAGGTCTCACAGAAGAATATTCTTAAGCAACATTGAACAGAATGATGCCCGACCCCTAGAGACCTGATCCAATTTGTAACGAGTGATAAAGGTATGAGGTGAAGACCAAGTGGGTCCTGCACAAATATCATCTAAAGAAGCCCTGGCATGAAAAACTGCAGAGGTTGCCACCGCTCTAGTTGAGTGGGCTTTGACAGGGCATGAAAGGCGGATCCCTTTTAACTGACAGATAAAAGTAATACAATCTTTGAGCCATTTCGCCAAGGTAACCTTTGAAACTGGGTTGCCTAAGGAAAGGGAGGAAAACGCAACAAACAATTGGTCAGATTTTCTGAAATCCTTTGTTCTGTGAAGATAAAATTGCAGCTGTCTGTGAACGTCTAATAAACGAAGGGAATACTCCCACTTATTGGAAAAGTTAGGGAAAAAGACCAGTAGTTGAAGAGTCTAATTGATATTAGAATCCAAGACTACCTTTGGTAAAAAGGATGCATTAGTCCTTAGGGAGACCCTGTCTTTGTGAAATATTATGTAGGGTGGTTTACAGAACAAGGCCTGACATTCAGATACCCTTTTGGCAGATGTAACAGCCACTAAAAATAAAGTTTTCCACATCAGAAACTTTAGTTAACATGTAGCTGATGGTTCAAAAGGAAGCAAAGTAAATGACTGAAGAACTAGTGCTAGATCCTAGGAAGGAATGGGTTCTTTAATTGGCGGCCTTAACATTGAATCCCTTTAAAAAGGGTTTACAAAGTTTGCGTGACATAAGGGATGACCCATCAAACCCCATATGAAAATTAAAGATGGCAGCAAAATGGACTTCAATTACTGAAGTAGAAGAACTAGACTGACAGAGGTTTGCCAAAAAATCCAAAACTTTATGAACAGGGGTCGTATAAGGATCAAGTTCATTCATAAGAGGCCAAGTTGCAAATTTTTCCCATTTACTTTGATACAGTTTCAAAGTAGAAGGCTTGTGATGGGCCACAATGATTTGTTGGACAGGAGAGGAAAGGGAAGGATGCCTAGCAATTATGGGAATTGGAGAAGCCATGCCATGAGCTTGAGATGTTGGGAGGTTTGGATGAACCATGCCCTCCAGATGAGATGCAGATCTGGAGCTAGGTCCAGAATCCATAGTTTCTGAAGATTAGGCCAAAGGAAGGGAAAGCAAACTTGTCAAGGCCAAAGGTGAGCAATGAGAATAACTGAATTCTCCGACCTCTTGGTTTTCTTTAGAAATTGAAATATCAAAGGAGTCGGGGAAAAGCATAGAGAAGACCGGGAGGTCAATCATGGAGAAAAGCGTCTCTGGATGACTCCCCTGGAGGGGGGATTAGGGCAAATTAACTGTTGCACTTGTTCAGAGGGGGACACAAAAAGATTGCAGCAAAGTTGGCCCCAGTGATGAAAAATCTCTTTCGTTACCACCAGACTGAGAGACCACTCATGAGGCATGAGAATAGTCCTGCTCAGTTTGTCCACCATCATGTTGGAGCTCCCCGGAACATGCATTGCTGTGAGAAAGCAGTTGGAAGAAATAGCCCACTGCCAAACTCTGAGGACTTCTCGATGCAGTGGGTAAGATTTGGTTCCCCCTTGCTTGTTGATATACCAGACTACCGATATGGAGTCTGCCTGAATTGCTACCACTCTTAGAGGAAGGCATCCTGAAAATCCTTGCAATGCTAACAGCACTGCCCTCATCTCTAGAATATTGATGTGCAAGTTGGCCTCCAGTTGGGACCATGTGCCTTGGACTGCCTGTTCCAGATAATGCCCCACCCCACCTTAACTGGGAAGCATCCGTGGTCATTATGACTAAGGGGTTGCAGAAGGATGAAAGGTCGCCCTAAAGAATCTCATTGGAGTGGAGCCACCATGAAAGATCCTGTTTGCAGTGATTGATAATCATTGAGACACTGACCGGTCTTTATCAGCGTCTACTGGAAGGCTAGCAACCACTGTAAGATTTGCATGTGATATCTTGCTAAGGAAAACCACAGTGACTGAGGCTGCCATCGAGCCTGTTTGAAAGACTAATCTGGCTGAAACGCTTGTGCTCTGTATAATTTGGCTGACCAGAGATCTGATCCTTTGTAGTCCTTCCAGTGGGAGTGAAGCCATTCCTGTAATTGTGTCTAACAAAGAGGACTGTAAATTTGACTTTTCGCAATTTACTGTGATGCCTAGAGATGCAGTGTGTAATCTCTTGCCAGTTCTCTGACGTCTGGTGGTAGCAGTAAGGAGCCAGTCATCGAGATATGGAAAGACTCGAAATCCTTGCAGACTAAGATGAGTTGCTACCACTGTCAAGCAGTTGGTGAACAGCCTGATGGCTGAGGTGTTTCCAAAGGCCAGTGCCCTGAATGGGAAATTATTGGCTCCTAGCCAGACGTGCAGGAAGCCCCTGGAGCATTTGTCCATTTTTATGTGGTAATACGCATCCTGGAGGTCTATAGAGCACATCCAATCATGCTTTTCCATGAATGAAGTATAGACTGTAGCAAGACCATCCAAAATTTGGTTTGCTGAACTGCCTTGTTGAACTGTCTGAGATCCAAAATGGGTCTCCAGTCCCCTGTTTTTTTGAGCACTAAAGAACCTGTAGTAAAACCCGGATCCTATTTGGTCTGGTGGGACTTTTTGGATGACTCTCTTATCGAGCAGTTTTTGAATTTCTATGACTGCTGCTTCCCTGTGATTGGGTGGAACATCTGGGAGTCTTTTTTGGGGTATGGGACTTGCACAAAGTGGAATTTTGTGATTCCCTGCACCCCATCTGTCCAAAATTATCAGTTGCCAGGCAGGCTGGTACAAGGACTGCATCCACTGACTGCCTCCAGAGGAGGGCAATCGGGGCTCCCTACAGGGGTGCTAGTAGGAAGTACCAGAGAAAGAATCTCTGGATCCCTGGTTCTGTGGGCCACTTCTGCCTCTAGGGCGGCATCTTCCATTACTTCCCTCTTTGCCCCAGGTAAAGTCTCTGTGAATCTCGGAAAGGCCTTTGGGATTTTTTAAACTATAGTCTCTCACTTCTCTGGTTCCTACAGTAAGGCCGCTGAGGCGTGGAGAAACATACGCTACTGCAGAAAGTGTCTTGCCATCGTTTTCACAGCAGGCCAAAGTGTCTTCAACCTTGGAACCAAAAAGGGATGATCCGTCAAATGGAGCGTTGATGAATGATGCTTTAAATAGCGCTGCAAAATCACACAAGTGCATCCATGAGTGCCTTCTAATGGCTATGCCTGAACCCGCCGCTGTTGTCATTCCTTCAGCTGTGTGGGCATTCAGCCTCATGGACAAGTTAGAAATCACTTCAAGGGTTGTGAGCTGAGAGGCAACCTTATCCCGTACCCCTTCAGCTACTACTCCTGAAAGGGTATCCGAGAGCTCTTTGATTAGATCTTTTGGTAACTTTGGAAAGTGCGTCATGTAGTTCAAGGACCTGACAGCAAAGGTCGATGAATCGTAAATGTGCTTCCCAAACTTATAGTCCTAGATTCCTTGTTTGGAGGATGGACAGCCAGACTTTCCTCAGCAATTTCCCTCTTTGTGGCTGCCACTATCACCATGGAGTCCACGGATATGCCCTTTGACCAATGTTGCTCTTTGTAGGGTGGAAAGGATCTGGTCAGGTCTCTTGGGGACTGGTTTGAAGTCGGGCATGTTCCATGCCCGCTGAGTGATCAGTTTCATGAGATCATCAGCAGGCTGAGCGATCCAAGAGGTAGAAGGTTAGGCACGAAAAGCCTACAGGTTATAGACTCCTCCGAGGAAGGCCGGAGAGAAGACCAGCCACCCCCTCTGTTTCAGGATCTCTAGGATGTCCCCGAAGGAATCATCAGGGGGTGACCTGGGGGAAGCTACTCATTCATCAAAGTCGGTATCTTCAGTGAAGAACTCCTCTGGGGAGTCTAAGTGCTTCCTCTTGCACTTTTTCTTTGCAGGTATTTCCCTCGGGGGGATGTTCCAGGCATGTGTCCAAAGAGGAAACGACCAAGGTTGGTCTTTCCTGTGGCTCTTGTGCCCTCTGCCCCAAGGAAGAGACTGATGGAACCTCAGGTTGAGATGATGTGGAAGTCTGGCCCGACAATGGCAGAGACAATGGCCAAGGCCTTTTCCATGATTTGGAAGGCCAGCCACCCCGTAGACTGATGGAAGCCCAGAACTGAAATACACTCCTTTGGAACTGAGCTATCATCATGCACCGAGGAGGTGACCCCTGAAGCCTGGGTCGATCCTATGAAATCCAAAGCACCAAGGGTTATGGATGGCTCCAAAATTAAAGTCGATCCATGCACCTTGGAACCGGCCAGGGAGTCTCGACTCTGGGAAGCCTTTGGTGCCAAAAGCCCAGAGGAGCTCACGGCAACTCTTGGTTCCAGAAAATAAGTTGCTACTGGAACAGAGACGGTCGATGCCAGGAATGTCAGAACTGAGGCCTCCAATGACTCCATAGGAATTGGAGGAGGAAGAAAAGATGGTGTCGTAGTAGGGTTGGTTCCAATGCCTGTATGGCTAGGAAACAAAGACAATCCCCTTGCCGTCAGGAGCTGATCCACCAGTCTCAATGTTGGCTTCAGAGAAACTCTTAGTGGACTGAACTGAAGCAGTTGAAGGAGACCTAGGGGGTCTTGGATCGACAAAGGGGCTTGGTGGTCTATCCCTGAATGAGTTAATAGAGGGAGAATATCTATCTCAGAACAAAAATTGGCTCTGACTGCTCTGGTACCAACATGTCTCTTGGTGCTGAGGCAGTTGACGTCGTCTCTGAAATTTGGGTAGGTGCCAAATCTTTTCCCCATTCAGTGCCGTGGAACTCTTCGACACCGAAGGATGTTTAGAAACCTGTTTAGGCGGTTCCGAAGTACTAGGAACCAAAGAAGGTCATTTCTTAGAAGAGGAGGATGACTATGATAATGAACTGGCTCCTGTTTTGGACCCAGAAATGGCCTCTTCAAAATCACTTTTTAGCAGTCCTTTAAGAATTAGTTTTTCCGTTCAGTGAGTGTCCTAGCCGAAAAAAAACATGGCAAATTGAACAGTTCTCCTGCAGGTGAAGTTTACCTATGCAATATATGCAAAGTACATGCCCGTCCGAATAGGGCATCTTCCTTTCACATTTCTGGCACCTTTTAAATCCCAAGATGCCCTTAGATGACTTGGCTGGAGTTTCCGACTTGTCAGCCAGAATGAAAAAATGAATGTGCACATACACTCACATGAAAGGAACAGAAAGAATTGTTTTTTTTAAAGGAGAAAAAGTAAGAAAATACCAACGATGGTAAGATAAATACCTTAATAGGTAAGAAAGAAGTACAAACAATGGTACTGAGAAGGAACTACCAACAGTGGTGCAAGTAGAGTGAGGGAGAAACGCACAAATGCTAAGGTAACAAGAGGAGTGAATAGATAA
Source organism: Protopterus annectens (assembly GCF_019279795.1). NCBI lineage: Eukaryota > Metazoa > Chordata > Ceratodontiformes > Protopteridae > Protopterus > Protopterus annectens. Next base: position 936,716,322 of record NC_056746.1, read on the forward strand.
AAGACTATAAATAAAAAGGGAGACTTATCAAAGACAAAAAAGAATATCTTAAAGGAAAAACTTACTTTAACTATAAGCCAAAGCTCGAGAGCAGTCGTACGTGTCTGACACACAAAGCGGCAAATGAGATCTGAGGTAATTTAGAGTGAAGCATTATGGGTAAAGCCTAGCTCAAGAATTTGGAAGGTGCGAGCTGAAATAAACAGCAGAGTTGCTTCTGAGGCTCATAACCGATGTCACAGTCAAGGAATATGTGAAGATTGACATCAGATAAGATTTCCTTGTATTGGGTTTCCTGGCCTCTTGCAGGACTTTAAGCACGTTCTCAGAATAAAGCTGTCTGAAGGGAATCAGGGTTATATCACCGACAGAGTTATCTGAAGAGCTTCCAGGTTTGGGTGGATGAAGGAGCCCTTGTTCTGTGTGAGCAAGTCCACTCTGTGAGGTAACTTGCGATGATTGCCATTGGCTAGGTGTAGAAGGGGGAACCAGTACTGTCTTGGCCAATAGGGATTCACCAGCAAGATTTTTGGTCTTTCCTGCTGAATTTTCAGCAGGACTTCTGGGATGAGTGTTGGTGGGGGTATGCATAGAGAAACTTCCCCTTCCAAGAGATAGACAGGGTGTCCATTTTCCATGCCTAAGGATGAGTTTCTCTGGCACAAAATTTTGGAAGTTGTTTGTTCAGAGGGGAGGCAAACAAGTCTATTTGTGGAATACCCCACTGGTGGACAATGTCCAGGAACACATTCCTCTGAAGCATCCATTTGTGGGCCTGTGTTGTGATCTGCTCAGTGCGTCTGTCACAGAGTTCTGACAGGAAAGGATATAAACTGCCTGAAGAAAGGCGGGTTAGTTCCCAAGCCTGTAAGGCTAGTCTGCAAAGGATGCAAGAGCTTGTCCCCCCTGTCCCCCCTCAGCTTGTTTAGAAACCGCAGAAGTCATTTTGTCGATGTAGATACGCAACCTTCCTGGCCTCAGGAGGGGTTGGAAGGACTGTAGGATCAGTGCCTTAATCTCCTTTACATTTATGTGTATTTTTGCTCTGAGAGGGGGTCCATTAACCTTGAACCGTGTGTGGGCCCGGGGATGCTCCCCAACCTGTATTTGAAGCATCTGTGTACAAGTTCTGAGTTGGGGCCAATGGGTGAATGGGAAGTCCTGGGTTTATGGACAACTGTTGTAACCACCAATGGAGCTCCTTCCTTGAGGCAGGGTAGAAGTGGAATTGGAAAATCTAGTGGGTGGGCATGCTGAGACCACACTGATTTCAGGAACCACTGGAATTTCCTCATGTGGAGCCTTGCCGGAGTAGCATAGGGATGATAGAGGCCCTCAGCCCTAGGATTAGTAGAAAAAGTTTAAGGGGGAGAATCTGAGAAAACTAGGATATCTCCTGGGCCCACTGGGGGGGGGGGGGGTGGTGCGGGCACCATCATTTTGTCAGTTTGGAATTTGCACTCCAATAGTAGATTTAAGTTGATGGTGAATCCCAAGTGGTGTAAAATAACCACGGCTGAGTGGAGGTCGTGTCCCAGTTCTTCCAGACAGTTTGCTTGGAATAGAAGGTCATCTAGATAAGGGAAGATCTGAATGCCTTGGAGTCTGCAGAAGGTGGCCACTGGTGCTAGGCATTTTTTGAAGACTCTTGAGGCAGTGGTGAGTCCAAAAGGCAAGGCAGTGAATTGAAAATGCTCTGAGCCCACAGAAAAGTGTAGACATTTCCTGTATTTGGGATGAATGGGGATACAGAAATAAGCATCTTTGATGTCTATAGACGCTAGGAATGCCTGAGGGAGGATAAAAGGAAAGAGGGTCTGAAGAGTTAGTATGTTGAAGAAAGGCACTTTCAGAAAGGTGTTAAGATAGGAGATGTCTAGGATGGGTCTCTATGGGCCTTCCTTCCTGGGAACCAGGAACAAGCTTGAGTAGATGCCTGTTCTTTTCTGGGTAGGGGGCTCAGGTGGGATTGTGCCTTGTTCTAGCAGGTTTTGCAATAATAGGGGAGAGAGTGGTTTCTGTTCTTTTGGGGGTTGAGGGGTACCCCTGAAAGGAGGTACTGTGTGCCAGACCATACAGCAACAGTTTTTATGATGCTTAGCACCCAAGTGTCTTGAGTGATGGATTCCCAGGCGGGATGTGAGAGGGGAAGGCGCAAGGAGAGGGGAGGGAAGCAAGGACTTTCTGAGGAGTAAGGAGGAAGAGCCCATTCTATCAGTAAAGGGCTTCTTAGCCAACTGGTGAGCAGAGGAAGAAGAAAACTGATGTGTTTTCTTGGTCCCTTTGGAGGGTTTGGATTGGGAAGTCTGGGAATGCCTGCATTCAAAGACTTGTTTTCCAGGGTAGTTCCTATGAAATTTAGGGACTTGAAAGACCAAGATATGTTTAAGGTCTTTTAGCTCCTTGCTCTTTTCCTGCAGGGACTTGAACAGTTCTGCAGATGGTTTGCCAAATAAACCGGTGTTGTCAAGGGGAGCATCCACAAACCTTGCCTTGATGTCCTCAGGGAGGGGCTGAACCCTCAACCAAGCAAACCTTCTTAATGTACAGGAAGAAGTTGCAGCTCTGGAAGTGGCCTCAACTGCATCCTAGCTATGTTTATGGAATGTCTGCCCACCTGTGAGGATGCCACAATAACAGACAATGCCAATGCTTTATGAGTATGGCATGTTGGACACTATCTGACAGTTGTGACATAAGTTCCATATTGTACTTAGTCATGTGGGTCTGGTAGTTCATGGCTCTGAAAGCTAAAGTAGCTGAAGTAGAAATTTTCTTACCCAGCCTCTTCAGCTGCCTACTATCCTTGTCTGAGGGGAGAATGGAAGTAGAAGGAAGTGATGTAGAAGCCTTGTCAGAGGCTACTGAAATCGCAGATGGGTCTGCCACAGGGGCAGTGAAAAGGAAATTACAATTTTGAGACAATTTATAATACCTGTCTGGCTTTTTAGGGACTGGAGGCTGAGAGTTAGTGTGTAAAGAAGTGGAGGCGAAAGCATCGAAAAAGGCTGGAATAACTGCAGGTGTGGCAGGAAGACTAGGTTTCTACTCCTGAAGAAGGTCGTAGTATTGCTTTTGGACCTCAGACATTTGTGAGCTGCCCCATTTAAAAGGACCTCTTATCTTTGAGATGGTCTCACCAAACAAAATCTCCTCCATAGGGGATTCTGTCCCATTGCAGTTTTCCCGCTGGGGAAGCGTAGTCCAAGAGGGAAGGGATTTAGGATGCGTAAGCTAAGGAGTCACTGTCCTCATCAGAAGAGTTCCTCTGAAGTGACTTGTGCTCTGACCCTTTTTTATGGGGAAGGTGGTCAGTCAAGAAAGGAAGCCGCCTGGCCTGAGGAAGGCCTCAGAGCCATGAAGGCCTTGAAAAGGCCTTGGGGAAAGTTCTGCCACTCCTTCTGAGGGTCCGGTGGGGGAGAGGAATGTTTTGTTTTCTGTTTTTTCTTTGAAGGGGTATCCATTCGATGCAAAGAGGGAGGGCTGGATGTAGGCCAACACTCGATCAGAATAGACATCCTCTCACCACAGTCTAGGTGGATTCTCTTAGGCCTTCAGACACGAGCCAAGGTTCCGCCCTGGACATCAGGAACAGAGGTCTGTGAGGCCTTTCTGGATGGGCATATGTCCTGTTCCAAGATGGCCTGTACATCAGGCTCAGCCTGTGGATCCGAATCCACAATGTACCGTGTTTCCAAGCATGTGCCTTGGGAGAGACGTCTGATGGGAAAGGCACAGCTACCGCTTTGGGCCTAGGTCTTTTTGCCTTCCACTTAGTAGGCTCACTCATTGGGTCAGAGGAACCTCCTATCACGCTTTTAGCTAAAAATTTAAGTTGTTGGTTCTCCAAGTAAATAATTAGAAATGAAAGCTTGCTACAAATGGTCTTTGGTACAAAGGATTGACAAACTGAACAGTTTATGGACTTGATGGGACCTGAGACAGAAAAGGCACTAGAAATGATTCTCCTTGTGTGGAATCTGCCTACCTCAGTAAAACTTTCCTTTCATGGATGACTAACCTCAACCAAAACAGCGGCAAAAAAGGATTCTCTAATGGGACACTTATCTTTATTGAAGAAAACTATTCCGGCAGCAGAGCGACATCCAGGACTGGCAATCTGACTTGCAACAAAGTTGTTCTACGGATGGTGTCCTTGTACGTCACTTTTATGGGCTAGGTTCCATAGTAGCCTACATCAGACGTACCACGCACCCTACAGTCCTTTGGTATACTGGCTGACATAGGGTCGCCTTGGCAGGCAATTCCATCATGTAAAGAATACTGCAACAGATGAATAGAAGCACACCTGAAGATACAGATCTGATGTCTGAAGAAGTCTGAACTGAAGGCTTATCTTTAGGATCAGAAGTCTTCTGAATTTTCTTGAGCGGTCAGATCCGAAGAGGATTGAGAGGAACTGGGTTGCTCAGGAATTATTTTCTTTGCTTCTTTTCTCTCAGATTTGGAGGATTGAGGTCCAGTAAGTGATTCTCCAAAGGCCGAAGGAAGAAGGCCCTTGATAATTGATTTATTCTTCCAGTCAATTAATGTTCTAGGGTTAAAAACCTTACAAAAAGAATATGAATAATGGAAAATGGCGCCAACTTCTGTCTCAAAAGAAAAAAGGCAAAGAAATATCTGCTCAAGTTTAGGAGAGATCATAAACCGTGTCAAAGTCCTCGAAAACCCAGATAATTGTATCATGACTAACAATATATAACTATTAAGGAAAGACAAAAAAAAAACACCACCAAGTACAGATCTACAAAAAACTTATAAATGTTAAATGCCCACATCATGGAGAAACAATCCCAGAACTAATTTCAACACCCAATTAACAAGGAAAATAACCAATAAATCTGAGATAACCAAAAACAGAAATGTAACCTACAGATGTTACTGAAGCACAAACTTGCAGCACCATCTTATGACATCTATAGCTCCTCTCTCTCAAAAAAAAGTACTGCTACCAAATATAGTACCAAATGTGCCAATGTAATTGCCTTAAAATAGTGAAGTTACATAGTGTAAAAAAAAAAATCCTAAATGCAGCAAGAAATGCCTATTTAGTCTGCCCGAGATGTGTCATATCAACCTAAATACACAGCATATCAAACACTACACAAGAAAGTAAAAAAAAAATGAAAAAATGTACCTTCTACTCAAATTCTGAGTGACAGGTGTTATGACTCTTAATAGTGGGCAGAGGGACAACTCTCGAAAATAATTTCCAACATAAGGATAATTCCTATGAAGGATGAGCTGAAAAGTACTTTCCCTGCAACTCTGACTGGGCTAAAAGAAGGTCACCACAATGATCTTTGACAATTTTTTCTGAATCTTCAGCATTACCTTGCGAATCAGTAGAAGGGGTAGAAAAATCCATAAAGGAACATTCCCATCCAAGGGAACAAGAATGTGTCTGTCCTCCAAGCAAGGCTTCAAGGCGGTCTCGAACAGAAATTTTTTAACTGTCTGTTTTAAATGCAGAAACACACATCTATTTGAGGTGATCCCTACATCTGGACCAAATCCTGGAAGACCTCTGCTCTGAGTTTCCACTTGTGAGGGTCAGTCTGGGATCTTAATCTGTCTACTACTATGTTCATAGGTTCATAATTTAGTATTAGGCTAACTGCCTCTGCGAACCATTTTAAGTCTAGCCAGTTATCCCATGTGAGACTCAAACCCTGCACCTTGTGTTTGTAAGGCAAACACCTTAACCATTACGCCACCCTCCCAACCCTGTTTTTGCTCTGGCAGGATGTATAAGGCATGAAGTGTCACAGAATGCTATTAAGGCTAGCTCCCAGTCCATCACTGCCAACCAGCAAAAAGGGTATGACCTTGTACCGTTTTGTTTGTTCAGGTACCACATTGACTGTGATGTGGTCTGTGACAACTAAAAGGGGACCCTTTGTCCATAAATTAAGAACGTTTAGGGCTTGAAATACTAATAATTCTTTGACATTTGTGTGCTTTGTAGCATCTGAAGGACCCCTTTGCATTGCACTTTAACTCCCCTGGACACTGTTCCCCATACAAAATATGAGTCTGCCCAGACTGACTGCACTGGGGTCTGGAGGGGGAAGGGTAGGCCTGGATTGTGAGAAATCTGATCCTTCACCACTGTAACTTTCGTTTCACAAATTCTAAAGGATGCTGGTGCTGGAATCAACAATTTTCAAACAGAATCTTTCTTTCGAAGCCCAGAATTTTGAGAAACTCTCTTGCGGAGGCAGCTTCTTAAAGAGAGAAACGTCTGAAAAATGTTCTTGTCAGTTAATACTTTGTCTTCCAGTAGAAGGGCCAATCCTTGTGTCTTCAAACACCCAGGGAAGACAATACTTTGCGAGAGTGTGAGAGGATATATGCAGGTTCAACTTGAAGCCCAAGTGAGCTAGACTGGTCACCTGAAAACAGACTCTGCACAAATTGGCAAGTTGTCTAAATAAGGGAAAATGTGGCCATAAGCATCTTGCAGATCTAAAGTCGCCATACAACAGTGGTGTGGAAGAAGGGGCAGGGTGAACATTTTGACTTTAGGTACTTTTAGAAAGTTACTTGGATACAGAACAAATCTAAAACTGGTCTGTAACACAGCACTTTTTTTAGGTACCAAAAAGATTCTGGAGTAAAATCCTTTTCTTTTTTGTGGTGCAGGATCTGGTTTCTACAACCCCTGCTTGCAACATGTGAAGGAGTACCAGAGAGAACAGATGTGTCTGGACTGGTGGGTTTGAGCGGATTCCCCAGAATGGAGGAGGATTTTCTGTCCATTGCCAAGAGTATCCTCTCAAAATTATTCTCAGCACCCACTTGTCTGTGACTGTGGCCAGGCTGCTGGGTTAAGTGAAAGCCTGGGGAAAGGGGAGAAGGGAGAGGAGAGAGAGGATGCCAGAGTCTCTGCATAGTCATTCTTTGAGGGGATTGATCTTTTTTGAGAAAGGAATCCCTTTTTATTTTTTGGGAGCATTACCCTCCTGCCATTTTCTCTTGGTACCTGACTCTTTAGGCTGGAAAATGTGCTTGTTCTGCCCTTTGAAGGTGGGAAGCCTTGTTACGGTAGAATCTGTGAACACGAAACATTTTAAATTTACCTCTACCATCCTCTACTGTTTGAGACTATGGGTAAGCACCAGGACCAAACAAATTCAGAACTTAAAAGAGCATTGAAAATATCATGTTTTAAATCTCAGAAAAAGGTCTGGTTATGTAACCAAGCTTACCTTCTCATTACAACAGAAGCGGCTGCACATCAAGAAATTGTGCCAACACCTTCCAAGATACTTCTCAAAGCATGTTTTGAAAACCTGGGTCACACTAGAAACAATCTCATTCCCATAACACTTCTATTCAGCAGGCAAAGATGCAGCAAAGTCTAAACTGTAAGCACACTGCAAAATAAAATTCCACTTAAAGCCTAGATAACTTAGAATTCTAAAGACTAAATTACAGGACTGAGCAAACTTTTTTTCAAGATTCTCACCACTTGACAATTTTATTCCGGGGTGTTGGGTTAGAAAAAGCCTTGGAGCTCTTTTTAGAGTTGGGTCGGCTGTCAAAGGAGCAGAGTCACAAACTTACAGTACACTTTATACTTCCTCATAGCCTTTTTTTGGAACTGGTTCACTAGCCAAAGGGGTTTTATGTGCAGTTTTACAGACATCTAAGGCTGGTAACAGAGGAGGAACAGCCAAAACATTTGGAATCTCATCCTTAGGAAGATCATAAACTCTGCCAGTCTCTGGCACAGCTCAAGACAACTTTCAGTCAAATACATTTCTAAACCTTGCTTGTATCTGTGGATAGATAAAACACCTGCTTGGGTTTTTGAACTTGTTCACCTTCCAAAAGAATCAGACTGGATGGACTTGAGCGTGTATTGTCTGCATCAGTCTTCTCCATTAAAATCTGCAGCCACAGACTTATCTCTAGAGAAGGCAGCCCCAGAGTCATTCTGAACAGGAACATAGTCTCAAGATTAAATGACTGCAAATCACTCTTAGCTAAGGAAACCATATTATCTCTACATGTGGTACTAACCTGATTATCTGCATTTTAATGAAGTTTCTGTTTCTACTTATTGTGAACTATACTAGCGGACACAATATCTGGGGACAGAGTTACGTCTGCCAAGGGGTGTCCTACCCCAAACATCTCCTGCACCTAAAGGGCTTGGTCCTTCCGTATCTAAACCAGGTACTTTAACAGCCATGGAGGATGTCTCTGACCCTTGTACAATACACAGTTGTGGGTTTACAACAACAGGTGGTAGGAAAAGGTCAAGTGGTCTATAGGCTGGCTTAAAGCAACAACAGATATACAAACTGCAGGCTGAGGCATGTTTTTTTTTCTTTTTTACGTGCAACTGGAAATGATTGCAGGGGGGTGGGGTGGGGTGGGGAAGCCGTATCAGGATTCATCACGTCAGGGGAAAAACACCAGCCAGAACAATACACTGATGCTATTAACGGCTGACTAAGCAATAACAGAAAATATAAACGATATACCCACACAACAAATAGGGACAAATTGTATAAGACACAGCAAATGGGGATAAATTGTATAATACGCAGCAAAAACAGTTTACAATTTACTAAGCCTTTTTCTGTAACCTGCATAGTGTAGTAAGCAGTAGAACTTGCAGTCACAATACAAAGTAAAATTCATTTGACCAAACAGTACCAACAATTCAAACATATGCCCTTAAATCAAATAGAAACCATTTTAAAATAGCATAAATATGAGTTTAGAGATTTTCTTGTCAGAAATAAAAAATTTCCAGAGAAAATGCAAAGTAATCAGCAGTAAAATCACAATTCAATGATGAAACAGCTACATCAGTTGTAAACATAAAAATAAAGTGAAAAAAGTACAATATTTCTCTCTCAGAACTTCAAAATGAAGCAGATAAACAACAGGCATGATTAAATGGCTGCTCTACACTCATGAAGCAATCCCTAAAGTTCAACTGATACCACAGAATTTCAGTTTCTCAGTACAAGTCATAACACACTTTAAAAAAAAAAAACAAAAGGAAGAATAAGTGCTATATCATTCACATTGTCAGTCCTGGAACTCTAAGACTGGGCTGTAGTAAGGGCCCTTTCTTTTTTGTCAAGAGGTTTCACTTGCTGAGATAACATTACTGCTTCTTCCCTTATTAGACCTGAGCAGTATAAAGAATGAGTGTTACCCTGGTTAAAAGAAGTCTACTGACAACATTTTTGACCTATCCTCTTCCTCTATATTTCAGTAACACATTGGGGGTCAGGATGAGGGGAAAGTACAGAGAAATAGATATGCCCACAGAATGGTGAAGGAATCAATCTTCTAGGCTCCTGAAGCTGCTATCATACAGCAAAACTAACTGAATTGACTGTTCTCTGCAAGAAACAAAAAGGTCTACTTCTGGCACACTTCACCTGTGAGTCAGCTGCAAGAACACATCGGCGCTGAGCAACAATTCATGGGGGGCTGACAATGTCCTGCTCAGCCTGCCTGCTAGCACATTCATTTGCAATGATATTAAAGACACCCTGAGGATCAGTACAGACTTCTGGGATACTTCCCAAGCTTACACCTCCAGTCTCCAATGTATGCAAGAGAGGGTGTGCCGCCACCCCCCCCCCCACTGTGAGGTGTTGTCAAGGACATTCAGGGTGCCCTTTTCTTAGCCATGTCTGAATGCTTTTAATACTAAACTAAAACCATCTTTTATACTTTTTTTGCTCTCATACTGTTATGCCAAGTGCCCTAGATCCTCAGACCTGCAACTTGAGTCCCCTCCTCCAAAAATTATGTAAAAGGAGTCTGTGGTGAGAGTCTGGGTCCCCCCGGGCCAACTTGAAAGGTGCCCTTGGATTGAGGAGCACTTGGCTTTTCCACAATGAGATCTCCTTTGTGAAAAAGGATGAGGGACAGATTGTGACCTATTAGGGTTGGAATGTTGACGCCATTTGTTTCTGAGGCACACTGCAGTTCTCATGTGGTGCTTCACTAGCGGTACCACCAAAATGCAGGATGCCATGTAATCCAGGATCCTAAGAAAGTCCCCGGATAAGACAGAATCCCTCCAACATGATCTGGAGAAAATGGTACAGAAAGATGATATTGCCTATTGACAGGAAGGCTTTCTGCTGTTCTGTGCCCAGCAAGATCCTCCAGGAACATTACTTTCCTTGTAGGGTTCAGACTTTGAAGGCTGAGGGAAGGTCTGGTGCTTGAAACAGCTAGGGTAAATTGCAGGTCCTTCTGACAAGTCTTCTACTGAGACTGCCTGAATCAGGGAACTTTCCCAGGTAAGGGTAGATGTGTATGCCTTTGTCCCTGCAAAAGGTACTTATCAAAGTCAGGCATCTTGTGAAGACCTCATGTGCAGCAGACAAGCGAAATGTCAATAAACTGGTAGTTGGATCTCCCGGATTCATATTTTAGATACCTTATGTACTACTTCACTACGGGTATGTGGAAATAGGAATCATTTAGATCCAATGTGATCATGAAGGCCTGAGTGAGCAGAAGTGGCAGAAAAAGGTTTGTAGGGGGAGTATTTTTAACTTTGGAACTAAACAATTGCTTAGTCTTGAAAGCTCTACAATGGGTCTCTGGTTTCTTTTTTTGGGCATCAGAAACAGTCCTGAGTAAAATCTTTCCCTCCTCCTCTACTGGCATCTTTTCTATTACTCCCTGTCCTAGCACATCCTCTACTATGGGGGAGCTGAACCCACTCCACAAGGAGGGAGTCACCATGGACCCCGGGAACTACCTCCCCATTAGCCCGACGAGCCTGGTCTGCAAGGCGATGGAACGTATCATCATGGAATTTATAAACAAAGACATTGGTAATCTCCAAACTCTGGACCCCACCCAGTTCGGGTTTGTAAAAGGCAGATCATGTCTCCTAAATCTGATTGACTTCTTTGAAGCAGTCACCAAAGCCGTAGACAAGGGTAAGGTGGTTCACACAGCCTATCTAGATCTTGCCAAGGCTTTCGACACCATCCCCCACTATGGAATTATAGATAAACTCATTAAACTAGGTATAAATCCCAATGTCACAAGATGGGTTGCCAACTGGCTAACTGACAGAACCCACACTGTGAAAGTAGCAGACTCCAAATCAGACTTCAGACCAGTGACAAGTGGAGTAACCACAGGGTAGAGTCCTGGGTCCTCTCCTGTTTGTTATCTACTTCCCTGAAGTACAGGTTAACACAGAAGGTCTTTGGCTAACAAAGTTCACAGATGACTGCAGGCTAGGAGCCATAATCAAAACTCCTAACGATGTGGACATCCTACAAAAGGGCCTCACTGAGACAAATGCCTGGTGTCAAAGCCATGGCCTCAAGCTCAATGCCAAAAACTGCACTGTCATCCCCTTAGGTAAAAACTCTGTACCCATGAACTACAACATAGCCGGTAGTATAATGAACACCGAAAGTGTGATAAGAGACCTTGGGACACAGGTGTAGAGTAGTCTCTCCTTTGATAATCACATCGCCACAGTAGTCAGGAAATCCTTCTACATGGCACACATCACAAAAGGTTTCTCATCCAGAAAAAAAGAGGTCACTGTTTCCCTCTACTCATCACTCATTAGACCCATTATAGAGTACAACGCCCCTTTTGGTATGTACCTCAAGACATCTACAACAACTGGAAAGGCCGCAGAAATACCTCACAAAGAGGATTACCGACCTCAAACAGATGCCCTACACAGACCGTCTCAAAAAACTCTAGCTTTACTCAGTCACATATTGCCTACTCAGAGGTGATCTCTGCCTAACATACAAAGCTATGTCAAACCCAGAGCTGTTGGACATGCTCCACTTAAAGAAATCCAAATCCCTCCGAGCTACATGCTCTAGGGACCTAAACCTTGTCACCACAATAAACAGAACATGCCGGAGGGATAGATTCCTGTCCCAGAGACTTCCCATACTCTGGAATAAACTACCTATCTACATTAAACAAAGCTCCTCATTAGCAATCTTCAAGATAAATCTTGATGATTGGATGGGAAATAGGAAATTCACCCCATGGATCACCTTTGTGGCTCAGCTCGACAGTGGCACAGGAAAATAATTTTCATGGGTGGCAAAAGCCAGGGTTCCTTTTTGGCTGGGCTTGTATAGGCCCCAGGGCCGATAGCCTAGTACCTACCTAGGAACCTATGAACTTGTTCTTTTGAAATATGGTGAAGGTCTGTGAACCTTGATCTGCTTAGGATTTGTAATTCTTTACCCTGCTGCAGAATGCTAAGGACACACTAGTCTTTGGTTTCTTTATATATCTCATAACATCATTATCCATACTTTCTGATGTGCATGGCTACTTGGAAATAGAGACTGCACAAGTCAGCCATCTTCACTTTGGGTAATTATCACTGACCCCTCCTACAGCAGTCCTCACCTTATCCAAGAGGGATGTCTGGAACTTAAGCATGTCTACATCGCAGATCAGGGCCCTACAGGCCAGGGCAGCAGATGTGCAAGCTTTCTTCCCAAAGCTGATGAGAATTTTACTCTTCCTGTCAGTAAGAAAGGGGATTCTGGATGGAGCAAGAGATGGTACCTTGCTGGAATCCATGTACACTACTCCTGTAACAGCCAAGGGGCTTTTGTTAAGGAACTTCTGGACCCTAGACAGCCAGTTAAGCTTCTTTTTTTCCAGGATATTAATGACTGGAGGAAGAGCAATTGGTTTTGGACCTGACAGGCCTATGAATATGTCCTCACTTATACTGGAATAGCCTTGCCATAAAGTGAACAGTAGAAGAACTGATGCGCCACCCATTAAAAAACAGTTTAGAAACAGATTGGCTCTCTGCCTTGTGCATTAGACAAAACTCACTGCTCTATTTTCATCTTTATTTTGTTCAAGTCATACCGGAGTTATCTTTGCACGTCTATGGAACGTAAGACCTTTTCCCCTTCGTTTTGACAGGCAGGTTAAAAAAACAAGGGAACAGCTTGACTCAAATATATCTCGGGTATAATGTGAAGCATGACACTGTCCTGGTAGAATGAAAGAAAGGGGTCTTTTATGCATGAAGTTATACAGTTCTGAAATTCTCCTGGCAGAAGTGATGGCGGCTAAAAGAACACTTTCAAGACAGATATTTAAGGGGGTAGCAGCAGCTGGTTCAAAGGAAGGCAAAGTCAACTCTTCTACAACAGAATGCAGATTAAAGCTGGTGAACTCTCTTTCTTAGGTGGCCTTAGGTACAGAAACTCCATGAGAAATTCTTTTACAGGTAACAAATAGTGGGGGGGTTCCCCCAAGAAAAGCATGCTAAAGCAGCAGATAAAGGTTACCTTCAACGAAGTGCAAGACCATCCTAATTTGAAAAGGTCTGACAGCCAAGAACCAAGGACAGAGTGGACTAGGTTGGGTTGCTGACCTGTTTTTGATACAAGAGGGAAACTTTTTCTATTTTCCTAGGTATGATTTCTTTGTACTAAGTTTCCTAGCTTCCCCTTCCCCTTATGACAGACAACATGGCCTCCAAAAACAAATGCCTGAAGAGAATGAAAATTACAAAGGTATGAGACACCCCCTTCTTCTATGTCAAGCTGTTCACATGGTGGCAGCATCAGGTTCTGCCTGTGCCATCTTGCTAGAGAAAGAACAGTTGTGCAACTTTCCCATAACAGTAAATGTTTGAATTTCTTCACTGCAGTAGCCCATGGGTAGTTCCCTACCATGGAAAAAAAAAAAAAAAAACAACCAGCCAGCTTGAAACAACTCTAACTCCACTCTTCCTCCATCTGGCTGCTGAGAGGCTGTACATTTTTAGGAAGGAAGTATATCAACAACCACAGTGAGGTAACTCTTTTGGATTTTACTGCCCTGAGAAAGAAGATTCTTCCTGAGCCAGCAATCAAATCACTATAAAAAATCATCCACAGTACAACAAAAACCATAACAAAGGAGGTTGTGTCTCACCTTAAAGTACAGTTTTGTACCTACCATAAATGTAGATGTTCGAGTGTTCACCCTGCTGCAGTCATCACACTTGGGTTATCCTGTCGTCAGGCGGTCCCGCAGTCGGCCGGAATTCCAAAGTCTTGGTCCGGTGTCGGTTGCTGTCGCCTCTTCCCTGACGTCAGTGCGCCAGGGGTATATATAGTGCAACCAATGCCATTTTCTTCAGTTTTTCTTGCCCCAGATGTCAGGTGCCCCCAGAAAAGGTGGTCAGAAATTAGTACCAAATGGAGTAATCTCTGCACAAACACAAAATCCATTCAGCTATAAGCAAATACATCAGTAAGGTATTGAAGATATTTAGTCAGTAGATCAGAGGGGATGGAGGGAGGGTAACCTGGACTGCAGCAGGGTGAACACTCGAACATCTACATTTATGGTAGGTACAAAACTGTACTATGTTCATCGTGTTACCCTGCTGCAGTCATCACAGTTGGGTTGAATCCCAAAGTTAAGGTAGGGTGGAGGTATCATAGAGGGTTAGTGGAGGCTATAAGGCCCTGTAGAACTGCAGTGGCGAAGCCCGCCCTGGTCTTGGAGTAAAGAGGTAAGTGATAGTGTTTGGTAAAGGTGTGTACTGAACTCCAAGTTGCAGCTTCTAAAATCTCCTTGGTTGGAACCCCCCTGAGAAAGGCTGTAGAGGTAAGCTGTTGCCCTGGTAGAGTGGGGCCTAATGGTAGCAGGAACTGGTTTCCCATGATGGGTATAGCAGAAACGTATGCAATGACCTATCCATTTAGAAATGGTTTGCTTTGATATAGCCTTCCCTTGAGAAGCTGTAGCATAGGATACAAAGAGATTTTCTGAAAGCCTTAGTTTTGTCCAAATAGTAACGAAGTTGCCTGTGAATGGCCAAGGAATGCAGGAGTCTCTCACCTTTGTTCTGTGGATTTAGGAAGAAGGTGGGTAAGTGGATGGTTTGATTTAAAGCCACACTGGAAACCACCTTAGGCATAAAGGAAGGATTAGTTCGTAAAGAAACTCTGTCTTGATGAAAAATTAGGAAAGGTTCCACAGCCATTAGTGCCTGTAGCTCTGAGACTCTCCTAGCTGAAGTTATTGCTAGGAGCAGGGCAGTCTTCCATGATAGGAACTGAAGATATGCAGAGAAAGCTGGTTCAAAGGGAGGTAGCGTTAGTTTTTCCAGAACAAAATTGAGGTCCCATGTTGGTGTAAGAGCTCTCCTGGGTGGTCTAATGTTTTTGCCCCTCTGAGGAACTGCCTTAGAAGAGTATGTGAAAATAAAGGTGGATCCGTGTTGTAGTGAGCTGAAATAGCTGAAGCATGGATTTTAATGGAGGAAAAAGAAAGTCCTTTGTGCAACATCTCAGCTAAATACTGTAGAATGGGAGGCATGTGAGGCTGAATTGTGCCTTGGCCTTTAGCTTGGTTCCAGGCACAAAACCTTTTCCATTTGTCCGAATAAGCCTTCCTGGTGCTTGGCCTCCTGGCTTCCCGAATAACATCCAGAACTGCTTGTGAAAGAGGAGCTGGTTGGATGTTTAGTTGATTTGCCATGCAGCCAGATTTAAAATTTTGAGCTGGCTGTGAATAATCTGTTTTGTTGCGTGAGCAAATGGGGGATTTGAGGCAATATCCATGGAGGGCTGTGGGCCATATTTCTCAACAGCGGGTACCAGTGCTGGCGTGGCCAGTCTGGGGCTATGAGAATCAGTCGTGGTCTCTCCTTTTTGACTTTCAGAAGAACCTTTGTGAGGAGAGGCAATGGAGGGAAGACATATACTCTTAGGTTTTTCCAACTGAAAGAGAGTGCGTCCACTTTCCAAGCTTGTTGGTGAAATGTCCTTGTACAAAATTTTGTTAGCTGATAGTTTTGAGGACTGGCAAACAGGTCTATGTCTGGAAGGCCCCATTTTTGAGTTATCATTGCAAATATTTGCGGATCTAGTTTCCACTCGTGGGGATCCTTGATGTTTCTGCGGAGGTCGTCTGCCAATGTGTTCTTCTGTCCCGGCAGGAATTGAGCTTGTAACTGAACTTGGTAAGCCAGAGCTGTGTTCCATAAGGTCATTGCTTGCCTGCATAGAGGGTAGGAATGTGTACCCCCTTGTTTGTTTATGTACCACATTACTGTGGTGTTGTCCGTCCTTATTGCAAGCTGTCCTGGATGTAATAGATCCTTGAAGGCTGTCAGAGCTTTCTGTACAGCTAGCATCTCTCTTTGATTTATGTACAGATTTCTTTGATCTGCGGTCCATTGGCCTTGAATGCATTGCCCTGCCATGTGTGCCCCCCAGGCGTAGTCAGAAGCATCTGTTGTGATAGTTTGCCTGGCTGGGGGCAAGGTGAAAGGCTGACCCTTGTTGAGGTGACATGCCTGTGACCACCATAGAAATTCCTGTTGTAGGCAGGGAATGAGAGATATCATTGTGTCCAAGCTGTGGCTGTGTTGAGACCATACGCTTTTTAGGTACCACTGTAATTTCCTCATATGCAACTTTGCAAATGGTATTATTAGTATGCAAGATGCCATGAAGCCCAAGGCCTGCAGAATTTTTCTTGCAGTTAATTGGGTCTTTGTTGCCATTGTCATGAAATATTGAGTCAGTTGTAGTTGCTTGTCTGGCGTAAGATAAGCCTTCTGGGCCGTTGTATTCAAGCTGGCACCCAGGAATGTCATTTTTTGTGAGGGTACTAGATTTGACTTCTTTTCGTTTACTGTGTACCCAGGCAGTTTAGTATATGCTTTAGAAGGCTAGATGATGTAAGAGAATGTCTTTGCTTTCTGCTTGGATGAGGCAGTCGTCCAGGTATGGATATATTTGAATTCCTCTTTGCCTGCAGTATGCAATTACTGATGCCAGGCATTTTGTGAAGACTCTGGGTGAAGTAGATAAGCCAAAGGGCAGTGCAGAGAATTGGTAATGGGTTGAACCTGCAATGAAATGGAGGTATCCTCTGCAACTTTGTCTGATAGGGACATGCAGGTATGCCTCCTTGAGGTCCAACGTTACTAGCCATGCTTCCTTGCCCAACATGGGAAGTAGCTGCTGTAGTGTTAGCATCTTGAATTTGGGTACTTGTAAGTAAGTGTTTAGAATTGAAAGGTTCAGAATTGGTCTCCAGGCATTGTCCTTTCTGGGCACTAGAAAGAGTCTTGAGTAAAATCCTTGGCCTTGCTCTCGAGTAGGTACCAGTTGAATGGCTCTCATGTCCATGAGAGCTCCATAACAAAATTGAATCAGCGTAAAGTTCAACAAAAGTACTCTCAAACAAGAAGCAAAACGCTGATAATCCACACGCTGACTATAATTATTCACCCAAAGGAATGCAGCTCAACCACAAAGTGCAAGTAGAAAAATTTAATACAAAGAGGTTAGCGCTTTCACTCGTATCCAACGAGCTTCATCAGACCAAATAGGTACACAAAAATACTGACATTTAAATATACAAAAATACAAAATTGGCGCCAAAAGCAACCAAGCCTTAAAGCAACCGCAGTGGAAATACAAATTATAAAGTATATATATGTGGTTAACTGCTGTACAGAAGCGAGCTAAATCAATATCACAAAAAAAAAGTGTTTTTTGTACACCAATCTGCAAATAAACATATATTAAATTAGTTAAAAATTTTGTTTAAAATACTTAAAAATAAATGCACATAATATAATATGTTGAAATATAAATATAAATATGAATAAAAATAAAAAACTGCAGTTATCTATTTAACATCAAAACAGGTTTAACTGAAATAAAATCATTTATGCCAGGATATGTCGTGGCATCAGTTAATAATTGCCGCCAATATTCCTTGTAGGCTAAAAAGTTTTTGATGTTGCCCCCCCTAGGATCTACATGTATGGTGTCAATAATAGCAAACTTAAAATAATGTTCATCACCCCTACTATTAATGTGCCTATAAAGTGCATTTTTAGTATCCTTTCTTTTAATGCTATAACCATGTGCATAAATCCTCTTTCTAAACTGTCTTTCTGTCCTGCCTATGTAAAATGCTGGGCAGGACATACATTTGGCAAGATATATGAGCATACTCGTTTTGCAATTACCTTTCTTAAATTTAACTACTGTTTTGTTAACATTGTCCAGTATGACTTGTTTCTCCACTAATATATCCTTACACTGATGGCAAACTCCACATTTAGAAGTAGATGAATTCAAGATGTTCTTTGGTTGAAATCCTTTCTCCAAAATACTTTTCAAATTCCTACCCATCTTATAGACAAAAAGAGGTTTAGAACCAATTATATTTAAAACATCTTCCTCAATAAAATATGTTTGCCAATATCTTGTCATGATATTCTTCACTGCTTGTGTGTAAGGCCCAAATTCTACTATACATGCTCTATTAAATTTTGAATCTGTGTTATTATCTTTGCGTTTGTTAATATTCGTCAAAATTGATCCGTTAGTGTAATTTTCACTATTGAAACCCAATAGGGGTAAATACTTCCTTCCCCATTCCTCTATAACATAATTAGTTGTATCTGACATCATTCTTTCATCGTACCCTCTTTCTCTAAAAAGACTAGTAATAAACCGGACCTCATCAATCATTTCATTATAATCAGATGTCATTCTGACAGCTCGAATAAGTTGTCCTTTAAAGATGTTATATTTGAGCTGTCTGGGGTGGTTACTGTTAAATTCCAAGTAGGAATTCGTAAAAGTAGATTTTCTATGTATCCTAGATTTGAATCTGTTACCATCAAAGCTAATTAGTGTGTCAAGATATGCTACTCCAGTACCGTTAGTTTCTGATGTAAATCTAAGATAGTTGGTACTATTGTTTAAATAATGTACAAAATTATTGAATGAGTCAACATCACCATTCCATAAGATGTAAATGTCATCAAGATAACGTGAATAATACTTGATAGATGTCATATATTCACTATTGAATATTGTGGACTCCTCCCAGTCAAGTAAAACCAAGTTGGCGTATATGGGGGCACAAGCTGCCCCCATAGCCACCCCTTTGGTTTGTCCATGTCCATGAGAGCTGTAATTTGCTTTTGTGCCTCTGCCCATTGATTTTGTGGCAGGTTTGGCATTCCTCTTTTCATTGGCAAGGTGTGAAAGTGGAATCTGTATCCTCTTAACATTATGTCTAGGACCCATTTGTCCTTTGTGACAATGTGCCAGTTGTCTGCAAAAAGTGCGGGTCCCCCCCCCCCAAGGGGGGCTGCCAAGAGAGTATTGCTTGGCCAGTAGAAAGTAAGTCTCAATACACCTTATTTGTCTTCCCGTCCCATTACTGACCTCCTATTTGACACTTCCTAGTACTAAGAGTTGCATCTCAAAATTATGCCTTCTATTATTTTAAACTTCAGTATTTTCTTTTTATTTTTAATTTGTGCCTTCTATTATTTTAAACTTCAGTATTTTCTTTTTATTTTTAATTTGTGTAACTTTTCTTATAAATATTTACATCGTTTTTGTAATTATCTCTTGTACCTTGTATATTTTTATGAATAATAACTTTTTTTCTTTGTTAAATATCACTGTTATTTTTACCTGTACTGGAGCTTTTCTCCCCGGGCCTCTGCTGTAAACGGATATATGTCCAGTTAGACTAGCCCGGTCAACAAATGTAAAATAAATAAATAAATAAAAATGAGGTGCAAGTCACTGAGTTTGTCTTCTGGTGGATTGAGACCTGTCTTCTCCTCCCTTCTGTGTTGTACTGCCCCACTGGCGAGGTTTGTATTGGGCTTGTGGTTGTCCTCTGCCCCTTGGGCGTCTGTATTTACCCCTCTGTGGTCTGTCAGTAGCTGGAAAGGACCAATTTTTTGTTGGCCAGTTTCTGCTGAAGTGAAGGGGTTGTACCTGTAGGAAATCTTTGACTGTCTGCATAGATTTTGCCTTATCCTCCATTGTCTTTAAAAATTCTTCTGCTCTAACTCCAAAAAGAACATCCTGCTGTAAGGGAGCATCTAATAGTTTTGCTTTAACATGATCAGGCAGAGTTTGTTCCTTTAACCAAGCATGCCTACGTATAACGGACCCAGTGACAGCTGCTCTGCAGGAGGCCTCCAAAGAATCAAACCCACATTGTAAGGTATGTTTGCCCACCTGTTCAGTGGCGTGTAACAGATCCTGTACTTCTTTTAATTCAGATTGTTGAAGGAGAGTGGTAATTCTTTGCTTTAACTGAGAGATTAGGATTTGCTTAAGCATGTGAAATTGACAATTCAGTGCTCTCATAGCTAGTGTGGCTGAGGTATAAACCTTTTCCCCCCCACCTGTCTAGTGTGCTCTAGAATCCCTCTCAGAAGGTACTGGGTTTTAGCCATAGAAGCCTTAGCCCCCTTGGGACCCTGGGAGATAGTCTCTGGGTCAGCTACAGGGCTTTTGTAAAGAAATTTGTGTGAATCAGGCACTCTATAGTATCTGTCAGGCTTAGCCGGAGCAGGAGGAAGAGAATCAGGGTTCAAACTGGATTCTAAATAGACATCATCCACAATGTCCAAAACTGGAGGGATGGCAAGTGGCCTGTGTTGGGGAAGCAAAAGAAACTCTCTGAGCCTTTTCTTAGAGTCAGAGTAGTCCTGACCCTCCCAGTGAAAATGTTCCCTCAGTGTGTAAAGCTTCCCCAAAGGAATAGTCTTCAGGAGGTGAAGCTGAGGGAATAGAGTCCTCAGCATCAGAATCTTCATAAGGAGAGGAGGAGTAATCTTGGTCCTCAGAGGAGTCTGAAGAAATGGACACTTGTTCAGTGGATGCATAATCTTCCTCTTGTCTAGTCCTAGAGTTGCAACAGGTACCCAAAGGATTAAGGGTTTTCAAGCTGTCAATAGGATTTGATGAAGGAAACCAGTTTTTTTGAAGAACTGACAAGTCTGTTTGACAGAACAGGTATAGATCTTATGAGATTAATTATTCACAATAACAATGCAAAATTAGTTACATTGAAAGAACAGCTATTAGTGTTGAATACAAGTATAACCAATTATTTATTGTTTGATTTTAACAAGTTCCGTTTTGAGAACATTTTAAAAGATATGGATAACTGTCAACAAGGGGCTTGAAATTAAAAACAACAAGCTCCTGAGGGACACAAGGGAATACGCTGAAAATAGACCATATGCTCATTTTGAAGCCTTCAAAACCAGGAGGCAAATGGTAGTAACTGAAATATCTGGTTTTTGCAATACACCCTCAACAGAAGCCACAATGAGGGAACCTACTATAACCCATGACAGGGTTACTAATAGAGATGATGAAGAGGTTTTTTAGAACAGCAACCTCTCAGGCGGTACGACCGGATTCGAGACCGGTATCAGGGCCAACAATATCAGCAGGGCCACTACGAGGGATCAGGGGGTCACTGGTTCAACCAAAGACACCCTACAACAACTTATACATCAGCGTGACACAACAACAGATAGAAACAGAACTTGAATCTGTTGAACATCCTTACGACACCAGGGTTAATTCACACACAGGAACGTTTTATGGATTGTTCAAGGCAGGGTGATGTGTTTTCCTCTGATGAACAATTATTTGACAATATGACTGACAATGTCTCCTTCCTTACACTGTTAGACTTCAGTGTTACTAAAGATTTAGTAGACTTTAATACTATGTCTAATACAGATGAAATATGTATGCCTAAACAATGTTGTCCCGTAATACATAATGGAGGTTTTTCAATTTACAAATATACTGGAAATTACCTTACATCTAATCATATTACATTGTTTAAGAAAGGGTTTACTTTTATCCCAAAATTTAAATATGACATAGGTAAAATCTTAATCTTAGACTATATGCCAGACTGTTGAACTTGAAAATGTTTTTTGCTAACAACGTCAGTCCTAGGATAGGCGATGGATTATTGATACTAAAGAGAACAAGTACCTTTATACCCCCACAAAATCCCACAATACATTTATTTGAAATATTATGTGAAACACAAATACGTAGATGCGTTAAGAAGGAAATAATATCACATGATAATTTGACCTCAGGAGAAAGATTCTGTTTGAAGGAATTGATCTCCACAGACAAATACAGATTAATGAAACCTGACAAAGGTGGTGGGGTAGTGGTTATGTCCAATACAGACTATTTGAGCAAAATGGCATTTAAGTTAAGTGACAATAACACATATGAAAAGGTTTCCAAGTTTGAGGTTTATAGGGCCTACACCAAATTGGATTGGCAGTTGCATAAATTTTTGATGGAAGGTGTATTGAATAAAGATGAATATGATTACCTCATGGTTGAGATACCGACTACACCATCTATCTTTGGTATCCCGAAAATCCACAAAGATGTGAATAATCCACCTTTCAGATCTATAGTTTCAGCTAAAGGTTCTAAAACAGAAGCCATGGCCTCATATGTGGATTTTCACTGTAAAGGTATTTTGAGTCAGCTACCCCATGTTCTCAAAGATTCCTGGCAATGCCTTGACGTTGTGAGGCAACATTCAACTGATATTAACTCCAATACTATTATGGTTACAATAGATGTTATCAACTGTTTTTCTGTTATACCACGTGCTGGGATTAGAAATGTTTGAAGCCTGTATATCTAGATTTGGAAACATGCATACAGTACAGCGTAAGCTCATAGTGGAACTTACAGAAATGGTTTTAAACAACAACTACATCTTTCTTGATGGTGAGTACTACAAACAGTTCACAGGAGTGGCTATGGGTGCTAGATGTACTCCCGTATATGCTAATTTAGTTTTAGCATTTTGGGAAACACAGTTCATCTTCACTTCTGTGTACTGGTCCAGAATAGCATTATATTTACGATACCTGGACGACATACTCATTTTTTTGGAAAGGTAGCAAAGAATAAATCCAGGAATTTGTGGAGATTTCAGGTACGACCACCACCTTTTTGAAATTTACTAGCAGGATTTACGACACTAGATGCAAATATCTTGATATATTATTCTATAAGGAAATGGATAGACTTGATTCCAACATATTCCATAAGAAGACTTACTCAAACTCATTCTTACACTATGAGAGTTGCCATCCCCAATTCCAAAAAAAGAACTTAGTGAAAGGGCAGATGGTTAGACTACCTAGAATAGTGAGTGATGGAGTATTTCAAGAGGAAATAGGTAAACTTATTAACATGTTTTGTGACAGGATATCCCCAGGAATTATTGACTAATACTAGAAATGAGGTGATGGCTAAAAGAAATCAATTTACAAACCCATCATCAAATTTGGAATGGATAGTGTAACATCAATTAATGAAAAGAGAAAGAAAAGGGATGCTTTGATACTTCCATTTAATGAAACAGCATCTAAAATTGCTAATATAGTACAGGAGACATGGCTTAGTGTATTTAAGAACAAAACAGAACTCACAGATATTATTGGTTGTTACCCTGCGATAACATATAGTAGGGGCATGAATTTGAAACAACTATTAGAGACAGGTACCAACAAGAGTATACATAAATTGTCCAAAATGAGTACATGTGGCCTATGTAGCAATTGTAAGTTTATAAATGACGGACCCTATGCAGCAGTTCAGAACTATACGAGAACCATTAGATGTCCTGGTTATTGCAATTGCAATACCAAAATGGTGGTGTATACTGCAACTTGCATAAGTTGTTCCACCTTCTATGTAGGGAAGACCATCAGAGAATTTAGGCTACGAATTTTGGAACACATAAGGGACATTAAAAATAAAAAAAACAGTGAGTTCATTATATTTACACAGCCAGAAATGTAATCAATTCAGGAGATTTATATTTTTTGTGATTGATAGAATTCCAAACAACATTAAAGGAGGTGATAAAACTTTATTGGAAGCTAAAGAATGTTTATGGCAACTCAACCCAATCCACCTGGAATCAACTACCACATTTCTATTTCAAGTATCTTAAAACACAAACCATACTGCATATGATTAACTGGACATTAGAAAAGTTTTTTGTCACATTTTTATGTTTTGCTTTATGCCAATATACACACACATATGTGTCTAATCTTTAATGGTTAACAGTGTTTTATTACATTAATTTTTGTAAACATTCACAAGTTTTCAAAACATTGTATGCACGGTGACACTATTAGAATAGTATACATTCTTTTATACAAAGTAGGTTAGTTGTTGCAAATGTATATAGGTTAATTTGTCTTGCTACTATATTATTTTCGTTTGTTTTATTCTATTCTATTCTATTGTATTTTAACTTAGAATAAGTTATTTCTAATTAATCTAATTAATTAATTTATTATACTAGATTAATGGAAGTCACTCATTGGTTACAGCATTAGGGCTTTGTGTTTTTAGTGTGTATATAAGGTTGCAAGTGTTCATGACAATTGTACTCTGAAGATGCCCACTACGGTTATGGGTGAAAGCGCTTAGTACATACTATTTTATGGTTTGTTATTTTTATACTAGTTTGAATAAATGGGACCCTTCACGATACTGTGTTGCCTCCTTTTGTGTAATGGGTCAATAGTTCCTGAGGTCTGTGGTGGATCCCCCTTCGTGGAGTGGGATCACCAAAGCTGTGCGCCATTCAGTAGGCACAAAGCTTGTAGTGAGGCTATGACTGAACATGGTACTTAGGTGGGGGGGGGGGGGGCAGTTAATTTTGTAGTTCATGCAGAACACAGCCTGGGATGTTGTCAGGTCCCATGGATGCTGTATTCTTGGCATTGGCGAGTGCGTTTTTCACCTATGTGGCTAAGACTACAGGGACTCTGCATTCATCCAGTATAGAGATGGGCCGTTTAGGGGGTAAAGGGGGGTGAAATTTGCACTGAACCTATCTGCCAGGATGTTGGCAATATCAGCTAGTTCTGTATGTTTAGTCCCATTGTGCTGTAACTCAGAGCAGATCAGATTGTTGCATTTGAGATTCTCGATATAACTATAGAATGTCTTGTGGTTGTCTTTAGAATCTGTGGCGATTTTGTTCTAGTAACTAGCTTTGGAGGATTTTGAGAGGGATTTCAGCTTCTTACTGAGGCTGACAAGGGAGTTTTTCCAATCTTGGGATTTTACTCTTTTTTGCACCAATTTCTTCCTTCTGTTGTAGAGTTTGTTGATGTCAGGGGACCACCAGATTGGCTTCTTTTTTTTGGAGGATACCATCTTGGCTCTATATGGGAGGACATGGTCCATGCACTCGTGTATGTGCTCATACAGTGCACTGATGTAAGATTCAGCTGTCGTACTACTTTCTGTCTGTATGGGTGTGGTGAAGTTAGCCACTTCTGTCTTAGGAAGTATGAAGTTGGCTTTGGAAAATTTTTTTACGGTGGTTTCCTTAAAAGGAGGAGGGGGTGTGGATGTCTGGGGTAACTAGCTTATGGTCAGATCTGACCAACGAGGGGCTGACCTCTGGTGTGGAGCACTGGTTGCCCATGTTGGTAATGACCAGGTCTAAGACATTGCTGCCTCTGGTGGGGGTCTGGATAAGTTGATCCAAGGCGTTGGAATTTATAAATTCCAAGAAACACTGAGCAAATGTGTTGGTACACTAGTAGTTTTCCCAGTTAATGGCGGGGTAGTTGAAGTCTCCCAGTATGAGGGTGCTGGGTTGTACCTTAATATTTTCCAGTATGTTAAGAAAAGTGGAGTGGGAGCCTTGGGGCATGGTGGGGGATCTGTAGCAAGCTACAATTTGTATTGCAGTCTTGCCCAGTGTTACTTGCACCTGGAGAATTTCAGATGCATTATGTTGGACAACTAGCTTGGAGGTGTGGATATTCTTTGTGAGTATGGACATGCCTCCATTCTGGTGTTTCGGTCCAGATTAGATGGCCGAAAGGTTTGGTATGAATTGTAGCCTGGTATTGCAGGGGTGCTCTCTGGAGCCTTTAACCAGGTCTCTCTGTCACTGCAAAGATGTTGATGTTCTCCATTTTAAGGAATGATTCGAGTGAGTGCATTTTAAAGTTTAGACTTCTAGCATGGAGTAGCATTACCCTCAGATTTTGCTCGCTTGCACCTGTTGCAGTGGTAATTTTGTCATTTGAACCTTGCCTAAAAAAGGCACTATAGGGGTGGCAAGAGCCTTAGCAAGTATCCGGAAACCCAGGAGTGACAGGTGCAGGCCATCTCTGGCAAAGCATTGTGGCCTGTCGATCATGTCATCCCAGGCTGAGAGATACTGGATCCCCTTAGAATGACACCAGAAGTTTAGCCAATTGTTGAAGTCAATCATTTTGTTCTTGTACTGAAGTATCATTCTGCACGATGGCAGGATGCTACTTGGGGCTAGGGTCATACCTGCCTGGGCTACAAGATCTGAGACCTCCTCCATGTCTCTTTTCATATAGTCCAGGGAGATAATGTCTCAGGTCGTTCACTCCAACATAAACAATGACAAGAGTCATATATGTACTTGTTGTGGAGTGCCTTGAGTGTGTGTGCTGTGTGGCAGATCCTGGCACCCAACAGGCAACTAACTGTAATCTTCTCCTTGTTTAGCCTGGTGAGTGGGACATCAGTGTGCCTGACTATAGAGTCACCTATGACTAGTGTGCTGGGTATGTTTTGCCTTATGGGCTGAGATTGAGTGGCACACTGGTTTTGTGAGTTATGTGTCACTTGGGTTGTGCTGGGTGGTGCTGGTTGTTTGCGTTTCAGCTTCGGAGGTCTCAGCTGCTTGGGCAAATTTATATCAAGAACCTCCGCAAATGTAGATGTGTGCTTCGTGTCACTATGTGTGGGTGAAGGTTTTGAAGGAATGTGTGGTGTGTGTGTGTAGTGTGGTGCGAGTTTTACCTTCTTCTCTTGACTGACTAGTCCAGTCTTGGCTGGAGAGAGCTTGGCTTCCAGTTTGGCTATGTAAGTGCATCTCTCTCAGGTTGTAGTGTTAAGCGGTAGAAGTAGAGGGTTGTCTGTGTACATGAGGCAATTGCTACATTGCCCCAGGATGCCCAGATTCACCAGGTGACCAGGAGAGAACACCGGGAGCTGACCCTTGGACATGCCTGGATAGGTGCTTATTTATTTAAGTACTAAAAATGTTTTATTCCCTTTACTTAGTAAGGAGAGTTGAGTGCTGCAACAATTTATAGTCTATCTAGTGCTTACAATGGTTTCTAAGCAATTGTGAGCTGTAAGGAACAGGCTTGAGTGCTTAAAACTGAACTGGCTACTTCTAAGGGAAAATTTGAAGCGCAGACTTCCTGGTGCTGGTAATAGTTTAACCCTAGTTAAACAGCCTGCCTATGTGCAAACAAGGGTTTTTAAGCAGAAAGATAAAAGGTATAAAAAATAGCCCAAAATGGCCAATAAAACTACAATTTCTGAGCTGAAACCACTCTTCCAATGACAGATAGGTTTGTTCATAGTTCACCACTCTCACTGATGAGCAAAGAAGCTTCCCTCTATCTTAGTTAGGTCTGGGCAACAGAGAAACTTACAAAGCACAGAATTCAGCAAAATCTGAAAACCAGACTCTACTAGCTATAGAAAGCTGGGAAAAGTACAGTTTTGTACCTACCATAAATGTAGATGTCCGATAGACATGCAA
This sequence comes from Protopterus annectens, assembly GCF_019279795.1. Lineage (NCBI taxonomy): Eukaryota > Metazoa > Chordata > Ceratodontiformes > Protopteridae > Protopterus > Protopterus annectens. The sequence continues at coordinate 936,743,781 of NC_056746.1, forward strand.
CTGCAGTCATAACATGTGGGTTGTCCTGCCTCAGGCAGCCCTCGGTCGGCCGGATTCCAAAGTCTGGGTCCGACGTCGGCTGATGTTGCATTTCTCTCCGACGTCAGAGCGGCTGGAGTACATAAGCATCAGCCGACGCCATTTTCTTCAGTGTTTCTTGCCCCAGATGCCAGGTGCCCTCCAAGGAAGGCTGTAATCAAATTGGAAGACAAAAACAGGATTCCAAACAAATAAATGAGCAATAAAACAAATACACCATAACAGATATCCCCCAGCTAAGAGAAACAGGGATAGGAGTGGACCCTAGGCATAGAAGGGTATGGAGGGTGGGAAAATCCGACTGCAGTTGCATGTCTATCGGACATCTACATTTATGGTAGGTACAAAACTGTACTATGTCCTTCAAGAATGCAACTGCAGTCATAACATGTGGGTAGAATACCATAGCTTAGCTGGGGGAGGAGGAATGCTCTAGGAAAAAGATGGTGTGGCAATCAAACCCTGCAGGACTGCCGAAGCAAAGCCAGTTCTGGATCTGGAGTAAAGAGGGAGATTGTAGTGTTTGGAGAATGTATGCACGGAGCTCCATGTATCAGCTTCTAGAATGTCCTTAGTAGGCACCCCTCTTAAGAATGCTGTAGAGGTGGCTGTAGCTCTGGTGGAATGTGGTCTGACATTGGCTGGAACAGTCTTTCCATGAAAGGAATAACAGAATCTGATGCAATGCCCAATCCATTTTGAAATAGTCTGTTTTGAAATTGCTTTTCCTTGGACTGCAGGGGCGTAAGCTACAAAAAGTTGTTCAGACTTCCTACTGGCCTTGGTTCTGTCCAGGTAGTAATGAAGTTGTCTGTGAATGTCCAAGGTATGCAACAGTCTTTCCCCCTTGTTCTCAGGATTGGGGAAGAAAGCAGGCAGATGAATGGCTTGATTTAAAGAAACCCTAGATACCACCTTTGGCATAAAAGTAGGGTTGGTCCTTAATGAAACCCTGTCTCTGTGAAAAATAATAAAGGGTGGTATTGCCATTAGGGCCTGTAGTTCCGAAACCCTTCTTGCTGATGTAATTGCCAACAGGAAAGCTGTCTTCCATGAGAGAAATTGCAGGTCAACTGAAGCTGCTGGCTCAAATGGGGGTAGAGTCAGTTTTTCTAGGACAAAATTGAGGTCCCAGGCTGGCACTGGGGCCTTTCTTGGTGGCTTAATGTTCTTGATTCCCCTGAGGAATTGCCTTAGTAAAGGGTGTGAAAAAACAGGAGGATCAGTGTTGTATCTAGCTGAAATAGCAGATGCATGTATCTTTATGGAAGAATATGAAAGGCCATTCTGTAACATATCTGCCAAATATTGCAAAATGAGTGGGATGCTCAACAATGATGCATCATGTCCCTTGCTGGTATTCCAATTGCTGAATCTTTTCCACTTTGCTAAGTAAACCTTTCTGGTGGATGGTCTTCGAGCCTCTGTTAGTATCCGCTGAACCTCCTTGGAGAGAGATAGGCTGAAGTTATTTATGGGATCTCCCAGGCTGTTAGCTGCAGTGTCTGAAGACTTGGATGCACTGTTTCGAAGTTGTGCTGAGTCAGAAGTAGAGGCCATTGGGGAAGGACCCACCTCCTGGTGTGACATATGCTCCGTAGTAGTGGGTACCAGTGTTGTCTTGGCCAGTCCGGAGCTATTATAATTCCCTTGGGTCTCTCTGCTTTGATCTTTAGTAATACTGAGGTCATCAGTGGCAGAGGTGGGAATGCATAGATTGTTAGGGAGTTCCAGTTGAATGAGAGGGCATCTATTTTCCAAGCTTTTGGATGGTATGTCCTTGTGCAGAATTTTGGTAGAAGATGGTTGAGATGAGAAGCAAATAGGTCCACTTCTGGCTTGCCCCATGTCGAAGTGAGTTGTCTGAAGGCCTTCGGATGTAACCTCCACTCGTGTGGCTCTGTGAAATTCCTGCTTAGGCTGTCCGCCAACACATTGTCTTTTCCTGGAACAAACTGGGATTGTAACTGGATGTTTAGGCTCAGCGATTTCTCCCAAAGCTGCATTGTCAGTCTGTAAAGAGGGTAAGAGTGGGTGCCCCCTTGCTTGTTTATGTACCACATCACAGTGGTGTTGTCTGTCCGTATCATTAAATGGCCTTGCTGGAGTTGGTGTTGAAAGGCCTCTATGGCATGCATTACTGCCAGCATTTCCTTTTGGTTTATATGCAGATGTGTTTCCTTTGGAGACCATTGTCCTTGTATACACCTGCCTTCCATGTGCGCCCCCCATCCAAGGTCTGAGGCGTCTGTAGTCATGGTCTGTGTTATCTGTGGTTTTTTGAATGACATACCTGTGTTTGCCTGGCTCACCGAGGCCCACCATAGGAATTCCTTTTGTAGGCATGGAATTAGTGGTATGATTGTCTCCAAGTTGTTGCTGTGTTGAGACCTAATGCTTTTTAGGTACCATTGAAGCTTTCTCATGTGTAGTCTTGCGAATGGAACCACGAGAATGCAGGATGCCATGTAACCCAGGGCCTGTAGGAATCTCCTTGCAGTCATCTGGGTGAGTTTTGCTAGACCTTTGAAATAATGAGTTAACTTCTCTTGCTTGTCTTCTGTAAGGTAAGCCATCTGAGAGTCTGTGTCTAGTTTGGCTCCTAAGAAGATTATTTGCTGGGATGGCTGCAGTCTTGACTTTTGGAAGTTGACTGTGTATCCCAGAGCTTGAAGTAATCGTATGACATAATCCAGGTTTTTTGTCAACATCAATTTGTCGTCCGCTTGTATGAGGCAGTCGTCCAGGTACGGGTAAATTTGTATACCCTGGAGCCTGCAATGAGCAATTACTGAAGCCAGGCATTTTGTAAATACTCTGGGCAGTAGATAAGCCAAATGGCAATGCTGAGAATTGATAATGCTCTGGCCCTGCAAGAAATCTGAGGTATCTTCTGCAGCTGTGTCTGATAGGGACATGCAGGTATGCCTCCTTGAGGTCCAGAGTAATCAGCTACGAACCCTTGCCCAGCATGGGAAGGAGTTGCTGTAGAGTCAGCATTTTGAACTTTGGTACTATGAGAAAGGTGTTTAATGTGGACAAGTCCAGTATTGGTCTCCATTGAGATTCTTTTCTTGGAACAAGGAACAGTCTTGAGTAAAACCCCTGGTCTTGTTCTTGTTGTGGAACTCTTTCTATTGCTTTCATCCGAGTCAGCAGAGTGATTTGCTTGATAGCCTCTGCCCTCTGATTTTGTGGTAGGTTTGGCATGCCTTGTTTTCTTGGTAAGGTATGAAAATGAAACCTGTACCCTCGGTCTATAATGTCCAAAATCCATTTGTCCTTTGCCAGTCTGTGCCAGTTTTCTGCAAACAGACATAATTTCCCGCCCAAGGGAGCTTCTAGTTGTTCCCTGGTAGGCGGTAGTAGAGGAAAGTCATTGAGATTGTGGTTGTGCGGCAGGTGAAACCCCTGCGTCACTTTGGTTTCCTGGCTGCCATTGTCGTCCCCTGTAAGGGCCTCTGTATTGGCCTCTTCCTCGGGCACGTCTGTTCTTACCCCTTTGAAACTTTTCTGGATTAGGAAAGGACCAGTTTTTTGAAGGCCAATTCCTACTGAATCTGGGGGGTTGAACCTGGAGGAAATCTTTCACTGTCTGAACTGATTTTGCTTTTTCTTCGATGGTCTTTAACACATCCTTAGCATTTGCACCAAAAAGCTTGTTCTTTTCCAAAGGTGCATCCAGAAGTTTTGCTTTTACATGATCTGGTAGAGGTTGATCTTTTAACCAAGCATGTCTACGAATGACTTCCCCTGTCATAGCTGCCCCACATGAAGCTTCCAGTGCATCATATCCACACTGCAGGAAGTGATTGCTTACTTGCTGAGTGTTATGTACAGCTTCCTGCAAAGTCTTCCTGTCTAAAGGATCAGGAGTAGCTAATGTTTTTTGTAAATCTTCTAACAGATAATCCTGATATTGTAACATATGAAAAAGGCAATTTAAAGCTCTCATAGATAAGGTAGTGGATGTGTAAACCTTTTTGCCCCATCTCTCTAATGACCTAGCTTCCCTGTTGGAGGGCAAAGGATTTTTGAGGTGGAGGCTGAAACTCCTTTAGGCCCCTGTGAAATAGTTTCCAAATCAGCAGTATGGGCCCTGAATAAATGGGAATGAGTTTCTGGGACCCTGTAATACCTGTCTGGCTTGGCTGGAGCAGGAGGAAGAGAATCAGGGTAGCACTAGAGTCAGAATACAAATCATCCAGAACATCAAGTACAGGAGGAATAGCTAAGGGCCTGTGCTGAGGCTTCTTAAGGAAAGTCCCAAGGCGTTTCCTAGAATCAGAATATTCCTGACCTTGCCACTTGAAATGTTCCCTCATGGTGTGCAGAACTTCCCCAAAAGAAATATCCTCAGGAGGGAGGCCGAGGGATGGAATCTTCTGCATCCGAGTCCTCATAGGTCTGAAAGAGCTCTTCCTGGCTATCAGAGTGGACAGAGCCCTCAGAATCTTCATCTGAAGGAGTAGGGTCAGAGGGTTCAACCCGGGGCCTTTTATCAGGAGGGGGCTGGGATCCTCTCTCAGGATGGGCCTGTGAACCTCTTATCATGGAAATTAAATCAGCAGCCATGGACATAAATTGTGTCTCTGGAGTAGGCTGAGGTAAGGATTTAGAAGTAATATGCTTTGTTTTGCTGGCTGCCTTAGCCCTAGTGTAGGCCTTAATAGACACGGCCATAGGAGGCCTGGCAGCTCCACGTGCAGGAGTGACCTTGTCTACAGCAATGGTCTCGGGCATTTCCTCGGTTTCGGTATCCGGAGGAAAATCAATAACTGGCGTCGGAGTAATGTCTGGAATCAGAGTCGTCGGTAATGCAGTGTCTTCGGTTCGGAGCGGTGGAGAGACCGTCTCAGAGGGAACCGGAGCACTCGCGCTAGGTTTTGGGGTGGAGTCGTGGTAGACGCGGGCCGGGGATGTCGGTCCCGGTCTTTTCGCTTTTTGGGAGTTTGCGATGTCGGAAGATCTGACGGCATGGTGTAAGCAAAGTTATCGCCGAAAAAATCTTCAGCGAACTCCGCCCGGCGCCTGAGAGTGCGCTTGTTGAAGCGAGCACAGGCTACACAGGCTGAGACGTCGTGGTCTGGGCCCAGGCAAGGGAGGCAGTAAGAGTGGAAATCCTTATGAGGTATTTGTTTACCACAAAAAAGACAATTGTTAACTTTTTCAGTAATTTCTGACATCGGCTGAGGCAAGAAAAGGTCCCCAACGGGGTACTTAGCTTTTTTGATGACTTCGGTATCGTAGAATACAGGAGCTGACCGACCGGCACTTGCGAACTGCTTCTGCTTCGGGCACCGTGCGGCAAGAAAGACTGAAGAAAATGGCGTCGGCTGATGCTTATGTACTCCAGCCGCTCTGACGTCGGAGAGAAATGCGACATCAGCCGACGTCGGACCCAGACTTTGGAATCCGGCCAACCGAGGGCTGCCTGAGGCAGGACAACCCACATGTTATGACTGCAGTTGCATTCTTGAAGGACATCGAGTAGAGACACAGGATTTTTTTTTTTGTGTGAAAATTAAAACAGATACAGTAATATAAACACTTTCAAGGCAGAAAAACGGCTATTGCACTTGAGTGTGTAGCCCACAACAGTTAAACAATTGAAATATACTTAAAAACGATCAGTTAAAGTGCAAACAGTAACAGATTTCAAAAAAACAGTTCAAATAAGTTGCAAAGTTAATAAAAAATGCTAGAAGCAGTGTGGTTAGCGAAAATAAGCAATACAAAGCAAAACAGAGGTACTTAATCTACTCAAAGTCTCTCTTTTCTTTCTCTGCTGCCGCAGAACTCTGCAGGACACCCAGGCAGGATCTTGCTGAGGTATGATGATGTAAATTTTCATTCTATCCTCACCTGATGGGACACTCTCCAGCTACCTAAATTCCAGGATGGACTCAAGGAAGGATATTCCGTAGCACCACTGAACTAAATTATATTCTACCTCTGGAGACCAGATCCAATTTGTAATGAGTGACAAAGGTATAGGGAGTAGCCCAACTTCCTGCTGCTCACATATTGTGCATGGACATTCCAGATTGAAACACTGAAGTGGCCATGGATCTAGTTGAATGGCTCCATATTAGTTATAAACAAATGAAATACAATCAGTTAGCCATCTATATAAAGTAAAGTTGGCAACTGGATTTCACCATTTTACTTCTGCGAATGAAAAACAATTGGTCAGATTTTCTCATGTCTTTTATTCTATGTAGATAAAAACATAATTGTCAGTGGACATCCAATAAATGTATTCACCCTTGTTAGCAAATTTAGGAAAGAATACTAACAAATCAATGGATCGATTCAAATCAGATTCTGACACCACCTTAGGAAGAAAGGAAGCATTAGTCAGTAGTGCAACTCTATCCTTGTGAAAAATCAAGAATGGTGGTTTTGAGGACAAGGCTTGAATCTCAGAACTTCATCTGGCAGAGGTAATTGCTAACAGAAAGACTGTGTTCCACGAAGGGTATTTAAGGTCACATGTAGCTGTTGGTTCAAAGGGGGATTTATTTAACAGCCTTTAGTACCAGATTCAGGTCCCATGGAGGAGTAGGACCCCTAAAAGAAGGTCTTAGAAGAAGAGTGCCTTTCAAGAAGGCTTTGCTTAACTTATGGCAGGTGACAGAGGAACCATCAAAACCAAAGTGAAAATCTGATATGGCTGCTAACTGAATTTTAACGGTTGATGAACTAGCTTCTTTAAAAAGATGGGACAAAAATTCAAGAATGCTATGCATCAGGGCTGAAAAGGGTTCAGTATTATTTAGAAGAGCCAAGTGAACAAACCACTTCCATTTGCTAGAATAGGGCTTTCTGGTAGAAGGTTTATGGAAAGATAAAAGCATCTGATGGACAGGTGAAGACAGCATAGGTTTGTCTGGGTATTAGTGGAACTGGAGAAGCCAGGTAGTCAGCCTGAGGGTGGTTATGCTTGGATAAATCATGCCTGTCGGGTGAAACGGGTCTGGAAATGGATTCAGAATCCAAGGTTGGTGAATCAAATTAGGCCAAATTTGTCAAGGTCAGTAAGGTGCAATGAAGATGACTTTGCTCTTCAACATGACAGCTTTCTGAAGAAATTTTGGAATTAGTGGTATGGGTGGAAAAGCATAGAGTAGATGGGGGGGGGGGGCAATCATTTAGTACAGCATCCCTTGGTGATTCCCCCTGTGGGTGGGTTTAAGGCAAAAATAGACGCTTCATTTGTTGTTTAGGGGGTAAGCAAAATTATCACAGCAAGGTTGGCCCCACTGATGGAAAATCAACTCCAAGACATTCTTGTTGAAGGACCATTCGTGCGGTAGAAGAATACACCTGTTCGTTTTGTCTGCTATACATTGGATTTCCCAGGAATTTGCATTGCTATGAGAAAGTGGTTGGATGAGATAACCCATTGCCACACTCGGAGCTTCTCGACACAACGGGTAAGATCTGGTCCCTGCTTGTTTGTTGATGTTCCAAACTACTGACATATTGTCTGCTTGAACTGCTATTACCCCCAAAGGGAAAGTTATCCTGGAAGGTTTGCAATGCTAAAAACACTGCTCTCATCTCTACGACACTGATATGCAGGCTGGCCTCTTCAAGGGGCCAAGTGCCTTGGACTATTTGCCCCAGAAAACGCTCCCCAATCTAGCTGGGAAGCATCCGTTGTCACTATGGCCTTGGGGGTACTTTTCTGTTACTGGGGCAACAGTTGTGCCGCGAAATATAGACAGAAAAGGGAAAGGTTATTGAAATTACATGCTGACATTGTCAATGGAAAAGTACCCATTTCTTTATGCAGTTCCTGACTTCAGTATATTTCTAGCAGACACAAAAAACTAAACAACACACCATAAAGGGTGAAAGTGGTACTGTTCAATAAGAGATAAGTAAAACCAACAGTTAGTAATAGAGCAGTCCACGAACCATGCAGTCCATAAAGGAAATAAACTATAAAATAATGAAGACTGTTTTTATTTAAAATTGGTAAGCGCTTTCGGTCAGAATTCATTTAAATATGCATCTACCAATAAGATTGCACTAAAATACAAATACATCAATTTAAAGTAGAATTGACAAAATTAATGCCATGTATCGAAGTCAAACACAGGATAACCAAATTGAAAACCGTATTTCTAAAAATGTAAAAATATATATACAAAAATGTATAAATATAAAATTAAATATAAAAATCGCAAAAAACACAATTAGCATCATAATTACCTAATCAAAAGTTTCCTGGATTTTAATGTGGCCTTAATAGAGGCTCTCTCATTTAAACCCTTGCCTCTATCGGCCCTAAGCCTCAACATCCATTTCACATCCTTATTCTCTGTTAAATTCAGAATGTCACCTTCTCGTATAGTAGGTCTAACCAAATCTATTACCATAAATCTAATATGTTCATCCCCCTGTGCTATAATGTGTTTAGATAAAGCATTAGTTTGTGACTTAACTCTGATGTTATGAATGTGTTCCCTCACTCTAAGTAGTCTGTCCATTTTCCAACGTAAAAGGTCACACACTTAGCAAGGTAAACTACATGTGATGTTCTACAATCTGCATCAATCTCAAAATTAAAATGTTGGCCTGTATCAGGATGTACAAAGACCTTTGTAGTATCAAGATAGCCACAAAAGTTGGAGCTTCCACACGGATGGGTACCACTCATATCATCGGTATGTCTACCACTATCTCTAGGATGACATAGCAACCCCTTCAGGTTGAGCTTTTTCTTAAACAAAAATGTAGGATTCTCCCCCACTATCCTCATAACTGCTGGGTCAGTGGTGAGGACTCCCCAATTTTTCCTGATAATATCTGTGATGGGTTTGGTATCCATTGTGAAAAACATCGGAACCTTCACACCATTGGAAAAGGGTGCTCTCACTAAATTATCAATAGTATTATCCATAGTATCAAATGTTGTTAGGGGGCAAGGAATGAGGGCCTCAAGGTTGAATGCATCGGATGAGGGGTTTGATCAGGAGCTGATTGAACTGAAAGGAAGTTTGGTTGATAGGGGCTATGGCCCCATTGAGATAGGAATCTTCAGGGACTTGGTGATCTGAGACAGGACAGAGCCAGTCCTCATTATTCATCCACCATTGATACTATGGATAATTCTACAGAATCCTCATATAAAATTTCACTAAAGGTACTAGGGTTATCGCTGCTGCCATTGACCCTAGAGCCTAAAGCACAAGGTGGGCTGAAATCTTGGTACTGCAGATTATCTTTCTGACCTGTGATCTTATGGGTCAAACTCTTGAGGGTGGCAGTGAGGCTATGGGTGACTGTGTTGAGACTTGCTCCTACGAATTCTAGAGTCGCAGGAGGTTCCAGTTGGGACTTTTCATAGTTTATGGTTATCTCCAGAAGAGAGCAAAAGTCTGGAGAACCTGGTCTCTTGTCCTTAACGGATGCCTAGTTGGAGTGGAAATGCACAAGTTGTCCAGATATGGAAACACCCAGAATCCTTGCAGTCTCAAGTGAGTTGCTACCACTGCCCTAGGGGCTGTGATGAGACCAAAGGGCAGAACTCTGAATCGGTAATGAGTGGCTCCCAGACGGAAGCATAAATACCTTCTGGATCGTCTGTTCATCTTTACATGATAATACGCATCCTGAAGGTCTATCGAGCACATCCAGTCATCCTTGCCCAGAAACCTGAGAATGGACTGAAACATGACCATCCGAAACTTTGTTCAGACTGACTTGTTTAAGTTGCTGAGGTCCAAAATTTGTCTCCAGTCCTCGTTTTTTTTTTTTGGTACTAAAAAAGAACCTTGAGTAAGTTCTGGATTCAATATGGTCCGAGGGGACCTCTTGGACAACTCTTTCTAGCAGCTTTTGAATTTGGAATGCTGCTTGTTCCCTCTGACTGGGTGGGAGGAAGGGAAAAGGGAATTGTATAACCTCTGGAAATAATCCTCTGCACCTGAGTATCTTTTACGTCTAGCCAGGCTCTCTGGTGCAGGGACAAGTGACCCCTGATTGGTTCCAGAGGTGGGCAATCAGGCCTCCTTTCAGAAGAGCTGGTAGGGTCTGCTAAAGTTTCTCTGACCTTGTGTTTTTGAGGGCCACCTTCTTCCATTAGAGTTCCTTCTTCGGCCTCTAGTTGCAATTCCTCTACGTGTGTCCTGGAAAGGACCCTGAGACTTCCTGAACTACATCTTTCAACCACCTAACTGATTCCTAGAAAAGCATGTTTAAGGGGTCAAAAAAAATACCCACGGCAGACCAGGCCTTCTATCCTTTTCCCACCTGGATAGTGTGTCCTTCATCCTGGGGCCAAACAAAGGCGGTCCCGTCAAAGGAAGCATTGATGAACAAAAACTTGAAGAGTTCAGCAAAATCACATAAGTGCACCCAAGCATGCCTTCTAATGGAAATGCCTGAACCTGCTGCCCTTGAGGTTCCTTTGGCTACATGCGAAAAGTACAGTTTTGTACCTACCATAAATGTAGATGTCCGATAGGTATGCATCTGCAGTCCTTACATATGGGTTGCCCTGCCTCAAGCAGCCCTTCGGTCGGCCGGATTCCAAAGTCTGGGTCCGGCGTCGGCTGATGTCGCCCCTTTCCCCAACGTCAGAGCGCCTGGGGTATAAAAGCATCAGCCGACGCCATCTTCCTCAGTTTTTCTTGCCCCATATGCCAGGTGCCCTCTAAGGAAGGCTAAATTTGGAGAGATGCAAAAATTCCAAACATGCACAGCAATATAAAACAAATACACCATAATAGATAACCCCAGTTAGCTAGAATGAGGGATAAGTACCCAAGGAATACCACAGAGGGGTAGGAGGGAGGGAAAACCTGACGGCAGATGCATACCTATCGGACATCTACATTTATGGTAGGTACAAAAAGTACAGTTTTGTACCTACCATAAATGTAGATGTCCAATAGGTATGCATCTGCAGTCCTCACATATGGGTTGTCCTGCCTCAGGCAGCCAGTCGGTCGGCCGGATTCCAAAGTCTGGGTCCGGCGTTGGCTGATGTCGCCCCTTCCCCGACGTCAGAGCGCCTGGGGTATAAAAGCATCAGCCGACGCCATCTTCCTCAGTTTTTCTTGCCCCAGATGCCAGGTGCCCTCTAAGTAAGGCTAAATTTGGAGAAATGCAATAAATTTCAAACATGCACAGAAATGTATAAATATAGATATATATATATATATATATATAAAACAAATGCACCATAATAGATAACCACAGCTATCTATGAGAGGGATAGGTACCCAAGAAATACCACAGAGGGGAAGGAGGGAGGGTAAACCTGACTGCAGATGCATACCTATCGGACATCTACATTTATGGTAGGTACAAAACTGTACTATGTCCTTCGAGGATGCATCTGCAGTCCTCACATATGGGTAGAATACCATAGCCAATCTGAGGGTGGTAGGATCTATGTAAAGGATGGTGTAGCTAAAATGCCCTGCAGGACTGCCGTAGCAAAGCCTGCTCTGGATCTGGAATATAAAGGTAAATTGTAATGCTTGGAAAATGTATGTACGGAGCTCCATGTAGCAGCTTCTAAAATGTCCTTTGTAGCCACCCCTCTTAAGAAGGCTGTGGAGGTGGCTGTGGCTCTGGTGGAATGAGGTCTAATGTTAGCTGGCACAGTTTTGCCATGAAAGGAGTAACAAAAACAAATGCAATTTCCTATCCATTTTGAAATTGTCTGTTTGGAAATTGCTTTTCCTTGTGCACCAGCAGCATATGCTACAAACGGTCAGTTTTTCTGTAACTTTTTTTTCTGTCCAAGTAGTAGTGCAACTGTCTGTGAATGTCCAGGGTATGCAGAAGTTTCTCCCCTTTGTTTTGTGGATTTGGAAAGAAGGTAGGCAGGTGAATAGCTTGGTTCAATGAGACCCTGGATACCACCTTTGGCATAAATGAAAGATTGGTTCTCAATGAGACTCTGTCCTGATGAAAAATAAGAAATGGTTGTACTGCCATGAGGGCCTGTAACTCAGAAACTCTTCTTGCTGAGGATATGGCCAGAAGGAAGGCAGTCTTCCAAGACAGGAACTGTAGTTCTGAAGATGCTGCTGGTTCAAAGGGAGGCAGTGTTAGTTTCTCCAACAGGAAGTTAAGGTCCCATTTAGGCACTGGTGGCTTCCTTGGAGGATTTATGTTTTTAGTTCCTCTTAGAAACTGCCTTAGGAGAGGATGAGAGAAGACAGGTGGATCAGTATTATATTCTGCTGAAATGGCTGAAGCATGAATTTTAATGGAAGAGTAAGACAGGCCATTGTGGAGCATTTCTGCTAAGTATTCCAGGATATGTGCCATGTTCATCACTGTCGCATCTAGGCCCTTTGAGGTGCTGCAAGTGCGAAATCTTTCCCATTTTGCTGAGTAAGCCTTTCTTGTGGAAGGCCGGCGAGCTTCCATGATGATATCCTTCACTCTCTTGGATAGCTTATCCTGAGAAGGAGTCAAGGTATTCTCCAGGCTGTTAGTTGCAAGGTTTTCAGGTTGGAATGCACAGTTTTGTAATTGTGCTGTGTAAAGAGAAGTGGCCATTGAGGAAGAGGCCACGGTTTCGTGCGTGACATGCTCTTTAACAGTGGGTACCAGTGCTGTCTTGGCCAGTCCGGAGCTATCAGAATCACTTTTGGCTGCTCTGTCCTGATCTTCAGTAAGACCTTGGTCATTAATGGAAGAGGTGGAAATGCATACACTGTTAGAGTTCTCCAGCTGAAAGAGAGGGCGTCCACTTTCCATGCTTGTGGGTGGTATGTCCTTGAGCAGAATTTCTTCAGCTGATGATTGTGGTGGGAGGCAAAAAGATCTATGTCCGGCCTCCCCCATGATTGTGTTATCTGAAGGAAGGTGTCTGGGTGCAGCATCCATTCGTGTGGATCCATGATATTTCTGCTTAGGCTGTCCGCCAGTACATTGTCTTTTCCTGGTACAAACTGGGATTGCAGCTCTATATTGAGTTTTAGGGAAACTTCCCAAAGATTCATTGCCAGCCTGCAAAGAGGGTAAGAATGGGTACCTCCTTGCTTGTATATGTACCACATGACTGTGGTATTGTCTGTCTTTATTAGCAGGTGGCCTTGATGCAGGAAGTGTTCGAAGGCCTCGATTGAATGTATCACTGCCAGCATTTCCTTTTGGTTTATGTGCAGGTGCAATTCTTTTTGTGTCCATTGCCCTTGAATGCATCTGCCCTCCATGTGCGCTCCCTATCCATGGTCTGAGGCGTCCGTTGTAATGGTTTGGCTGATATTTGGTTTGCTGAAAGGCAGACCCATGTTTGACTGGCTTGCTTGAGCCCACCACAGAAACTCCTTTTGAAGGCATGGAATGAGGGGGATCAAAGCTTCTAGGCTGTGATTGTGTTGAGACCATAGACTCCTTAGGTACCATTGTAGTTTCCTCATATGCAGCCTTGCTTGTGGAATCAGAAGAATGCAAGATGCCATGAAACCCAGGGCCTGCAGGATGTTCCTTGCAGTCAGCTGGGTTTGTTTTGTCAGATTTCTGAAATAATCCGGTAGTTGCTCTTGTTTTTCTTCTGTGAGAAAAGCCATTTGGGTGGTTGTATCCAGTTTTGCACCCAGGAAAATTATTCTTTGGGATGGAACAAGTCTTGATTTCTGAATGCTGACTGTGTATCCCAAGGTCTGAAGTAGGCGGATGGCATAATTCAAGTGTTTTACCAATGTTTGTTGGCTGTCCGCTTGTATAAGGCAGTCGTCCAAGTATGGGTATATTTGAATCCCCTGAAGTCTGCAGTGTGCAATTACTGAATGCCAGGCATTTCGTGAATACTCTGGGCGCAGTAGATAAGCCAAAGGGCAATGCTGAGAATTGATGATGCTCTGAACTTGCAAGAAATCTGAGGTGTCTTCTGCAACTTTGTCTGATAGGGACATGCAGGTATGCCTCCTTGAGGTCTAGAGTTACCAGCCAGGACCCCTTGCCCAGCATGGGAAGGAGTTGCTGTAGGGTCAGCATTTTGAATTTTGGCACAATGAGATAAGTATTCAGTGCAGACAAGTCCAGAATAGGCCTCCATTGCTTTTCTTTTCTTGGGACAAGGAATAGTCTGGAATAAAATCCTTGGCCTTGTTCTGTGAGAGGAACCTTTTCTATAGCATTCATTTGCAGTAGGTTGGAAATTTGCTTGAAAGCCTCTGCCCTTTGATTCGGTGGCAGGTTTGGCATGCCTTGTCTTTTTGGCAATGTATGAAAATGGAATCTGTATCCTTTGTCTATTATTTGCAGTGTCCATTTGTCCCTTGTAATACTGTGCCAATTTTCTGAGAATAAAGAGAGCTTTCCGCCCAAAGGTGCTTCCAATTGAGCCCTGGTTGGCGGGGTCAAAGTCAAGTCATTGAGTTTGTCCTTGTGCAGCAGTTGTAGGTCCTGCACTACCTCTCTGGTTAGGAGGCTGCCATTGACATCCTCTGTAGGCGCCTCTAGCTTGCCCTCTACCTCTGGCACGCCTGTTTTTGCCTCTTTGAAATCTGTCTGTGTCTGGAAAGGACCAATTCTTAGAAGGCCAATTTCTGCTGAATCTTGGTGGTTGGACCTGGAGAAAATCTTTGACTGTCTGTACTGATTTAGCCTTTTCCTCAAATTTCTTTAAGACCTCTTGAGCCGTGGAACCAAATAACTTTTGTTTTTCCAGTGGTGCATCCAGAAGCTTTGCTTTAACATGATCTGGCAGTGTTTGCTCCTTCAGCCAAGCATGTCTACGTATGACTGCACCTGTCATTGCTGACCCTACATGAAGCTTCCAATGCATCATAACCACACTGTAAGAAATGGTTGCTAACCTGCTGAGAGTTATGCACCAGATCCTGAAGCGCCTTGCGATCTAGGGGTTCAGGTGAGGTTAGTTTTTTATGCAATTCATCTAACAGATATTCTTGATACTGTATCATATGGAATTGACAATTCAATGCTCTCATAGAAAGAGTGGAAGAAGTGTACACTTTTTTACCCCATCTCTCTAAAGCCCTGGATTCCCTTTCAGAAGGAAGTGGGTTCTTAGTAGTGGTGGTTGCAACCCCTTTAGGCCCCTGGGAAATAGTTTCTGGGTCAGCCGAGTGGCCCTTGTAAAGGAATAGATGTGTGTCTGGGACCCTGTAGTACCTGTCGGGCTTGACAGGAGCCGGAGGAAGAGAGTCTGGGGAAATACTAGACTCTGAGTACACATCTTTATAACATTTAAAACAGGAGGAATAGCCAAGGGTCTATGCTGAGGTAAATGCAAAAAAGTCCTTAACCTCTTCCTGGAATCAGAGAATTCCTGGCCTTGCCATTTGAAATGCTCTCTCATGGAGTGAAGGTTCTCCCCAAAGGACAACTCTTCAGGGGGGGAGGCCGAGGGAATAGATTCCTCTGCATCAGAATCCTCGTAGGCCGGAAAGGCCTCCTCCTGGTAATCTGAAAGGGCAGAGTCATCTGAGGCCTCATCAGAGGACTGGGGATCTGTCTGCTCAACTCTGGGCCTTTTGCCTGGAGGTGGTTGAGAGCCCCTGTCTGGGTGTGGCCGAGAGCCCCTGATTAAGGAGATAAGGTCCTCAGCTAAGCTCAAAATTTGTGAACCTGTAGAGGATCCCTGTGGAATAGCATTGGGAGATAGAGATTTTGGCTGTTTTGCAGCTTTAGCACGAGTAAAAGCCTTAATGGACATGGATACAGGAGGCCTGGCTGCCCCACGTGCTGGAGTAGTTTTATCCACAGAAATGGTGTCGGATATCTCCGGAGCACCGTATTCAGATGGTAATTCTAAGACCGACCCAGAGGAGGCCTCCGGTACCGAATGTACCGGTTGTGCGGTGTCGTCGGTCGGAACCGGTAGAGATTCGGTTTCAGCAGAGACCGAGACACTAGCTGTAGGCCTGGGCTTGGAGTCGGCCGAAACCGCGGACCGCGTGTCAGTCCTTCTCCTTACGTTTTTTGGGTAAATGAGCTGTCGGAAGCTCTGACGGCATTTTACAACAGTAAATTTGTCCAAAATATTCATCTGCAAATGCCTAAGAGTGCTTTTATTAAAAGAAGCACAGGCTGTACAGGCCGAGACGTTGTGGTCTGGGCCTAGGCAAGGTAAGCAGTAAGAGTGGAAATCCTTATGAGGTATTTGTTTCCAACAATTTAAACAATTATTAACTTTAACCGTTTGATCTGACATCGGCTGAGGCAAGAAAGAGTCCCCAACGGGGTACTTAGCTTTTTTGAAGACTTCGGTAGCTGAAATCACAGGAGCTGGCCGACCGGCACTTGCGAACTGCTTCTGCTTCGGGCACCGCGCGGCAAGAAAGACTGAGGAAGATGGCGTCGGCTGACACTTTTATACCCCAGGCGCTCTGACGTCGGGGAAAGGGGCGACATCAGCCGACGCCGGACCCAGACTTTGGAATCCGGCCGACCGAAGGGCTGCCTGAGGCAGGACAACCCATATGTAAGGACTGCAGATGCATCCTTGAAGGACATCCAGCCTCATGGAAGAATTGGAAATGGATTGTAGGCTAGCCAGTAAATCGAAGGTCGCTGAAGCACAGACATGCTTCCCGAATCTTCTGTAGCTGAAATCACAGGAGCTGGCCGACCGGCACTTGCGAACTGCTTCTGCTTCGGGCACCGCGCGGCAAGAAAGACTGAGGAAGATGGCGTCGGCTGACACTTTTATACCCCAGGCGCTCTGACGTCCGGGAAAGGGGCGACATCAGCCGACGCCGGACCCAGACTTTGGAATCCGGCCGACCGAAGGGCTGCCTGAGGCAGGACAAGCCATATGTAAGGACTGCAGATGCATCCTTGAAGGACATCCAGCCTCATGGAAAAATTGGAAATGGATTGTAGGCTAGCCAAGTGAGAAGCCACAGATGATTAAACTTCCTCAGAAACTGATCCCGAGAAGGTACTTAACAGCTCCTTAGTTAAATCCCTCTGAAGTCTTGAGAAATCTGTCAAATAATTCAGTGACCTTAAATTGAAGGTCGCTGAAGCACAGACATGCTTCCCAAATCTGTCCATCGCCCGAGTCACCCTGTTGGGAGATGAAGAGTGGAACTTTCCTCAGCAAGTTCCATCTTGGCGGCTGCCGCTATGACCATGGCATCAACAAGAACCCCTTTTCACCAAAACTGCTCGTCTATAGGTCATGCCATAATCTTATCTGGTCTCTGAGGTACAGGCTCAGTGGTGTCTAGTTCCTTCCATGCCTACTGAGAGATCAACTCAATGAGCTCATTGGCAATTGGAGTCACCCAAGAGGTAGACAGGCCAGTACCAAAGGCCTCCAGGAATACGGATTCTTCGTATGAAAGGCTACTAGGTGTTCAGCCACCTCTCTGCTTAAGGTCTTCACGGATGTCTCCAAATGAGTCAACTTCAGGAGGTCACCGTGGGGACCCTTTCACCTTCATCAAAATCTGCATCTTCTGTAATAGACTCTTCTAGTGAGTCCAGGTGCTTCCTCTTGCACGTCTTCTTCTTAGGGACATCCTCAATTTGATGTTCTGGAGAGGTATCAGAGTAAGAGATTAATATTCCCTGTGGGGATGCCTGGGGTCTTGGTACTGGCTTGTCTCTGTGAAAAGACTTGGTGAGGCTCTGAATGCAAAGACATCAGGGCTAAAGATTTAGGATCCAAGGAAATTGGATCCCACCATTCCACCTTGGCAGAGAAAACTCTCTTCACAGCCTCAAACGCAGATCACCCAGGAGAAAGGGAAGACCTCAGATCGAAAAAGCAAGTGCTGGACTACTGTACCCCCCCCCCCCCCGAGTCCAATGGCAAAATCCCAGAGGTGGAAGCTGGAGCCAAGCTATCCAATGCCAAGAGTCCAAAGCTTTGGAGTCGACTGCAACACATGGATCTGACAAGGAGGCTTCAGCTCCAAGAGCACTCCGGATCTAACAGGATCAGAGCACTTAGAAAAAGTTTTGGATTAGAAGATAAAACAATCCTCAGATCTCAGCCAGGCAGAGCCGGACGATTAGGATCCAGAGACTCAGACCGCTGAAGGAGTCGGAGGAGGAACCAGTAGTTGGTGTGTAGCTGTACAGCAAACAACCTGATTCAGAAGCACGAGCCGAATGGACACCCATCTGACCCTGTGCCAAGAGAATCTTCCTCACCAGTCTTTCCACATCATCTTCTGCAAGACTTCTGGAAGAATGAGCAGGATACACAGAAGGGGACTTAGGTCTATCCAAAAGGGGGAATGTATCCTAGAGGGTACTAGATCCACCGAAGGTGAATATACGGTCCTTGGCAATACAATTAAGGTCGAACAAGTAGCAACAGCTGGATCAGAAATGATTTGTCTCAGATCAGAGGAAGTCGGATCAGTCAATTTTAGTTTCTTCAGATCAGAGGATATTGGATCAGACAATTTTGCTTTCTTTGGATCTGAGGGTGAAATTGGATCTGTTTTTGATCTTTTTTGCAACGCCAAAGCTGAAGATGAAGAGGAAGGTTTTGGACACCCTAATTTAGTTTTAGTCTTAATTTTGGGAGACTTGTCTCCAGAAATAGCATCTCCGAGGTAAGAGGGTGACAATCCCTTTAACATCAATTTATTTTTACACTCAAAGCCATGGGATTGAACCCAGGCAAACAGAGCAGTTTTCATAAAAATGAAGAGTCTCTAAACAAGATACACAAAGTGTGGGCATCCGATAAGGGGAGTTTATGCCCATACTTAAAACATTTCTTAAAGCCAGCTGGCCCTTTTTCCACAATAGTAAATTACACCACCAAGAACTATAAGACAGAAATGGAAAATCTACTACTACTTATTTTTTTGTTTAAATAGGGAACAGGAGAAAGAATGCAAGTGAATGGAAACCATGTCTTCCGTTGAAAGCGACAAACAAGATTTGAGGTGCTTGAGGTTGATGCATTATGGGTAAGGGAGAAGCTCAAGAGTTTTGGTTGCTATGAGCTTTAGCAATGGCAGAGTCACATCTGAGGGATCGGATCCAAACCCATCAGTTCAGGATATAATGAAAACTGACATCAGATGGTCAGTTCTTCTACAACAAAACTGAGATCCTAAGCAGGAAGAATTTGCTTGCACTGTGAGGAGGGGTTGTCTCATGCACAAAACTTTTCAGAAACTGTTTAACCATAAACACAGAATAAAGAGGGGAATCCACAGGCAAATAAGCCGAGATGGCTGCAAGATGCACCTTAACAGAAGCATCTGACAAGCAACTTTTAATTAGCTCAACAAATATTTGAGAACCAGAGCTGCTACTTTCTTTTTGGGACTCCTCTGATTGGCAAGGTACCTACAAGAAAATCACTTCCATTTGCCAATGCAAGACTTTCTAGTAGCAGGCTTTCTTGCTCCTTAAGTACTTGCTGCACGTCCTTGTGAAAAAGGTGGCTAAAAGGTATTATGAGAATTAAGTCATTCTGGGAGTCAGTTGTAGCGGACTGATGTCAGGGTGTATCAAGTTCCCCTTATGTTGTGTGAGCATATCCAGTCTGTGAGGTAATTGCTCTTGACCAGTTCCTTAAGAAAGGAGAACCAATTTTGCCTAGGCCAAAGGGAAATCACCACAATGATTTTTGGTAATTCTTACTGAATCTTTAAAAGTATCTTGGAAATCACTGATAAGACTGGAAAGGCATACAGGAACATTCCTGACCAAAGGAACGACAGCATCTGTTCTACATGGTTGACTGCAAGGATGCTGGATGCCAAAAATACAATATTTCTTGTTGTCTGTTTTGTAAAGGGGGGGTTAACAGATCTACTTGCAGTGTCCCCAACATCTGGCTCAAGTCCTGAAAGAAGCCTGTACTGAGTTTCCACTCATAAGGGTCTGTCCAGGATCTACTGAGAATGTCTGCCACAATGTTTTGGTCTGAAAGAATGTAGAAGGCCTGAGGAGTCAGAAAATGCTGAATAACCAACTCCCAAGTCATTACTGCCAACTGGAAAAGAGGGTGACAACCTTGTTCTCCCTTGTCTGTTGAGATACTACATCACTGTGCCATTGGTCTGTAACCACCTACAAACAACTTGGAGTTCAAAGATGGTGTACAGATTTCAAATCATGAATCACTGCAAGCAGACAATGCACTTTTATTCCCATGGAAACTACATCACAAGCATAATCTAAAGAGTCTGTTTGGACCGACTGAACTGGGGTTGGGAGTGAGACTTGGTCTGAGGGCTATTTTACTCCTCCACTACTGTAATTCTCACCTTACAAACCCCAGTGTGGGAATTTGAAAGTCCAAAGGGTGTAGGCGCTGGGTTCATAGGACTTTTTTTAGGTACCAATGGATTTTCCTCATGCATATTCTAGAAAGTGGTTTCATGATGCTCACAGATGCCATGAGGCCTTGAATCCTGACAAGTTCTCTTATAGCAGCTAGACACTGTTGAGAAAAACTCAGAAAGATCTGCCATTTTTTTCCTATTACCTTTTCTTTTGAAAGGAAGACTTCTGCTTCAGTTTATCTATCAGACATCCCAAAAGATAATTTCGTGAGAAACTGTGCGACAAAACGTTTGTTCAGGTGAAATCCCAGATGTCACCAGAGGCTTTATTAAAGACTCCAAACACCTTGAGAAGACTCTGCAGGAATAAGCAAGTCATCTAAATAAGGAAAAATATGGATGTCCTACAATCTGCAGTGACCCACCACTGAGGCTAGATGGTTGGTGAACACTTCTGATGCAGTGGAGAGCCAAAAGTGTAATGCAGAGTACTGAAAATGTAATCCAGATATAGCCAAACCTTAAAATTTCCTAAAACTGTGAGCAATGGATACATGATGGTAAGAAATTTTGAGTTCCAGTGTTACCATATGACAATGGTCGCGAAATGGTGCAAGCAATGACCGAAAGGTCAACATCTTCAATTTTGAAACTTTCACATAAAGGTTGAGAAATAACTGATCTAACATAGGTCTCCACACACGAGCCCCTCTTTGGTACCAAAGATATCCTGGAAGAAAGACCTTTATCCATGTGACATGCAGATACTAGTTCAATGACCACTGGCTGTAGCATTGGTGGTAACAGGTCTATTTGGTTTGATGGATGTGATTCCTCTGAAAAGGAGAGGAGAGTCCATCCACTGTCAAGTGATCCTTCCTGAATCACCTTCAACATCCAACTGTCTGAAGCAATCTGAAAGCAGGCTAAGGGGATGAAGGTCAGT
Organism: Protopterus annectens; assembly: GCF_019279795.1. Lineage (NCBI taxonomy): Eukaryota > Metazoa > Chordata > Ceratodontiformes > Protopteridae > Protopterus > Protopterus annectens. The sequence continues at coordinate 936,764,982 of NC_056746.1, forward strand.
CAGTGTGAGAGGTAGGGTAACTGGGGGGAGTGGGTTATTGTGATTGGATTCCCAACATGGTCTTTAATTAGCTGGAGCTTAAGTAATTTCCCAAAAACAGTAATTTTATTTGCCTTGGAAAAATTCTCCTGCTACCATTTTCTTTTGGGGGCTTGCTTGCTATTAGACTGGGATTTCTGTTCCGCCCTCTAGGGTACCTGAAAAATCTCAAGAGTCTCCATGCATCAATTTGCCTTTGTCATTCCACTGCTTCATGATCTGTGTAGCCGCATGCCCAAACACTAGATACAGGCTAAGTTGAGAATCAAGAATTTCAGATTTCAAATAATCAGAAAAATTCTGATTATGAAAACAAAATTCCCAACACTACAGAAGAAGCAGAAGCTCTAAACCCAGTGACAGCATAATCACACGCACTTCTTATGGCATGTTTAAAAACTTAAGTTACACACAATCTGACTTAAATATGGCATGCCTTCTGGAGATAACGAAGTAGCAAATTATTCCAAACTGTAAACACATTTTAACAAAAATTTCCACATATAGCCCCAATAATTCAAGATCCTAAAGGCTAACACAGTAGAAGCAAACAGTCTCATAACCTTGGTTGTTACCAATCGCCCTCCTTATCAGAAGGTACTACGTTAGAGGAAGCCAAAGATGTCTCGTTAATTGTTGCTGGAGTTATTGGAGCAGAGTCATCTGACAATTGAGATTAAAGTTATTTATAATCTGGAGAAACCCTATACTGCTTAGCAGCTTTCTTTGCAACTGCAGCCTTAGTGAAGAGCTTTGCAAGCAGCTTTAAAAAAGTGTCTTCAAGAGCTGGCAAAAATGGGAGGAACAGGTGCAGAATTAGCAACCTCATCCTCTACCAGATCATAAAGTCTGTCCAGTTCTAGGGAGTTCCTGTTTGCCCCCAAGCAAAAAAATACAGTTGTGTACACTTACCATAAATGTAGATGTTCGAGTGTATTCACTGTTGCAGTCATTATATTTGGGTTATCTGCCCGGCCTGAATACCAGAGTCTTGGATTCCTGCGTCGGATGCTGTCCCTCCTTCCATGACGTCAGGTTGTCAGGGGTATAAAACATGCAGCCGACGCCATTACATCAGTTTTTCTTGCCCCAGATGTCAGGTGCCCCCATAACAGCAATTATATGCTATGTTACACCTCCAACAAAAAGAAAATATACCAGAAAGCTCAAATACACCAAACAAAAAGGAAAGGTAGAGCCAAGAGAAGTCAGGGGGCTGGAGGGAGTGTAACCAGGACTGCAACAGTGAATACACTCGAACATCTACATTTATGGTAAGTGTACACAACTGTACTATGTTCTTGTTTCACTGTTGCAGTCATTACATTTGGGTAGATTCCCAAAGCTAAGGAAGGGAGGAGGAAGTCAGAGAGCATTGGGACCAGTTAATAAGCCCTGCAATACTGCAGTGGCAAAACCAGCTCTGGATTTAGAAAAAATAGGCATGTGGTAATGCTTGGTGAAGGTATGAACAGAGCTCCAGTTAGCAGCTTCTAGGATGTCCCTGGTAAGGACCCCTCTGAGAAAGGCTGTAGAGGTAGATGCAGCCCTGGTGGAATGTGATCTTAAATCCTTGTGAGGTAGGTTTTCCATGGTTCTTATAGCAGAAATGAATGCAATGGGCTATCCATTTAGAAATGGTTTGATTTGAAATGGCCTTCCCCTCTACCCCTGAAGCAAAGCCAACTAGCAGCTGTTCAGATTTTCTGAGAGGCTTAGTCTTGTCCAAATAAAATCTAAGTTGTCTGTGCACATCCAAAGAGTGCAGAATTCGTTCTCCTTTGTTTTGTGGATTAGGAAAAAAGGTAGGCAAATGAATGGACTGAGTTAGGGCCACACTAGACACCACCTTGGGCATAAAGGAAGGATTGGTCCTGAGGGAAACCCTGTCTGCATGGATGACAATGAAGGGCTCCCACTGCCATGAGGGCTTGTAATTCAGACACTCTTCTTGCTGAAGTGATGGCTAGAAGGAAGGCTGTTTTCCAAGAAAGGAATTTCAACTCTGCGGTTGCAGCTGGTTCAAAAGGAGGGAGAGTGAGATTTCTCAATACAAAGTTAAGGTCCCAGGCTGGAGTAGAGGCTCGCCGGGGGGGGGGGAATCTTAAATTTTTAGATCCTCTGAGGAATTGCTTTAACAGGGGCTGAGAGAGAGTAGAGGGGTGGTTCAGTATTATAATATGCTGAAATTGCAGAGGCATGAATTCTGATTGACGAGAAGGATAGGCCCTTGTGGAGCATTTCTGTTAAGTACTGAAGAATATGAGGTAAACTGGGCAATCAGGTGCCCATACCCTGGGTCTGGCTCCAGGAACAGTATCTTTTCCACTTTTCTGCATAGGATTTTCTAGTACTAGGTCTCCTTGCTTCTAGAATGACATCTAGCACCTGCTTACTGAGGGATGCTATTGGAGAGCTCAAGGAATTAGCCAGGCTGCAAGGTTCAGGGTTTGAAGGTGAGGGTACAGAATCTGGCCTGCCTGCTGGGACAGCAGGAACCATGGATCCAGCAGTATCATGCTGCGTAAGAGGGGGTACCAGTGCTGGCAAGGCCAGTCGGTGCAATAAGAACTGTCCTTAGTCTGTCCTGTTTGATCTTTAGCAGAACCTTTGAGAGGAGTGGCAGAGGGGGAAATGTATAAACCGAGAGGCTTTCCCAGGTGAAGAACAGGGCATCCACTTTCCAAGCTTGACTGTGGGGAGTCCTTGTGCAGAATTTGTCCAATTGGTAGTTCTGGGGGGAGGCAAACAAGTCTATCCCTGGAGTCCCCCATTTGTTCCTCAAGAGGTTGAAATTTTTTGGTTCCAGTTTCCATTCGTGTGGGTCCATGAGATTTCCTGCTTAGGTCGTCTGCCAGTGAATTTAGCTTGCCTGGCAGGAAATGAGCTTGTAGGTCCACTTGGTAGCTCAAGGTTGTGTTCCACAGAGCCATGGCTAGTCTGCAGGGAGCGTACGAGTGGGTTCCCCCGTTTGTTTATGTAACACATAACTGTGGTGTTGTCTGTCTTTACCAATAATTGTCCTGGAAGGATGTGGTCCTTGAAGGTTGTCAGGGAATTCCGTAGAGCTAACATTTTTTTGGTTGATATGCAGGTGCATGTGACTCGGGTTCCATTTGCCCTGAATGCACTGTCCTGCCAAGTGAGCAACCCCCCCCCCCCATGCATAGTCTGATGGATCTGTAGTCAGGGGTTGGGCGGCAGGGGCTAGATTGAAAGGGAGCCCCTTGTTGAGGTGGCAGGCCTCTGCCCACCAAAGGAACTCTGTCTTTATACAAGGAATGATAAGAATCATTGATTCCAGGTCCTGAGAATGTTGACACCATAGTCTTTTTAGATACCATTGTAATTTTCTCATATGCAGTCTTGTATATGGAATTAGTAGAATGCAAGAGGCCATGAACCCCAGGGCTTGCAAAGTTTTCCTTGCAGATAGCTGGGTCTTTGTGACCAGTAGTTTGAAGTAGGCTGTCAAATAAACTTGTTTCTCTGGTGTGAGGTAAGCCATCTGGGAAGTTGTGTTCAAGCTTGCTCCCAGGAATACAATCTGTTGGCAGAGTACCAGATGAGATTTCTTTTCGTTTATGGTGTACCTCAGCAAGGTTAGAAGTTTCTTTACAAATGCCAGATGTTTTACTAGCATGTCCTGGCTTTCTGCCTGAATCAGACAATCGTCCAGGTATGGGTATATTTGAATATTTCTCTGCCTACAAAATGCAACTGCTGGAGCTAGACACTTTGTGAATACGCAGGGCGCAGTAGATAAGCCAAAGGGAAGTGCAGAGAACAGATGGATGGTGCATGAAGCCTGCTCTGAAGCGTAGGTATTTCCTGCAAGATTCCATTACTGGAATGTGCAGGTAAGCTTCCTTTAAGTCTAAGGTTGCCAATCAGGCATCTTTGCCTAGCATAGGAAGCAGCTGTTGAAGTGTTAGCATTTTGAATTTTGGGATTACCAAAAAGGTGTTTAGAATAGAGAGATCCAGGATAGGACGCCAGGAGCAGTCTTTTCTGGGTACCAGGAAAAGTCTTGAGTAAAAACCCTGTCCCCTTTCTTCTGCTGGGACAGGTTGAATAGTTCTGATACTTAGAAGAGAGAGAACCTGCTGTTGAGCCTCTGCCCACTGATTTGGAGGGTAGGTCTGGCCAACCGTTTGGGGCTGGTAAGGTGTGGAAGTGGAATCTGCATCCTTGGAAAACTATTTTAAAACCATTTGTCCTGGGTAATGAGTTCCCAGTTTTTTGTATGCAGGGTGAGCTTTCCTCCTAAGGGAGCATGCAGTTGAGCAGGGCTTGGAAGGGTTAAGGTTGTCATTGTGACATTTTTCCAAAAGGGGGGGGTGTCTTACTACTTCCATCTTTGGGAGTGGGAGACACCCACTGCTTAGGCCGGTGTGTAGCCTGAGACTGTAACCTAGGTGGGTCTGCTGTTCCTGGGTTTGGACTGAGTAGGCCTGGAAGAGACTGGAAAGGACCAATTCTTAGAAGGCCAATGCCTACTAAATCTGGGAGGCTGTACTTGCAGGACATTTTTAACAGTTTGCATAGATTTAGCTTTTTCCTCCATCTTTTTAAGGACTTCTGCCCTGTTGCCAAACAGGCGGTCTTGGTTTAAGGGAGCATCCAGTAATTTAGCTTTAACATGATCTGGCAAGTTTTGCTCCTTAAGCCAAGCATGCCTTCTAAATGACAGTGACAGCAGCCCTGCAAGATGCTTCTAGAGAGTCAAAACCACATTGCAAAGCATGTTTACCAACTTGTTCAGCAAAATGCATTAGATCTTGTAATTTTTTATGTTTAGCAGAGTCAGGAATTAACATCATTTTCTGTTTAAGTAGTCCCATAATATGCTGCTGATACTTTAACACATGAAACTGGCAATTTAAGACCCTAATGGCCAAAGTAGCAGATGTGTACACCTTCTTACCCCATCTGTCCAAGGCCCTGAAATCTCTATCAGAGGCGGTAGGGCTTTTGGCAGCAGTAGCCTTAATGCCCTTTGGTCCTTGGGAAATGGTCTCTGGATCCACAATAGGATTCTTGAAGAGGAACTTGTGAGAGTCAGGTACTCTAATACCGGTCTGGTTTTTTGGGAGCTGGAGGTAAAGTGCCTGGGGCCAGGCTAGATTCCAAGTAGGCATCTACAATGTCCAGAACAGGAGGGATAGGCTAAAGGCCTGTGTTGAGGGAGGAGTAAGAATTCCCTAAGCCTCTTTTTGGAGTCAGAGTAATCCTGGCTTTCCCAACAGAAATGCTCCCGAGAGTGTGCAAGGTTTCACCAAAAGAAAAATCTTCTGGAGGGGAAGCAGAGGGAATGGAATCCTCTGCATCAGAATCCTCATAGGTAGATAAGGGCAAATCCTGGTAATCAGAAGAAACAGAAATTTCAGAATCCTTATCAGAAGAATCAGAAGGAAAATCAGTTCTAGGTCTCTTACAGGGGGAAGGCAGGCTTCCCCTAATTAAAGTAATAAGGTCTTCAGCCATTCTAAGCATTTGTTTTTTAGGCATATGGCCTGACCATGCGGTTTGGACGCCTGTTTTCTAGGCGTGGGTTGAGTTTTAGGCCTTGATGAAAAAGATGGCGTCAGTTTAAAATGCAAATCTGTAGACCTAAATACACCCTCAGAAGCTGGTGCCTGCACAGAAGCTCTGGACTCATCCAAGGCAGAGACATCCACAGGTTCCATAGTCAAAGAAGCATCTTGCAGCATCCGAATGGGTCTCAGTAGAGGCCTGCGAATCTGATGTAGCGGGTATCAAGGGCTGCAAAAGTGCCTGATTACCGGCAACTAGTTTAACGGAAGTGTCGGCAGTTTTGGACCTATGCGGTCTGTCTTTATCCTTACATTTTTAGGAATATCGGTAGTCGGATGGCTTACCGAAGTCATTTCTGGATAGTTAAACAGAGTACCAAAATAATTTTCTGCGAAAATAGACAGACGATGAATAGTTCGGGGGTCGAATAAGGCACAAAACTGACAGAGAGGGATGTTGTGGTGTGGGCCTCAGCAAGGAATGCAGTATGCAGTATGAATGAAAATCCTTATGAGGTATTTGCTTTCCACAGTTAAGACAATTATTAACTTTTACTGACATGGGTTAAGAGCAAGAAAAAGGATCCCCAACGGGGGTACTTAGCTTTTTTCGAAGACTTCGGTTCTGAAACTTGAAAACGAAAAGTTCAGTAGTCGTAAGACCGGCGCTTGTGAATTGCTTCTGCTTCAGGCACCGCCCGGCAAGAAAGACTGATGAAATGGCATCGGCTGCATGTTTTATACCCCTGACATCATGGAAGGAGGGACAGCATCCGACACAGGAATCCAAGACTCTGGTACTCAGGCCGGCTGAGGGCTACCTGCAGGCAGATAACCCAAATGTAATGACTGCAACAGTGAAACACAAAGAACATCATCCCATAGTCAAGCAACAGTCTCAGGAAAAAAACAAAACAAAAACAAAAAAAACACAAAACACTGGTCTAAGAACTTCAGGTTCACTATCTGATAGTGTTGCATTTCAATATAATAGACTCCTGATGAACGTCTGAAGAGACAATTATCTGGCAATACCTGCACTAGAACTGTGAAAAGGCAAATGGCCCAGAGAAGTGATAGACTGCAAAACACTCTTAGCCAAAGATACAAAATCTGACTTATTATGCAGAAACAACCTAATCATCTGCCCTAAAATTATTTTTTCTAGAAATATCCCTACTGGGACAATGGTCAAGGGACAGCCTACTTTCCTTGGCTAGAAGTCTCTCTTCATGGACAACTCCTGCACCTAAAGTGCTTGGTTCTTCCATTCCTGTAAGATACTGGAACAACCCCTCAGGACTGGTCTAACCCCAGGTCCATAGTGGCCATTACAGCTACATCAGAGGGAATGGAAGTGAAATGTAAAGTGGTCTGTGGAGCCATCTATTTCCATGACAGATTCACAAACCGTAAGCAGAGACAATACTTTTACTTTTCTTTATTTTTTTCTTTTTAGGTACAAGTGTAGTGGAAGGAGGAGGACTGGGGATATTATTCATGCTGTAGCCAGAGGAGAAACCCAATTACCAGTGCAGTAAGCTCACTAACACTGGAAGAAAGTTAGGTATTTACTGGTAAACACCAAGCAAATTCCCCTTCCCCAAACTAGTAAAAATAAATACAAGAAAATTGTGTCACCAAACAAACTTTTAGTCCGAAGTATCACAGAACATTTAATACCTTTGAAATGACAAAACATTCTATTTAAAACAGTAACAGGAAGGAAAAAAATTCAGACTGTAAAAGCATAGCCCAAATACTTATAAAAATCACAGTCTCCCCCCCCCCCCCCGAGTCCAATGGCAAAATTCCAGAGGTGGAAGCTGGAGCTAAGCTATCCAATGCCAAGAGTCCAAAAGCTTTGGAGTCGACTGCAACACATGGATCTGACAAGGAGGCTTCAGCTCCAAGAGCACTCCGGATCTAACAGGATCAGAGCACTTAGAAAAAGTTTTGGATTAGAAGATAAAACAATCCTCAGATCTCAGCCAGGCAGAGCCGGACGATTAGGATCCAGAGACTCAGACCGCTGAAGGAGTCGGAGGAGGAACCAGTAGTTGGTGTGTAGCTGTACAGCAAACAACCTGATTCAGAAGCACGAGCCGAATGGACACCCATCTGACCCTGTGCCAAGAGAATCTTCCTCACCAGTCTTTCCACATCATCTTCTGCAAGACTTCTGGAAGAATGAGCAGGATACACAGAAGGGGACTTAGGTCTATCCAAAAGGGGGAATGTATCCTAGAGGGTACTAGATCCACCGAAGGTGAATATACGGTCCTTGGCAATACAATTAAGGTCGAACAAGTAGCAACAGCTGGATCAGAAATGATTTGTCTCAGATCAGAGGAAGTCGGATCAGTCAATTTTAGTTTCTTCAGATCAGAGGATATTGGATCAGACAATTTTGCTTTCTTTGGATCTGAGGGTGAAATTGGATCTGTTTTTGATCTTTTTTGCAACGCCAAAGCTGAAGATGAAGAGGAAGGTTTTGGACACCCTAATTTAGTTTTAGTCTTAATTTTGGGAGACTTGTCTCCAGAAATAGCATCTCCGAGGTAAGAGGGTGACAATCCCTTTAACATCAATTTATTTTTACACTCAAAGCCATGGGATTGAACCCAGGCAAACAGAGCAGTTTTCATAAAAATGAAGAGTCTCTAAACAAGATACACAAAGTGTGGGCATCCGATAAGGGGAGTTTATGCCCATACTTAAAACATTTCTTAAAGCCAGCTGGCCCTTTTTCCACAATAGTAAATTACACCACCAAGAACTATAAGACAGAAATGGAAAATCTACTACTACTTATTTTTTTGTTTAAATAGGGAACAGGAGAAAGAATGCAAGTGAATGGAAACCATGTCTTCCGTTGAAAGCGACAAACAAGATTTGAGGTGCTTGAGGTTGATGCATTATGGGTAAGGGAGAAGCTCAAGAGTTTTGGTTGCTATGAGCTTTAGCAATGGCAGAGTCACATCTGAGGGATCGGATCCAAACCCATCAGTTCAGGATATAATGAAAACTGACATCAGATGGTCAGTTCTTCTACAACAAAACTGAGATCCTAAGCAGGAAGAATTTGCTTGCACTGTGAGGAGGGGTTGTCTCATGCACAAAACTTTTCAGAAACTGTTTAACCATAAACACAGAATAAAGAGGGGAATCCACAGGCAAATAAGCCGAGATGGCTGCAAGATGCACCTTAACAGAAGCATCTGACAAGCAACTTTTAATTAGCTCAACAAATATTTGAGAACCAGAGCTGCTACTTTCTTTTTGGGACTCCTCTGATTGGCAAGGTACCTACTAGAAAGTCACTTCCATTTGCCAATGCAAGACTTTCTAGTAGCAGGCTTTCTTGCTCCTTAAGTACTTGCTGCATGTCCTTGTGAAAAAGGTGGCTAAAAGGTATTATGAGAATTAAGTCATTCTGGGAGTCAGTTGTAGCGGACTGATGTCAGGGTGTATCAAGTTCCCCTTATGTTGTGTGAGCATATCCAGTCTGTGAGGTAATTGCTCTTGACCAGTTCCTTAAGAAAGGAGAACCAATTTTGCCTAGGCCAAAGGGAAATCACCACAATGATTTTTGGTAATTCTTACTGAATCTTTAAAAGTATCTTGGAAATCACTGATAAGACTGGAAAGGCATACAGGAACATTCCTGACCAAAGGAACGACAGCATCTGTTCTACATGGTTGACTGCAAGGATGCTGGATGCCAAAAATACAATATTTCTTGTTGTCTGTTTTGTAAAGGGGGGGTTAACAGATCTACTTGCAGTGTCCCCAACATCTGGCTCAAGTCCTGAAAGAAGCCTGTACTGAGTTTCCACTCATAAGGGTCTGTCCAGGATCTGCTGAGAATGTCTGCCACAATGTTTTGGTCTGAAAGAATGTAGAAGGCCTGAGGAGTCAGAAAATGCTGAATAACCAACTCCCAAGTCATTACTGCCAACTGGAAAAGAGGGTGACAACCTTGTTCTCCCTTGTCTGTTGAGATACTACATCACTGTGCCATTGGTCTGTAACCACCTACAAACAACTTGGAGTTCAAAGATGGTGTACAGATTTCAAATCATGAATCACTGCAAGCAGACAATGCACTTTTATTCCCATGGAAACTACATCACAAGCATAATCTAAAGAGTCTGTTTGGACCGACTGAACTGGGGTTGGGAGTGAGACTTGGTCTGAGGGCTATTTTACTCCTCCACTACTGTAACTCTCACCTTACAAACCCCAGTGTGGGAATTTGAAAGTCCAAAGGGTGTAGGCGCTGGGTTCATAGGACTTTTTTTAGGTACCAATGGATTTTTCTCATGCATATTCTAGAAAGTGGTTTCATGATGCTCACAGATGCCATGAGGCCTTGAATCCTGACAAGTTCTCTTATAGCAGCTAGACACTGTTGAGAAAAACTCAGAAAGATCTGCCATTTTTTTCCTATTACCTTTTCTTTTGAAAGGAAGACTTCTGCTTCAGTTTATCTATCAGACATCCCAAAAGATAATTTAAGTGAGAAACTGTGCGACAAAACGTTTGTTCAGGTGAAATCCCAGATGTCACCAGAGGCTTTATTAAAGACTCCAAACACCTTGAGAAGACTCTGCAGGAATAAGCAAGTCATCTAAATAAGGAAAAATATGGATGTCCTACAATCTGCAGTGACCCACCACTGAGGCTAGATGGTTGGTGAACACTTCTGATGCAGTGGAGAGCCAAAAGTGTAATGCAGAGTACTGAAAATGTAATCCAGATATAGCAAAACCTTAAAATTTCCTAAAACTGTGAGCAATGGATACATGATGGTAAGAAATTTTGAGTTCCAGTGTTACCATATGACAATGGTCGCGAAATGGTGCAAGCAATGACCGAAAGGTCAACATCTTCAATTTTGAAACTTTCACATAAAGGTTGAGAAATAACTGATCTAACATAGGTCTCCACACACGAGCCCCTCTTTGGTACCAAAGATATCCTGGAAGAAAGACCTTTATCCATGTGACATGCAGATACTAGTTCTATGACCACTGGCTGTAGCATTGGGGGTAACAGGTCTATTTGGTTTGATGGATGTGATTCCTCTGAAAAGGAGAGGAGAGTCCATCCACTGTCAAGTGATCCTTCCTGAATCACCTTCAACATCCAACTGTCTGAAGCAATCTGAAAGCAGGCTAAGGGGATGAAGGTCAGTCAGTGTGAGAGGTAGGGTAACTGGGGGGAGTGGGTTACTGTGATTGGATTCCCAACATGGTCTTTAATTAGCTGGAGCTTAAGTAATTTCCCAAAAACAGTAATTTTATTTGCCTTGGAAAAATTCTCCTGCTACCATTTTCTTTTGGGGGCTTGCTTGCTATTAGACTGGGATTTCTGTTCCGCCCTCTAGGGTACCTGAAAAATCTCAAGAGTCTCCATGCATCAATTTGCCTTTGTCATTCCACTGCTTCATGATCTGTGTAGCCGCATGCCCAAACACTAGATACAGGCTAAGTTGAGAATCAAGAATTTCAGATTTCAAATGATCAGAAAAATTCTGATTATGAAAACAAAATTCCCAACACTACAGAAGAAGCAGAAGCTCTAAACCCAGTGACAGCATAATCACACGCACTTCTTATGGCATGTTTAAAAACTTAAGTTACACACAATCTGACTTAAATATGGCATGCCTTCTGGAGATAACGAAGTAGCAAATTATTCCAAACTGTAAACACATTTTAACAAAAATTTCCACATATAGCCCCAATAATTCAAGATCCTAAAGGCTAACACAGTAGAAGCAAACAGTCTCATAACCTTGGTTGTTACCAATCGCCCTCCTTATCAGAAGGTACTACGTTAGAGGAAGCCAAAGATGTCTCGTTAATTGTTGCTGGAGTTATTGGAGCAGAGTCATCTGACAATTGAGATTAAAGTTATTTATAATCTGGAGAAACCCTATACTGCTTAGCAGCTTTCTTTGCAACTGCAGCCTTAGTGAAGAGCTTTGCAAGCAGCTTTAAAAAAGTGTCTTCAAGAGCTGGCAAAAATGGGAGGAACAGGTGCAGAATTAGCAACCTCATCCTCTACCAGATCATAAAGTCTGTCCAGTTCTAGGGAGTTCCTGTTTGCCCCCAAGCAAAAAAATACAGTTGTGTACACTTACCATAAATGTAGATGTTCGAGTGTATTCACTGTTGCAGTCATTATATTTGGGTTATCTGCCCGGCCTGAATACCAGAGTCTTGGATTCCTGCGTCGGATGCTGTCCCTCCTTCCATGACGTCAGGTTGTCAGGGGTATAAAACATGCAGCCGACGCCATTACATCAGTTTTTCTTGCCCCAGATGTCAGGTGCCCCCATAACAGCAATTATATGCTATGTTACACCTCCAACAAAAAGAAAATATACCAGAAAGCTCAAATACACCAAACAAAAAGGAAAGGTAGAGCCAAGAGAAGTCAGGGGGCTGGAGGGAGTGTAACCAGGACTGCAACAGTGAATACACTCGAACATCTACATTTATGGTAAGTGTACACAACTGTACTATGTTCTTCATGTTTCACTGTTGCAGTCATTACATTTGGGTAGATTCCCAAAGCTAAGGAAGGGAGGAGGAAGTCAGAGAGCATTGGGACCAGTTAATAAGCCCTGCAATACTGCAGTGGCAAAACCAGCTCTGGATTTAGAAAAAATAGGCATGTGGTAATGCTTGGTGAAGGTATGAACAGAGCTCCAGTTAGCAGCTTCTAGGATGTCCCTGGTAAGGACCCCTCTGAGAAAGGCTGTAGAGGTAGATGCAGCCCTGGTGGAATGTGATCTTAAATCCTTGTGAGGTAGGTTTTCCATGGTTCTTATAGCAGAAATGAATGCAATGGGCTATCCATTTAGAAATGGTTTGATTTGAAATGGCCTTCCCCTCTACCCCTGAAGCAAAGCCAACTAGCAGCTGTTCAGATTTTCTGAGAGGCGTAGTCTTGTCCAAATAAAATCTAAGTTGTCTGTGCACATCCAAAGAGTGCAGAATTCGTTCTCCTTTGTTTTGTGGATTAGGAAAAAAGGTAGGCAAATGAATGGACTGAGTTAGGGCCACACTAGACACCACCTTGGGCATAAAGGAAGGATTGGTCCTGAGGGAAACCCTGTCTGCATGGATGACAATGAAGGGCTCCCACTGCCATGAGGGCTTGTAATTCAGACACTCTTCTTGCTGAAGTGATGGCTAGAAGGAAGGCTGTTTTCCAAGAAAGGAATTTCAACTCTGCGGTTGCAGCTGGTTCAAAAGGAGGGAGAGTGAGATTTCTCAATACAAAGTTAAGGTCCCAGGCTGGAGTAGAGGCTCGCCGGGGGGGGATCTTAAATTTTTAGATCCTCTGAGGAATTGCTTTAACAGGGGCTGAGAGAGAGTAGAGGGGTGGTTCAGTATTATAATATGCTGAAATTGCAGAGGCATGAATTCTGATTGACGAGAAGGATAGGCCCTTGTGGAGCATTTCTGTTAAGTACTGAAGAATATGAGGTAAACTGGGCACCGTAGTGCCCATACCCTGGGTCTGGCTCCAGGAACAGTATCTTTTCCACTTTTCTGCATAGGATTTTCTAGTACTAGGTCTCCTTGCTTCTAGAATGACATCTAGCACCTGCTTACTGAGGGATGCTATTGGAGAGCTCATGGAATTAGCCAGGCTGCAAGGTTCAGGGTTTGAAGGTGAGGGTACAGAATCTGGCCCGCCTGCTGGGACAGCAGGAACCATGGATCCAGCAGTATCATGCTGCGTAAGAGGGGGTACCAGTGCTGGCAAGGCCAGTCGGTGCAATAAGAACTGTCCTTAGTCTGTCCTGTTTGATCTTTAGCAGAACATTTGAGAGGAGTGGCAGAGGGGGAAATGTATAAACCGAGAGGCTTTCCCAGGTGAAAAACAGGGCATCCACTTTCCAAGCTTGACTGTGGGGAGTCCTTGTGCAGAATTTGTCCAATTGGTAGTTCTGGGGGGAGGCAAACAAGTCTATCCCTGGAGTCCCCCATTTGTTCCTCAAGAGGTTGAAAATTTTTGGTTCCAGTTTCCATTCGTGTGGGTCCATGAGATTTCCTGCTTAGGTCGTCTGCCAGTGAATTTAGCTTGCCTGGCAGGAAATGAGCTTGTAGGTCCACTTGGTAGCTCAAGGTTGTGTTCCACAGAGCCATGGCTAGTCTGCAGAGAGCGTACGAGTGGGTTCCCCCGTTTGTTTATGTAACACATAACTGTGGTGTTGTCTGTCTTTACCAATAATTGTCCTGGAAGGATGTGGTCCTTGAAGGCTGTCAGGGAATTCCGTAGAGCTAACATTTCTTTTTGGTTGATATGCAGGTGCATGTGACTCGGGTTCCATTTGCCCTGAATGCACTGTCCTGCCAAGTGAGCAACCCCCCCCCCCCCCCATGCATAGTCTGATGGATCTGTAGTCAGGGGTTGGGCGGCAGGGGCTAGATTGAAAGGGAGCCCCTTGTTGAGGTGGCAGGCCTCTGCCCACCAAAGGAACTCTGTCTTTATACAAGGAATGACAAGAATCATTGATTCCAGGTCCTGAGAATGTTGACACCATAGTCTTTTTAGATACCATTGTAATTTTCTCATATGCAGTCTTGTATATGGAATTAGTAGAATGCAAGAGGCCATGAACCCCAGGGCTTGCAAAGTTTTCCTTGCAGATAGCTGGGTCTTTGTGACCAGTAGTTTGAAGTAGGCTGTCAAATAAACTTGTTTCTCTGGTGTGAGGTAAGCCATCTGGGAAGTTGTGTTCAAGCTTGCTCCCAGGAATACAATCTGTTGGCAGAGTACCAGATGAGATTTCTTTTCGTTTATGGTGTACCTCAGCAAGGTTAGAAGTTTCTTTACAAATGCCAGATGTTTTACTAGCATGTCCTGGCTTTCTGCCTGAATCAGACAATCGTCCAGGTATGGGTATATTTGAATATTTCTCTGCCTACAAAATGCAACTGCTGGAGCTAGACACTTTGTGAATACGCAGGGCGCAGTAGATAAGCCAAAGGGAAGTGCAGAGAACAGATGGATGGTGCATGAAGCCTGCTCTGAAGCGTAGGTATTTCCTGCAAGATTCCATTACTGGAATGTGCAGGTAAGCTTCCTTTAAGTCTAAGGTTGCCAATCAGGCATCTTTGCCTAGCATAGGAAGCAGCTGTTGAAGTGTTAGCATTTTGAATTTTGGGATTACCAAAAGGTGTTTAGAATAGAGAGATCCAGGATAGGACGCCAGGAGCAGTCTTTTCTGGGTACCAGGAAAAGTCTTGAGTAAAAACCCTGTCCCCTTTCTTCTGCTGGGACAGGTTGAATAGTTCTGATACTTAGAAGAGAGAGAACCTGCTGTTGAGCCTCTGCCCACTGATTTGGAGGGTAGGTCTGGCCAACCGTTTGGGGCTGGTAAGGTGTGGAAGTGGAATCTGCATCCTTGGAAAACTATTTTAAAACCATTTGTCCTGGGTAATGAGTTCCCAGTTTTTTGTATGCAGGGTGAGCTTTCCTCCTAAGGGAGCATGCAGTTGAGCAGGGCTTGGAAGGGTTAAGGTTGTCATTGTGACATTTTTCCAAAGGGGGGGGTGTCTTACTACTTCCATCTTTGGGAGTGGGAGACACCCACTGCTTAGGCCGGTGTGTAGCCTGAGACTGTAACCTAGGTGGGTCTGCTGTTCCTGGGTTTGGACTGAGTAGGCCTGGAAGAGACTGGAAAGGACCAATTCTTAGAAGGCCAATGCCTACTAAATCTGGGAGGCTGTACTTGCAGGACATTTTTAACAGTTTGCATAGATTTAGCTTTTTCCTCCATCTTTTTAAGGACTTCTGCCCTGTTGCCAAACAGGCGGTCTTGGTTTAAGGGAGCATCCAGTAATTTAGCTTTAACATGATCTGGCAAGTTTTGCTCCTTAAGCCAAGCATGCCTTCTAAATGACAGTGACAGCAGCCCTGCAAGATGCTTCTAGAGAGTCAAAACCACATTGCAAAGCATGTTTACCAACTTGTTCAGCAAAATGCATTAGATCTTGTAATTTTTTATGTTTAGCAGAGTCAGGAATTAACATCATTTTCTGTTTAAGTAGTCCCATAATATGCTGCTGATACTTTAACACATGAAACTGGCAATTTAAGGCCCTAATGGCCAAAGTAGCAGATGTGTACACCTTCTTACCCCATCTGTCCAAGGCCCTGAAATCTCTATCAGAGGCGGTAGGGCTTTTGGCAGCAGTAGCCTTAATGCCCTTTGGTCCTTGGGAAATGGTCTCTGGATCCACAATAGGATTCTTGAAGAGGAACTTGTGAGAGTCAGGTACTCTAATACCGGTCTGGTTTTTTGGGAGCTGGAGGTAAAGTGCCTGGGGCCAGGCTAGATTCCAAGTAGGCATCTACAATGACCAGAACAGGAGGGATAGGCTAAAGGCCTGTGTTGAGGGAGGAGTAAGAATTCCCCAAGCCTCTTTTTGGAGTCAGAGTAATCCTGGCTTTCCCAACAGAAATGCTCCCAAGAGTGTGCAAGGTTTCACCAAAAGAAAAATCTTCTGGAGGGGAAGCAGAGGGAATGGAATCCTCTGCATCAGAATCCTCATAGGTAGATAAGGGCAAATCCTGGTAATCAGAAGAAACAGAAATTTCAGAATCCTTATCAGAAGAATCAGAAGGAAAATCAGTTCTAGGTCTCTTACAGGGGGAAGGCAGGCTTCCCCTAATTAAAGTAATAAGGTCTTCAGCCATTCTAAGCATTTGTTTTTTAGGCATATGGCCTGACCATGCGGTTTGGACGCCTGTTTTCTAGGCGTGGGTTGAGTTTTAGGCCTTGATGAAAAAGATGGCGTCAGTTTAAAATGCAAATCTGTAGACCTAAATACACCCTCAGAAGCTGGTGCCTGCACAGAAGCTCTGGACTCATCCAAGGCAGAGACATCCACAGGTTCCATAGTCAAAGAAGCATCTTGCAGCATCCGAATGGGTCTCAGTAGAGGCCTGCGAATCTGATGTAGCGGGTATCAAGGGCTGCGAAAGTGCCTGATTACCGGCAACTAGTTTAACGGAAGTGTCGGCAGTTTTGGACCTATGCGGTCTGTCTTTATCCTTACATTTTTAGGAATATCGGTAGTCGGATGGCTTACCGAAGTCATTTCTGGATAGTTAAACAGAGTACCAAAATAATTTTCTGCGAAAATAGACAGACGATGAATAGTTCGGGGGTCGAATAAGGCACAAAACTGACAGAGAGGGACGTTGTGGTGTGGGCCTCAGCAAGGAATGCAGTATGAATGAAAATCCTTATGAGGTATTTGCTTTCCACAGTTAAGACAATTATTAACTTTTACTGACATGGGTTAAGAGCAAGAAAAAGGATCCCCAACGGGGGTACTTAGCTTTTTTCGAAGACTTCGGTTCTGAAACTTGAAAACGAAAAGTTCAGTAGTCGTAAGACCGGCGCTTGTGAATTGCTTCTGCTTCAGGCACCGCCCGGCAAGAAAGACTGATGAAATGGCATCGGCTGCATGTTTTATACCCCTGACATCATGGAAGGAGGGACAGCATCCGACACAGGAATCCAAGACTCTGGTACTCAGGCCGGCTGTGGGCTACCTGCAGGCAGATAACCCAAATGTAATGACTGCAACAGTGAAACACAAAGAACATCATCCCATAGTCAAGCAACAGTCTCAGGAAAAAAAAACAAAACAAAAACAAAAAAAACACAAAACACTGGTCTAAGAACTTCAGGTTCACTATCTGATAGTGTTGCATTTCAATATAATAGACTCCTGATGAACGTCTGAAGAGACAATTATCTGGCAATACCTGCACTAGAACTGTGAAAAGGCAAATGGCCCAGAGAAGTGATAGACTGCAAAACACTCTTAGCCAAAGATACAAAATCTGACTTATTATGCAGAAACAACCTAATCATCTGCCCTAAAATTATTTTTCTAGAAATATCCCTACTGGGACAATGGTCAAGGGACAGCCTACTTTCCTTGGCTAGAAGTCTCTCTTCATGGACAACTCCTGCACCTAAAGTGCTTGGTTCTTCCATTCCTGTAAGATACTGGAACAACCCCTCAGGACTGGTCTAACCCCAGGTCCATAGTGGCCATTACAGCTACATCAGAGGGAATGGAAGTGAAATGTAAAGTGGTCTGTGAAGCCATCTATTTCCATGACAGATTCACAAACCGTAAGCAGAGACAATACTTTTACTTTTCTTTATTTTTTTCTTTTTAGGTACAAGTGTAGTGGAAGGAGGAGGACTGGGGATATTATTCATGCTGTAGCCAGAGGAGAAACCCAATTACCAGTGCAGTAAGCTCACTAACACTGGAAGAAAGTTAGGTATTTACTGGTAAACACCAAGCAAATTCCCCTTCCCCAAACTAGTAAAAATAAATACAAGAAAATTGTGTCACCAAACAAACTTTTAGTCCGAAGTATCACAGAACATTTAATACCTTTGAAATGACAAAACATTCTATTTAAAACAGTAACAGGAAGGAAAAAAATTCAGACTGTAAAAGCATAGCCCAAATACTTATAAAAATCACAGTTTTCCACATACAATTGATAAATAAGCAAGTAAAAGGAGCAGAAGCATATAATTCCTGACAGACGTCAGTATTTTTAAGGTGAAATACCACAAAACTTTTTTTTCCCATTAAAGCAGATTAAAAATAACATGACAAATGTACAATAAAAAATATTTGCGAGAGGAAGGGGTCCCCAAAAAGAGATCTTATATGGTATGTAAGAAGCTTTTGCAGACTGAAATTCTCTTGTAGCCAAGGAGATCTTCTCCTCAAGCCAGAATTAAAATTCTGAAGATTTACCTCACTCTGGTTGCTTAAATACTTCCTTCCAAAAAGGGTGCAGGCAGAGTGTGTGTGTGTGTGTGTGTGTGGGTGGGGGGGGGGGGGGGGGTAGGAATCAGATGCTGTGTCCTTGACAGAACACTACCCATAGGCTACTGCAGCAGTGAGGATGAACAACATATTATGTTGTTTGGGTCAAAAGGGAGCTATCTGTAGCACTTCTGGCTTGTCCTCCATTTTTTACAACCCTGAAAAGACAGAATAGAAGTAAGGTGTACAGAAATCAACCTACTCAGCTGATGGAGAAGGTACATCTGCTACCATGGCAACCTAAAAGAGGATTTCTTGTGCAAAATTTTCATAGGTATCTTTTCTAGAAAAATGCCCACGTCCATCATCATTCATGAAGATCTGTTTCTGTTCTTCTTGGGTAATCTTCCAGCTTGCTGTCCTGAGATGGGATACAGGCCCAAACAAGTGTCACATCTATCTCCTGGGCCAAGAGGCATGAAACCATAACTAGAATCCATGGGATGGGACTGTGCCTCCATCTTTTACCATTATACATCGCTGTGGTAGTCTGTTATGTGCAAAGTTCTAGGTTTCCAAATCTGTTTTAGGGCCTGCACACTAATTTCCTTCCCACCAGTATGCGTCGTCTTTTGCAACCTGTCCCAAGTACCCTGGACCTTCAGACTTACTAAGTTGCATCTGTGGTTACTGCATGGCTGTCTACTCCTCCTGATCCACTGTTATGTCCAGCTCAAGAGCTCTTTTTTTTACATAGGGTAGGAAGGGATGAGGGTATTCATAACACATGCATGCTGACACCATCTGTTTCTTAGATACAACTACAGTTTTCTCATGTACAGTCTGGCTAAAAGCACCATCAGTATGAGGAATGCAATGTACTCTAGTGTCTTAAAAATCCCTTGTTGCGATGTAGCTGTGCTTTGAAAGTAAAATATTGGCATAAAAGACAGCTTCTCTTGAAAGTCTTTCTGACTCACTGTGTCTAGCCATTCCCGAAGGAAAAGGGTAACGCTCTGGAGAAAAGAAGAGATTTGGAAGGTTCAGACATCAAGGGTCTGGAAGCATAAAGTGGTGAACTGTAGAGCGTCCAGTCTTCCCTACTGCTGCTGCCTGTATCAAGCATTTGTTCAGGTATGGGTACATGTGAATCACTTTGCTTCTGCAGTAGGCAATCACTGGAAGTAGGTATTCTGTAAATACCCTGATTGCAGTAGATTAACCAAATGGCAAAGAGGAAAACTGAAGTGGGATTGCCTGCTTTTAACAGGAGGTACTGCCCGACCACTTTGACTATTTTGGCTATGAGTAGGTGGAGGCAGGACAGCTTCAGATCAATATTACCAAGAAGGCTCAGCAAAGAATAGTCAGGAGAATATGCAAGATTAACATTTTGAACTATGGAATATTTAGGAAGTTGTTCAATACTGACAGGACATTAGGTCTGGCTTCCAAAGGGACATTTTGACTTGGTACCAGAAAAGTACAGTTGTGTACACTTACCATAAATGTAGATGTTAGAGTGTATTCACTGTTACAGTCATCACTTTTCGGTTATCTGCTTGCAGTAGCACTCAGTCGGCCTGATTAACAAAGTCTTGGGTCCTGCATCGGTTGCTGTCCCTTCTTCCATGACGTCAGGTCGTCAGGGGTATAAAACATGCAGCCGACGCCATTACATCAGTTTTTCTTGCCCCAGATGTCAGGTGCCCCCTTAATGGGAAGAAATTAAATCTATAAATATACAAGGTTATACCTCCAACAAAAAAGCAAATACACCAAAAAGCTTTTGAAGATAATAAAGGAAAGTAGAGGTATATCCAAAAAAAAGAAGGGGGCTGGAGGGAAGGTAACCAGGACTGCAACAGTGAATACACTCTAACATCTACATTTATGGTAAGTGTACACAACTGTACTATGTTCTTCGTGTTTCACTGTTGCAGTCATCACTTTTGGATGGATTCCCAAAGCTAAGGATGGGAGGAGGAATTTAAATAGAATTAGGACCAGCTAAAAGGCCCCGCAAGACTGCAGTGGCAAAGCCAACTCTGGATTTGGAGAAAATTGGCAATTGGTAATGCTTGATGAAAGTATGTACAGATCTCCAGGTAGCAGCTTATAGGATGTCCCTGGTAGGGACGCCTCTGAGAAAGGCTGTAGAGGTAGATGCAGCCCTGGTAGAGTGGGGTCAGATCCCCTGTGGGATAGGTTTTCCATGGAGTTTGCAGCAGAAATGAATGCAATGGCCTATCCATTTGGAAATGGTTTGCTTTGAAACAGCCTTCCCCTCTGCCCCTGCAGCAAATGTCACCAGCAGTTAATCAGATTTCCTTTGAAGTTTAGTTCTGTCCATGTAGAATCTAAGCTGCCTGTGCACGTCTAAGGAGTGCAGAATCCATTCCTCTTTGTTCTGTGGATTAAGAAAGAAGGGTGGCAAATGTATGGACTGACTAAGGGCCACACTGAATACCACCTTAGACATGGAGGGATTGGTCCTGAGGAACACCCTGTCCGCATGAAAGATGATGAAAGGCTCCACTGCAATGAGGGCCTGTAATTTAGATACCCTTCTTGCTGAAGTGATTGCTAAAAGGAAAGCTGTTTTCCAAGAAAGGAATTTTAAATCCACAGTGGCAGCTGGCTTGAAAGGAGGAAGGGTGAGCTTTTCCAATACAAAGTTGAGATCCCAGGCTAGAGTTGGAACTCTCCTGGGTGGTTGTAGATTTTTGGCCCCTCTGAGGAACTGCTTAAGCAGTGGATGAGAGAAGAGGGGTGGGTTCTGTGCTATAATGAGCTGGGATGGCTGAGGCGTGAATTTTGATGGAGGAGAAAGACACGCCCTTATGAAGCATCTCAGTTAAGTATTGTAAAATCTGAGGTAAATTGGGCACTGTTGTGCTCATCCCTTGAGATTGGTTCCAGACACAGAATCTTTTCCATTTTTCAGAGTAAAACTTTCTGGTACTAGGCCTCCTTGCCTCTAAAATATCCATCACTGGTTTACTGAGGGATGGTAAAGGAGAAATTATGTAATTAGCAAGGCTGCTAGAGTCAGTGTTTGAAATGAAGGGTGCAGAATTTGGTTCTCCTACTGAGACAATAGAGTAGGAGTATGAGGCAGTTGCCATGGGTGCACAGTGACACACTGCGCAAGAGGGGGTACCAGTGTTGGCGTGGCCAGTCTGGTGCAATCAAAATCGTCCTTGGTTTGTCTTGTTTGATCTTTAGTAGTACTTTGGAGAGCAGAGAGAGAGGAGGAAAGGCATAAACTGGAGACAGCATCCACTTCCCAAGCTTGCTTGTGGGGAGTCCTTGTGCAGAATTTGTCCAACTGATAGCTTTGGGGGGAGGCAAACAGATCTATATCTGGGCTCCCCCATTTGCTTGTCAACATGTTGAAAACCCTTTGTTTCAGTTTACACTCATGTGGGTCCATGAGGTTTCTGCTTAGTTCGTCTGCCAGTGTATTTAGTTTTCCTGGCAGGAATTGAGCTTGTAAATGTACTTGATAGCTCAGGGCTATGTTCCACAATGCCATGAGGGGGTAAGAATGTGCACTCCCCTGCTTATGTACCACATAACAGTGGTGTTGTCCGTCTTTATCATTAATTGCCTGGAAGAATGTGGTCCTTGAAGGCTGTCAGAGCATTCTGTACAGCTAACATTTCTTTTTGACTGATATGCAGGTGCATTTGACTTGAGTTCCATTTGCCCTGAATGCACTTCCCTGCCAGGTGGGCCCCCCAATGCATAGTCTGATGCGACGGTTGCTAAGGTTTAGGTGGCAGGGGGTAGTGTGACTGGTAGTCCCCTGCACTGGTGGCACGCCTCTGCCCACCAAAGAAATTCTAGGCATAGGCAAGGTATGACAGGAATCATTGCTTCTAGATCCTGTGAATGTTGACACAATAGGCTTTTGAGATACCATTGCAGTTTCCTCATATGCAGCCTTGCATATGGAATAAGAAGAATGCAGGAGGCCATGAACCCCAAGGCTTGCAGTATTTGTCTTGCAGATAACTGCGTTTTTGTGGCCACTTGTTTGAAGTAGGTTGTCAAATGAATCCGTTTCTCTGGCATGAGGAAAGCCATCTGGGAAGTTGTATTCAAGCTTGCTCCCAGGAATATAATTTGTTGACAGGGTACCAGGTGTGATTTCTTTTCATTTATGGTGTATCCCAGACAAGTCAGTACTCTTTGAACAAAGGCCAGATGATTCATAGGTAGGTACTAGGCTATTGGCCCAAGGGCCTACGTAAGCCTAGCCAACAAGGTTAACTGGCTTATGCCACCCAAGAAAGTTATTTTCTAGTGCCACTGTCGAGCAAAGACAGAGAAGTGATCCCCGGGGTGTATTTCCTATTTCCCATCCACTCATCAAGATTTCTGAGTGCTAATGAAGACCTTTGCTTGACATAGATGGGTAAGCCTGTTCCAGAGTATGGGAAGTCTCTGGGACAGGAATCTAACCCTCCAGCATGTCCTGTTTATTGTGATGACAAGGTTTAGGTCCCTAGAGCATGTAGCTCGGAGGGATTGGAATTTCTTTAGGTGTAGCATGTCCAACAGCTATGGGTCTGACATAGCTTTATATGCTAGGCAGAGATCACCTCGGAGAGGGCGATATGCTACTGAGTAAAGCTGGATTTTTTTGAGACGGCCAGTGTAGGGCATTTGTTTGAGGCCAGTAATCCTTTTTGTGAGGTACTTCTGTGGCCTTTCCAGCTACTGCAGATGTCTTGTGAGGTACATTCCAAAAGGGGCATTGTACTCTATAAAGGGTCTGAGTGTCGAGTAGAGAGGAACAATGACCTCATTTTTTTCCTGGATGAGAACCCTTCTATGATGAGGTGTGCCACGTAGAAGGACTTCCTGACTACTGTGGTGATGTGACTATCAAAGGAGAGACTACTGTCCACCTGTGTCCCAAGGTCTCATCACACATTCGGTGTTAAGTAGATTGCTGCCTATGTGGTAGCTCATGGGTATAGAGTTTTTACCAAAGGGGATGACAATGCACTTTTTGGCATTGAGCTTGAGGCCATGGCTCTGACACCAAGCATCTGTCACAGCAAGGCCCTTCTGTAGGATGTCCACATTATTTGGGGGACTTGAGTATGGCTCCTAGTTTGCAGTCATCTGCAAACTTTGTTAGCCAGAGGCCTTCTGTGTTTGGTATCTACTTTTCTGAAGTACAGCCTAACAGGAAAGGTCCCAGGATGGAACCCTGTGATACTCCACTTGTCACTGCTTTGAGGTCAGATTTGGAGTGTGCAACTTTTACAGTGTGGGTTCCGTCAATGAGCCAGTTGGCAACCCATCTTGTGACATAGGGATTTATACCTAGTTTAGGGAGTTTAGCTATAAATTCCGGAATGGGGGATGGTGTTGAAAGCCTTGGTGAGGTCAAGATAGGCTGTGTGAACCACCTTACCCTCCATCTACGGTTTTGGTGACTGCTAACTGGGTGGGATCCAGAGTTTGGAGGTTATCAATGTATTTGTTAATGAGTTCCATGATGATACGTTCCATGGCCTTGCAGACCAGGCTCGTCAGGCTAATAGGTCGATAGTTCTCGGGATCAGTGGTGGCTCCCCCTTTGTAGAGTGGGATAACTGTTGATGTGCACCATTCAGTGGGCACAAAGCCTGATGCGAGGCTATTATTGAACATGGTGCTTAAGTGGGGAGCCAGTTCGTTCTGAAGTTCGTGTAAAACGCAGCCTGGGATGTTGTCAAAATTCAGAAGTATGTCCTGGCTTTCTGCCTGAATTAGACAATCATCCAGATATGGGTATATTTGAATATTTCTTTGCCTGCAGAATGCAATGACTGGAGCTAGGCACATTATGAATACTCTGGTCGCAGTAGATAAGCCAAAGGGCAGTGCAGAGAACTGGTGCATGTAGCCTGCTTTGAAGCGTAGGTATTTTCTGCAAGACTCAGGTGCAGGTATGCTTCTTTTAAGTCTAGTGTTGCCAACCATGCATCTTTGCCTAGCATAGGAAGCAGCTGGTGAAGAGTCAGCATCTTGAATTTTGGAATCACCAGAAAGGTATTTAGAGTAGAAAGGTCCAGGATAGGATGCCATGAATTGCCTTTTCTGGGTACCAGCAAAAGTCTCGAATAGAACCCTTGTCCCTATTCCTCTTCTGGTACTAACTGAATAGCCCTCACGCTTAAGAGAAGGAGTACTTGATTTTGGGCCTCTGTCCACTGATTTGGGGGTAGATCTGGCCACCCGCTTGCTGTTGGGTAAGATGTGGACATGAGATGTGTAGCCTTGGGACACTACATTTAAAACCCATTTGCTCTGGGCAATGAATTCCCAGTTTTTGGCCTGCAGACCAATCTTTCCGCCTAAAGGAGAATTCAGTTGGGAAGTGCTTGGAAGTTTTAGAAGCAAGTCACTGAGACTTTTTTCCATAGGGGGAGTCTTACTACTCCCTGATTTGGGTGCGGAAACCCCCAATTGCTTAGTCTTGTGTGTCCCCTGGGACTGAAACCTGGGGTTTCTGCTATGTCTGGGTTTGGCTTGAGAAGACCTTGAAGAGGCTGGAAAGGACCAATTCTTAGAGGGCCAGTGCCTACTAAATCTAGGAGGCTGAACTTGTAAGAAATCTAACAGTTTGCATAGATTTAGCTTTATCTTCCATCCTTTTAAGAACTTCTTCAGCCTTGTTACCAAACAGACGGTCCTGACTTAAGGGAGCATCCAACAATTTAGGTTTAACATGATCAGGTAAAGATTGCTCCTTAAGCCAAGCATGCCTTCTGAGCACAGAACCAGTAACAGCAGCCCTGCAAGAGGCCTCTAAAGAATCAAATCCACATTGCAAAGTATGTTTTCCTACCTGTTCAGAAGAATGCATTAAATCCTGTAATTCTTTATTTTCCGCAGTCAAGAATCATTTTCTGTTTAAGCAATCCAATAACGTTATCGATATTTTAATATATGAAACTGGCAGTTTAAAGCCCTAATGGCCAAGGTTGCAGAAGTGTAAACCTTCTTACCCTATCTATCCAGCACCCTGGAGTCTCTATCAGAAGGGGTAGGATTTGTAGCAGTAGAAGCCTTAATGCCCTTTGGTCCCTGTGAAATAGTCTCTGGATCTGCAATAGGATTTTTAAAAAGGAACTTGTGAGAATCAGGAACCCTGTAATATCTGTCAGGTTTTCTGGGAGCAGGCGGCAAAGAATCAGGGGCCAATCTAAATTCCGAAAAAGCATCATCAACAATGTCTAGTACAGGAAGAATAGCTAAAGGCCTATGCTGAGGC
The DNA here is from genome assembly GCF_019279795.1 of Protopterus annectens. Taxonomy (NCBI): domain Eukaryota; kingdom Metazoa; phylum Chordata; order Ceratodontiformes; family Protopteridae; genus Protopterus; species Protopterus annectens. The sequence goes on from NC_056746.1 coordinate 936,790,679, forward strand.
AGGAGTAAGAAATCCCTAAGCCTCTTTTTTGAATCAGAAAAATCTGGGCTTTCCCAGTGGAAATGCTCCCTTAGAAAGTGTGTAAGGTTTCACCAAAAGAAAACTCATCTGGAGGGAAAGCAGAGGGAATAGAGTCCTCTGCATCAGAATCTTCATAAGTAGATAAGGGCAAATCAGAAAAATCTAAATCCTGGTCAGAAGAATCATAAACTTCAGTCCTAAGTCTCTTAGAAGGGGGAGGCTGGCTTCCCCTGATTAGAGTTATAAGATCTTCAGCCATTCTTATCATTTGTTTTGTAGGCATAAAGGCCTGGGCATGCGGCCTGGGTGTCAGTTTTTTAGGCATGGTTCAAGATTTAGGCCTAAAAGAAGAAGGAGGTGTTGGTTTAATATGCAAGTCCGTAGGCCTGAATACACCCTCAGAAGCCGGTGCCTGCATAGCGGCTCTGGACCCATCCAAGGTAGAGACATCCACAGGTTCTATAGTTGAAGCATCTTGTGGCATACTGGACTCTGAATGGGTCTCAGTAGAGGCCTGCGAATCAGAAGTAGCGGGTATCAGGGGCTGCGAAAGCACCTCACCGAGTACCGGCAACCTGGCGACTGGTTTAGAAGTGTTGTCGGCTGTTTTGGACCTCAGTGGCCTGTTTCTGTCTTTAGCCTTGCGTTTTTTCAGAATCCCATTAGTCAGATGGCTAACAGACATTTCCAGATAATTAAACCGAGAACAGAAATATTTAGAGGTGAAAAATATACAACCGACGGATAGTGCGCTGATTAAATAAAGCACAAAACCGACAGCACAGCACATCGTGGTCAGGGCCTAGGCAAGGAATACAGCACGAATGAAAATCTGTATGAGGTATTTGCTTTCCACAAGTAATGCAATTAACTTTTACTGACATCAGTAAGGAGCAAGAAAAAAGTTTCCCCAACGGGGTACTTAGCTTTAGTTGAAGACTTCGGTTCTGAAACCGGAAAACGAAAATTTCAGGAGCCGACCGGCACTTGCAAACTGCTTCTGCTTCAGGCACCGCACAGCAAGAAAGACTGGGGTAATGGCGTTGGCTGCATGTTTTATACCCTTGATGACCTGACGTCATGGAAGAAGGGACAGTAACTGACGCAGGACCCAAGACTTTGTTAATAAGGCCGACTGAGGGCTACTGCAAGCAGATAACCCAAAAGTGATGACTGCAACAGTGAAACACGAAGAACATCTCTGACCTCCTCTGGCTGTGGCATTCTCTCTCTCTCTCTCTCCTTCTCTCTCTTTGGCCCCATCCTATAACAGATCTTCTATCAGTGGTGCCACTGTCTCTGTTCTCTGGGAGGATTCCAGACACCCCCCCCCCCAAAAAAAATGCCGTGCATCTCCTTGGACTAAGTTTTTCAGTACCCAGTTGTCTGTTTTGATTTTCCCCACTCATACAAACTGAGTCAGTCTACCTCTGACTTTCAAGCTGGAGGGTACTAGGGCAGGTAAAGTTAAAAACAGAGTTGGAGTTGGTTTTGGGGCTGGGGAGGGACAAACTTTCTAGAATCACAGCTGTTCCCTTCTCTGGTCTCAGCACTAGTGTCAACCCAGGATTCCATTTTTGTCACACTTTTTACCTGTAATAGGTTCTCCTTCATTGAGGCTATATTCTTTTGTCGTGCCTCTAAGAAGAGAGGACCCAAGGTTCCTGCTACAGACTAGGGCACAAGAATGAAAAATATTTCATTGACTGCATATTCTTCCCTTCTCCAGCTTTTTAAGTGCCTGTCATGCAGAAGCAACTTCTCAATGGAGTACTGTGGACTTGAACTTTAAAATGGCCTTGAGGGGCAGTCTTCACATAAAAGGCATGTCTTACCACTTAACCTCAAAGTTGCATCAACGTCATAGTCACATTCGTAGTCACATTTAACAAAGTGCCTCACTACCACAGAAGAGAATATGCATAGTTCTAACATTGAGTCTCACAGCTTTACCTGGTATCTCTTCAGCCCTGTCCTTTTAACTGAGACAACAGCATTCCCTGGCATTTCAAGTGGCATATGTGTAGACTGTTTTCCTAAAGCAGCCTAGGATTTTTTTCGTGACATTCAGAAGCTGGTTCTTAGTTGGAGCCCTAGCAGACTACAGAACCACAGACGCTGAGTACAGCAGCAGAAAAAAAATGGCCTGGTCTCCTGGAAACAGAGAGTTGGGAATCTGGCACCAAAGACCCACTACTAAATGCATCCACCAAGACTTCCATCATTGGTGGCACTGGTAAGGTTTTCGGCAAGGTCCCTGTATCCCTTCTGAGCAAGGACTCCCATCTGAAATGATCCTTCCCTTCTGTGGAAGATATTACAAAATAAGGAATACTCTGGAAGACAGGCAGAGGATAAGGTGCCCTAACAAGTAACTAGGAAGGGAAGATGTATGATCTACACATGCCAGTTCATTCACCTCTTGAGTTAGAGGTATCAGACTCTGCTGAGGGGAGGTGTCCCTCTTCGTCTCTTAAGAAAAAAAATGCCTGACACTGACTTTTTTTCTGAATATAGCTGAAGGTTCTTAAAGTGAAAATAAATCTTTAGGCAACTCAATTAAATCATGACAGAGCCCTTGGGAAACAGGAAGACACAAAGACTAACCCAGATCATACTAAGGCAAGATAGCAGATGTCTGTTGTCTGGATTTCCTCTGGCTTGGATTTTGGTGTGGCAGCCTTACAGGGCCCAGGACAAGGGGCAAATGCAAACAACCTGTTTTAGAACCAAAGGCCATGCTCCTGCATCATCACTGGCGGGATACCACCCTATGCCCAGAAAACAAAATACCAGTATTAGGACCAGATGCCAATGGGGAGGCACGCAATCCAACAGATAACTATAGAGTTTTGGTCTGGAGGACAAACTCATCTGAATGTGTGGTGTTCTCCTGAGGGGGAATGCCAAAGGCCTCAGAACAACCTGAGACATCAGGGTCAAAAGCTATGAAAGCCCCTCACTGGATCAGACATCCTGCAGCCTAATGAGGTCTTTGAAATCAGAATGGATATGGTCACCCTTCCTTACATCATTCTCATGAGGGCAATTCTCTTTTTTTGTGGGGTAACCATAGTAGATTTCCCAATGCCACAGCACCACCAGCCTTTGTCAAGTTGTACACAGTCTTCTCAAGTTCAAATACTAAGAATCCCTGGCTCTCTAATTAATGGCCTTCTGCTTGAAGCAAGTACACTTTGACAGCTAGGAATGTTGTATTTTGCCCCAAAATATAAACGGTACATGTGGAAGTCTTTATGGGGGGAATCTGCCTCCTACCTGAACTACAACTAGAAATTTCAGCTTTTGACTTATCCACCTCACTCCATAACCTACCAAAGGAATAATCATGCAGGAAAAAACAGAATGATCACCACCAGGTGCAAGAACATTCACATGGCCAGGAGGGGGACATACAAAGCTCTAGAAGTCAATTCGCTTTGCTGCAGAAGTCAATAATTGTCACTACTGCAGCAGTGGACAATATGTTGAACATCCAAGGCTGTCTTTGTCAAAAGGGTGCTATAAGCACAAGACCTGCTTTGTCTTCTTTTACCTTGAACAGGAAGGAAAATGGGCCAAGGGACAGAAGTAAAGCAAAGAACACTGTCTAGGCCATACTGCATGGGTATCTCAAGCAAAATTTCCCAGAGCTGGTGACTCAAGGGAGAGACAAACAAGTCTTCTAGTGCCCTCATTGTATGGTTACATTTGGCAAAACTCACTGGGTCGAGTTTTCACTCATGAATAATGGAGCTAGACTTGCTCAGGTGGTCTGCCGAAGAGCTGTGAGAATCTAATGGTGGCAAAAACTTTTGCTCATGGAATCTCAATCTCTTCTGCAACATAAACAGAAGATCTTGAAGGTATAGGTACGCATCGCAGATAATTCTACTTCTATGGAACCATCTTCCACTACATATAAAACAAAGTACTTCTCTTACTCTGCCCAAATGTAATATAGGTAAATGAACGGGTAACTGCGAATTCACTTCCGGTTTAGTACCCTTATCCCTCATGAACGGGCCAACATGTAAATGTCTCAACATATCCTTGTTCTGCCCATCTCTTGGTTACTTCTACACAAAGGCTAAACACTACCATGGGAATGTAAGGCTAGTCTTCTTAAGGTCCTAACAGATTAACAGTCTGGTAAGTACCTATGAACCTATGTAAAATGACTGCAGAAGTAGTGTCTGCTGGACAGCCAGATTCCACACAATCACAGCTAACTTGCAGAAGTAATAAAATTGAGTTACCCTTCACTTACTAATAGACCACGATTGTGGTGCTTTATGTGATCACTCTTAGGACTCTAGGGTTCCATGTCAATATGAATTATCTGAACCACATGATACAGCTATGTTCTTCAGCCCAATAGGTTTCCACATGTCCTACTGCATCCACATCCCCTGGACCTTCACGGCATCTATTTTGAGCTCCAGAGGTGCAAGCAACTTTTCCAGCCAACGGAAATGTTACCAAAGTTAAAGGTACAACTAAATCTTCAGCTGTAGCCTGTCTAGGAGGACAAAGAATGAAAGCAAATATGCATCAGCGTGTCTGCAGCTTAGCCCTTTTCTGCTGCTTGGAAGTAGTGCTCTTCAATGTGGAAGGCTTTTATTATTCTTGCTCCAATGTTACTGCATTTCAGTGTGTGATCAGCAAAAAAATTAAACATTGGTCATACTCTTTCACTAGGATGCTGTGATCTCAGAGAGCTCAGAGAGAATATACCGCAAGTCAAGGAGTGACAAACCTCTCCTAAAAAGTGTTTATTTCCTCATGCCATCATGCTAGAGTATCTATAATTTATACATCTATGTGTGATATGAACAAATCTGATGTCAAGCAACATGTAAATTCAGAAAATTCTTCTGCCGCTTTTCCTGCTTCCAGCAGGCATTTAACACACCCAAGGCTGAGGGCTGAAGGGTGGCGTAAACCCTCTGCAACACTGTCACCATTTTTGCAAAACATTTATAATCAAAAATGGCTAAGGGAAGGACTATATGTCCACTGACAGTGCAGCTATCTCAGAAATACAAAGTTAAAAACTCAACCAACCTGTTATTTTATCCCCAAACTACCAAAACTATGGTTCCTTGGCCTGAAACTATTGGCTCCTAAAAAAGAAAGGTAGAAAAATCAGAAGGGAAGCATTATCTACTAGTAAATGCCAACATATGGCCTTCTGAAGATACATGCTTATATGTAATAAAACCAGGAAACCCACCAATGCCTGGGAAGGTTTAGAAGCTAGTAACCCAATATCAAGCATTCAAGAAGAAGCAGAGGAAACAGATTACACACCAAATGGTGGGGCAAGAGTGTTTCTCATCAAGAATGCTGCCCCTCAGGCCATCATGGAATTGATGGGGGCACCAAGGGCTCATAGTCTCTACTCAAGCAATCTTTCACTGCCTTTTCTTTTGTTTTAGTTTTCCCATATTAAGGCGGTGTTTTTTTTTTCCTGCTGCTAGAACCACAAATGGTAACCAAGCCTAACAAAGGGCAGACAAATACCCCTTGGCCTAATGACAGAAGGTTTTTGTCCCTATCAAAGTCCTGCAAAGCAAACGCGTTTTTGAAGAACATGCAGTGCTCACAAGATGAAACCTAAGGGCTACAACCAAAACAGAAAAGGTAATGAAAGCGGCAATGCTTCAGTGGATTTCTGTTTACCAACCTGTCAGTGATCTTTACTAGGGGGTTCACTAGCCATGGAAATACTTTCAAAATTAAATGGGCCAAAATCAGAATACCCTACACAAAATACCAAAAACAGTAGCAATAGTAATAAGAAAAAATCCCATTATGAACAAATATCACTCTAGAAGTTGCCTTGATGACAACAGTGGATAGATTACTTCTCTCACTTGTGAAAGCAGTAAGAGTCATTTGCACCACCCCTTTTCAAATGACCATCCTAAAGATGTCTTCAGTATGCGGTTCCTATCCCAATGACCTCCAAAACAAACTTCTGAATTCAGGCCAGATTGGCAAGACACCTGTCTGTGTCTAAGTCCTAAGCACTATGAATGATGCTATAAAAACAGGGTCATCATGTGAAGCCCCGCTTGACTTGGAAGCTAAACAATCTTAAGTATTTGACAAGGGTGGCAATAACCTTTAAAGTTTTTTTTCTTAAAGGAGTATAATGTAAAGCACCTTATAGTCATCAAGAGTGCTTTATTATTCCCAGATTTCTGTGTGACACTTATGACCATCAGTATTTGCCACAAGCTGAGAACACAAAGTGTAAGCCAAAGGAATGAAAAGCTCAAACCATGCTCAAAACAATTAAAAACTGAACACACTACTTGTTTTTCATAAGGTCATCTACTAATGGTTAGATTCCTACTTGTGGTTCTAACAGAGTTTCAAGAATGGACTGTGGACACACATACTGCAGCTGTGAAAATAAGACTCCTGTGCACCAATGGTAGCTGAAATTTGGATGAGGGAGAATAATAAGACATGAGCAATGCAAGCATGGAGATTAGAACAGATTACACTACACTATGGCATGTACTGCATGTATAAGCAGTATACATAGTACAATGATGAGAAGTCCTTGTCTACAGTGGTGTAGAATTCAGGAACAAGGCCACAGAATACAACTGCATAAGAACACAGGAACACCCCCCCAAAAAAAAGCCTATCTCTCTCAAAACGTGGTGCTTCTGTCCCAGGGTGGGACGCCACTGTGAAGGCCTACTCTGTATACGAGCAATGAATGGACTTACTTATAAAGGGGGCATTGCTAAAGTTGTCTGGGCCAGAAGGTCGGATGTGCAAGGGCCAAGGATGTAAAAAAAGATAATACATGGTCACCTCCAACTTTTCTTTCACTCTATGACTCCCCAAGTCTCAAATGATCTTTAAGACCTTCCACTTCCTTCTATCAAACTGGGCATCTGGAAGAAACTTCAGAATTAAATGACTGATTAGTCCTGATGGTAGCTATCTTATAAGATGCGATTTATACTGTAGTAAGCAAAGGTAGCAAAAAGCACAGTTTTCTTTTAAAGCAGGCATTTATTGTGACACATGTAAAGACAGGCAGACTTTATCAAAAGTGGAACTAAAATGAATCAAGAGATGCAAGATACAATAACATCAGTGGTACTCTGTGATAAAACAAACAAAACAGGCAGGCTTGATAGCACCTTTACAATTTTCAAAGAGTTCCAAAGTAAGAGCACAGCTTAATTGTCTCTCCTTTTGCTCACCAGGTCTCACAGTAGTAAACTGTCACAGCTATACTCATAAAATAAAACAAATAACGGAAAATATTTTCCAACATGCCTTGCCTAGTTAGCTGCAAATGTAAGTCTTGGTACGGGAAATAAAATTTATTTTCTTTTGTCATATATCTTTTGGATATGTAACCAGTAGACGGGGCACACAAGTGAAAAGTTAGAGCAACCACTGCCTTACGGTGTACAAAAGTAAAAGTCTCTGGTACACAAAATACGGTCTAACAGATCATTACAGTTTCTGGCAGATAACAGTCTTTGGTCAATAAAAGTCTTGTGTAAAGTCTCAGCACCAACACTTCAAATATCTGTAAGGAATGTCTCTGGCTTTTGCTCAGGATACCAACTACCAGGAGTTTCACTGGCAGTTCTGTAACTCATGATGAATACTCCTTGGTGCAAAGACAACTGCTCCAGATTCAGTACATCTCACTTCACAGGAAAACTCCTCCAGATTCTTCTGTATGCTCAAATACTGAATTCTACCATGCTGCCAGTCAGCTTGCTTTATACAGTCATCTGACTCCAGCTGTGTCTGATTAACTGATGGCTCAGGCATTCTTAAGGGGACCAGCCTCACACTCTTGCTTCTAAATGATACCAACAGCTATCACTGCACATCCTCATGATACTTCACATACCCTGCACACACTAATGTGCTTAACAGTCTATCCTTGTCTATTGGTACTATTCGCTAAGCAATTCCTGGTGGGAATACGAGCAAATCCATTAAAAAAAAAAAAATATATATATATATATATATATATATATATACATACACATACACACACACACATATATATATATATATATATATATATATATATATATACACACACACACACACACACTCCACTTTTCTATATATATATATATATATATATATATATATATATATATATATATATATATATATAGAGAGAGATAGAGCACTAACTCTTGGCTGCTGCAGTCATAATTATTTTTTATACTATGAAGAAGCAGACTGCTTTTTTTCCTCTGGATACTGATTTCATTAAACAGGAGGACTAAGACTTTTTCGCATTAACCATCTATAAGCCAAAGACAAATGACCTTCAGAATTGCACAAATGTAGATCAAGTTAGTGAAACTCATTCAAGCCTGTCACCAACTTTGCAGTTCAGCACCTTACCACAATGCTCATCTAATTTTCCTACACAAAGCAGCACAGAAGTTGTAACCTGCATTCCAGCAGTCTGTAAAATTGTCTTGTCTCTCTCACTTGCCACACTGCCTACTCTGTACAACCTTGCATCTTAACTACACTGCACTGGTTGGATGCTAATGTCAGGTGCAACAAAAAAACATTTCTGGAGTCATTAAAATAAGCAGCCTAGCCAAATAAATTCCCACTCTCTTTCAAGAAACCTAAACATACACTAATGACAAACATTCAAACGACAAGTACACAACATTCTTGCAATTCCTTTTACGCTTCTTTTTCTGTGCAACACCAACTTTTTTTTCCTGCAAAAACTATTAAACAGCAACAAACAACTCCACACAGTACAAAAAAAATATAAAAAAATATGGACAAATGTCACTGGATATCAGATATGCGTAACCCCCCCCCCTTCCCCCTCAATTATTTTCTCATAAAATCCTGTTAATATCCCCTCCATTATACTTTTGCCATCCTCGTTAATCTACTCCATACTTGATTACATACTCTCTAATCTCTCATATTCAAATGTTTTTTATACATTACCTCCTTCTAGGTCGCAACCTCCCACCCTATCCATCTTAACCATTTACTCCACTTACTAAAGAATAATCTTATTTTACTTTTACCCCAAACTTTTTTCTCTTGTCCTGCTAGTGCCAAGACTTAACTGCTCTAACTCTACCATTGTTGGTGGGTCTGTTTCCACTTTTTTTTGTTAAAGTATTATCCAAACTAGCTTTTGATCTCCTGGCTTGCTTTATCTTGTCTGACCAGCCCACAAAATACATTTGCTCAGTTATTGTCACTTGCATCACCATGATTCACTTTTTCCTAGGTCCAGCAGTCCTCCGTTAAATTTTTGCAGTTTCTCACATCCTCAGAAAATATGAACCCATATCCCTTTTTATCCCTCAACACTTAACATTCACCCAAGTTGTTGCGATTCATCTTCTGTAACTTATCAGGGGAATAAAAATATTTAGAGAGAGACTTCCACGTGAAAATTCTGTACTTCCTAAACATTGTGGCATACTTGGGTAATTGTACTTCTCCAAATCTTCAGAATAAAACGTATAAATCTTTTCCCCCACAACTTCTTCAGTCTACCAATAATCCCAGTCCTTTCACTCAATGGTATCCTAACAATTTTAGATAAATCCTTATTGGTCCACTTCACATCTTTTTTTTACCAATATTTTAATTATCTGTGCAATGTCTTCTCTTTAGGAGCTACACCATTTTAACTTTAACAATGCACGTTTCACCTCTGCATAATTAAATTCCAGCCTCTGCTCCAATCCATATTTCTTCTTCAACTTAAAACATGTCTTTGGCCTTAAATCCACTACTAATTGATACCAGTAACTAATCTTATTTTGCTCTCATCACCACTCTTGCATCTGATTCTTCCTCTCCCCGGGGTGCTACTGATTTGACATACTTCAGTTGTCCAGTCTTCAATACCCCCACTCCAAATATCCTTTTAATAATCCTCTCCTTCTCATCCAATATTCATGTTTCTCCACTTAGACTTCCTCCCCCATCAACAATCACATTATTGCATCCTCCTCTACTCCTCCTTGCCCTTATGCCCCCTAAATCATCATCCACTCTGGGCAATATCTCTCAAATAGTAATCTCACCAGCCATGCCCTTTGTGCTGCTTGTAGTTGCATCCCAAGGTATGGTACTCCTAATCCCTTTTATCCTTGGAGACACTACCTCTTCACCCACTCTGAGCTCTCCCTGTCCTACAGGAATTGCGATATTACCTGCTTCCAACTTTTCCTGATCCTGAGGTACCTCCTAAAAATATGTCCTGGGTTATAAAAGAAAACATTATACATAAAGTTGCAACACTTGCACCCTCTGTCTAATGGTATCTTTTCCCATCTTCAAAGAACTTCTTCAGATTTCCCCTATGCCTCTAGAAAGGTTTCTAGATCCCTAGGTATTTAAGTATGTCCACAAGCTTACCTGACTGCTCAATCCTAGCTTGTAGCTCCTCCAGGGGTCCAGGGACAGCAAACTGTGTTTTGTCTTTAATTACCTTATACCCGGATTTCCTTCCTGATTCCTTCAATATCTCCCACAGCAATGCTAAATTTTGCCTTAGATCCCCCCAACGCCGGCAACACATCTGTAAAAGTTTGTTATTTTCATCTGCTGACTATACCAATCAAATCTTGTCAGGTTATCTTTATTACTAAAGACTCAACACACAATGCAAGTATAAAGTGATAAAATCCTTCTGACAACCTTGTCCTTATTTTTACCCTTGCTTCTGCCCAGATATAAATTGCATAATACTGGTAAAATATTTATTTGAAAACTCTCTCTGAAATAACTCAAATTATTCCATGCAAATCTAGCAAGGGGGTTTTCTGCATTTACATTCATCGCCAGTTCATCCCCTTTCTTCAGTCTCTCTTGAAAAATCAGTATTCTAACATTATCAGCTGTGTTCAATCAACATAAACAATGATCCCCCATGAATCATCCTTGGCAAAGTACTTGCCACCCTCTACACTAAAGTTACCATAAACCATTTATAATCATGTTTAGTACAAAGATTGGTCTACACGAAGAAACAGACCTGGATCCTTTCCCTGTTTACATGTAACCAAGTTAAGCACCTCTTTCTATCATTTAGGAGGATGGTCATCTCAATATCCTATTAAACAATTCATGCCAGCTTTCAACCATGTCTTCTGTAGCTAGCTCACACACTTCTAGGGGAATCCCATCTGCACCATCCTACCCATTTCTACTATTTCATCCACCCCCACCCCCAAGTCTAATTCCTCATTATTCACTCTGGACAAATTAAGCAATGCCCACTTCACATCTTCATCCCCTTCTGTCACTTTACTATCCCTCTCTTCTCTGTACAATGCAGCATAAAAATCCTTAAACTGCTGTAGACTTCTTTTAACTGACAAGTCTTGACAATTTACTCTTCTAATTTTATAAATTCCTTTCTCCACACTTTGCTGTCTATATCTGACTGCTAAAGGTTTCTGTGCCCTCTCACATGCACTAAAGTCTCAACTCCTGCTATCCACATTTGCACTTAACTATCAATTTCCTCTTGCAATTTCTGTTTATTTCTTGCATTCTCAACCTGTCATTATCAAATCTTTCTGTTGCAAATCATCTATTCCTTTCAACTCTTCACTCTTGTCCTTACTTCCTCTTCCTAACATTTTGAAGTGCTTCTCTATGTCCACTCAAAATTCTGTCTTTTCAACTTCCCACTTCCCTCTCTGTCCAACCCTGACCACTATATTAAATGTCTCTAACTGATCCAATAGCCTAGTCCGGGTTCTAGGATTACTCAGTATAAATGCTGGGAAATCTCCAATGCCTTTAAAGACTTTCTCAGTCTAGGATATGTAGTGCTGTCTTCACTGTTGACTTATCTGAAAACAATACTGGTTCTCTGTCTACCTTCTCCACATTCAGGACCTTCTGCAAGTTAACCAGTATTTGTCTGGCCTGGACAAGACCTTTTATCTTCCAGAATAAAAGGTATAATCCGCACTTCTCACACTTTGCTCCAGCTGTCAGGTCCGCCACTAACAATCTTTTCTCACTACACAATTCCAATCTCCCATAACTACTGTAATCCCGTCTTATCTCACTATTACTTGCTCCAATATTTCTGACATTTTTTGTATAGATGAGATGGGGGAAAAAAGTTCCACTGCTGTAAATTTCTGCCCGTATCCACCCCTTAACACCTGTCATACACAACCCTTACCTGCAAACATCTCTTCCTCATCGAATGCCAGTGAAGTCTTACCAAACAGTACTATCCCACCCCTCCTCTTCCCTCTGCTCACTGCATCAGTGTGGTAACAAACATTGAGTCTTTGCAATTTCTGATGTTCAATTATATTTAGAGGTATTTCCATTAAAGCAATTATATCTACCTTCAGCAGTACACTTTCTCTTTATAGCATTATACAGGCCATTAAGATTAAATTCTGCGAACCAACCAAAACCCCTCTTCTTATGCTCAATCATGTTAAAAACAATACATATAAACACTCAAATCTGCATTACTTGCATTGCTGTGACATCATACCCCACTTAATCTCCCTTTCTCATCACTCCTCTTTATACAACCCTCTATTATTATGTCATAAGTTTCAAGGATGACAAATCTTTTGACCCTTCTATAAAGACCCGCAAAATAACTGCTCCCTCAGTCGCCCATGTTAACTATATACAATCTTTTTCCCATTACTCCACCAGTCAAGAATACAAATCCCTAACCACACCAGCTCTCTACCATCCCCAAACCATGACTATAGTCATGCTCATTGCATGGAATGGTACCTCCCACAACTTTGCAAAGTACAATCAACTTCACCGAAAGCAAAAGCGACATACATTAGAAGTCAGCATGCACTGTCAGTTGAAACAGAAAATCTAACATACAATTTCGAATAGAACATGTTGACTTCAAATTACATGTGCCCATGCTCCTTATTGTGGTTACACCAAATGTAGATATCATTGAATAAATAGTACAACACATACCCCTCTTTTCTTCTCCTGTCCCTCTTCTAACTCGAAATAACTCTCCCTATACATGATCAGCCAACATAAGACAGTTCAGTCTATTCTACAAACAGTTTAACCCTCCCTCAGAAGTTGCTTTCCTCCTCTTTGTCCAAAACCATAAATATTAAGTCACTTAACTTGTATTAGTCACCTTAGCTCAATTCTGCTTTGCTTTCTCCCTCATCTTTTCAGTCATTAGTTTCCTCCTACTAAATAAGTGAAAAAACAAAACACTACCTTCCATCGGTCTCACTGTAGTGCATTGCAATTCCATACTGCCCTTTCCCTTACCAGCTCCATTACCCTAAACTTCACATTGGATAAGATTAGCAGATTTTGCCACCCTTGCCTATGTAGACGTGTTAAAATATTCTAGGAGATCCTTGGGAAAAAAATCCTCAACAACGCAGGGTAGATTAGATGCTACTAACCCTCCCTGCTTTACCTGACAACTGTCAGGAAAGCATGTAATCCTGGTCTATAAAGACTTTTCCACCACAGTTATATTCATTCCAGGTCACCACACAAGTTGTAAAATCTTCTCCTTAAGCTCACAGGTCTGGAAACACAAAATGAGTCTTGGCCGTCTCGTGACATCTGCTTCAGGTTAACGTGCCATCCTATGGGCCCTCTCTATTTTCACCTCTGGTTCATCTATACCAATCCACTGGGCAATTTTTTTTTTTTTTTAACAAACTTAAAGCAGTCACCTTCCTCATTCTCTTAAGGTACCCTATCTTCACATTCTTCCTCTGTGCATGTTCTTCCAGGTCCACCAATTGAGCCTCAACATAATCCAAGAGAGTTTGTGCAGCATCCACCCTAGTCTTTCATTCAGTTGCTCCTTGCTCCATTACTTCCATCTCCATAGCATGCTGATTCAGGATACTCTCCACAACTTCCCATTACTTATCCTGTGTTAGTATAAGCTCCCTTATGGCCTCCTTCAAATCTTTTCATTTGGACCAAGTGGCATTTAATATTATGCCATCACCACTGGCTGCATAAGTTTTAGTTTCAGCACCACTCTTCTTGTACAACTTGCCCACTTTCATGCCGATCTATACCTTGGTTAACTTCCACTTTCTAGGACCCTTTTTCAGGGCATTCAAAAGTGAAATTGATCCAGATTACAATTAAACTTCAAGAAATTCCCTTCAACTTTTGTTTTTAGCAAGAGGTGTGGTAGGATTGCGACTTTATACCCAAGCTGCCATACTGGAAGGAAGATCAACTGGTAGATATGCCTGATAAAACATCTTTCATTCCAGAAAGAAACAAGGTACATACTGAGATTTTACAAGAAGCATTAAAATATGTTTTATGGACTAAACACTGCAGCTTTATACACAGTTCTAAAATTCTGTGCCGAAAAATCTAAGAATATGTAGTCTATACATAAATCACAAGCAGGTTATGAAGGTGAAAACGTGCAGAGTTTTAGCACATTATGCTGCTGCATTTTAAATGGATTTCTATCAAGGGTGTACCAGGCTGTGGTGAGCTGCATCAAACCTGTGATTGTTTCTTCTAGTAAATATGCACAAGCAGGGTTGCCAACTTTTCATGTAAAAATTCTGAAGATGTACATAAAAGCAAAATGCATGTAATTTTGGTACCCCCCCATGCAGTCATTCCAGTGTCTCGTTACTTGGTTATTTCTCCATTTCTTCCCATTTGCCAGAAACACTGCTAAAAACTCTGTGTGCATGCTGTTTTCTGCTTTACTTCTACAATGATTACAGATACTTGGATTTAATTTAAACTTTTATTTCAAATTTTACAGCACAAACACTGATAGACATTTGCTAAACAAAAAAGAAGTTGTGTGCTACCATAACGTTCCATCTGTATTGCTGATCCTCGTTCAGTCATTACGCATGGGTATCGGTTCCGACCTTGGAACCGAGCCGGCCATTTTCCAAGCTCGCGTCAGCTTCAAACTCTCGAGCTAAACTTTTATCCCCAATCCCCTCTCACTGTTACCTCAGACTGAGTTTGCAAGTCATACATTCTATGTATGTATTTTTTGCATGCTTGTTGGCATAAACCCTGAAGGATGTATAATTTGAGTGAATTCAATCATTCAATTCACTTATTTTGGCGCCTAATTGGATATTTAAGAACTCTTTTTGGGAGCTTCTTGGTTCTGATGAAATCTGCTTCGCAGATGAAAGCGCTCAACCTTGTGTGTATTGTGTTCTGTTACATTACTTAGCACAGCATTGTGCTTGTGGAGTGGACAACGTAATAAAGCTGTCAAAACATCGTTCCTGGTACTGTGCTTTTCCTTGTGCATCTAGCCACTTTGTGGATTTATAAGTTTCAAGGATGACAAATCTTTTGACCCTTCTATAAAGACCCGCAAAATAACTGCTCCCTCAGTCGCCCATGTTAACTATATACAATCTTTTTCCCATTACTCCACCAGTCAAGAATACAAATCCCTAACCACACCAGCTCTCTACCATCCCCAAACCATGACTATAGTCATGCTCATTGCATGGAATGGTACCTCCCACAACTTTGCAAAGTACAATCAACTTCACCGAAAGCAAAAGCGACATACATTAGAAGTCAGCATGCACTGTCAGTTGAAACAGAAAATCTAACATACAATTTCGAATAGAACATGTTGACTTTAAATTACATGTGCCCATGCTCCTTATTGTGGTTACACCAAATGTAGATATCATTGAATAAATAGTACAACACATACCCCTCTTTTCTTCTCCTGTCCCTCTTCTAACTCAAATAACTCTCCCTATACATGATCAGCCAACATAAGACAGTTCAGTCTATTCTACAAACAGTTTAACCCTCCCTCAGAAGTTGCTTTCCTCCTCTTTGTCCAAAACCATAAATATTAAGTCACTTAACTTGTATTAGTCACCTTAGCTCAATTCTGCTTTGCTTTCTCCCTCATCTTTTCAGTCATTAGTTTCCTCCTACTAAATAAGTGAAAAAACAAAACACTACCTTCCATCGGTCTCACTGTAGTGCATTGCAATTCCATACTGCCCTTTCCCTTACCAGCTCCATTACCCTAAACTTCACATTGGATAAGATTAGCAGATTTTGCCACCCTTGCCTATGTAGACGTGTTAAAATATTCTAGGAGATCCTTGGGGAAAAAAATCCTCAACAACGCAGGGTAGATTAGATGCTACTAACCCTCCCTGCTTTACCTGACAACTGTCAGGAAAGCATGTAATCCTGGTCTATAAAGACTTTTCCACCACAGTTATATTCATTCCAGGTCACCACACAAGTTGTAAAATCTTCTCCTTAAGCTCACAGGTCTGGAAACACAAAATGAGTCTTGGCCGTCTCGTGACATCTGCTTCAGGTTAACGTGCCATCCTATGGGCCCTCTCTATTTTCACCTCTGGTTCATCTATACCAATCCACTGGGCAATTTTTTTTTGTTTTTTAACAAACTTAAAGCAGTCACCTTCCTCATTCTCTTAAGGTACCCTATCTTCACATTCTTCCTCTGTGCATGTTCTTCCAGGTCCACCAATTGAGCCTCAACATAATCCAAGAGAGTTTGTGCAGCATCCACCCTAGTCTTTAATTCAGTTGCTCCTTGCTCCATTACTTCCATCTCCATAGCATGCTGATTCAGGATACTCTCCACAACTTCCCATTACTTATCCTGTGTTAGTATAAGCTCCCTTATGGCCTCCTTCAAATCTTTTCATTTGGACCAAGTGGCATTTAATATTATGCCATCACCACTGGCTGCATAAGTTTTAGTTTCAGCACCACTCTTCTTGGCCACAACTTGCCCACTTTCATGCCGATCTATACCTTGGTTAACTTCCACTTTCTAGGACCCCTTTTTCAGGGCATTCAAAAGTGAAATTGATCCAGATTACGAATTAAACTTCAAGAAATTCCCTTCAACTTTTGTTTTTTTTTTAGCAAGAGGTGTGGTAGGATTGCGACTTTATACCCAAACGCTGCCATACTGGAAGGAAGATCAACTGGTAGATATGCCTGATAAAAACATCTTTCATTCCAGAAAGAAACAAGGTACATACTGAGATTTTACAAGAAGCATTAAAATATGTTTTATGGACTAAACACTGCAGCTTTATACACAGTTCTAAAATTCTGTGCCGAAAAATCTAAGAATATGTAGTCTATACATAAATCACAAGCAGGTTATGAAGGTGAAAACGTGCAGAGTTTTAGCACATTATGCTGCTGCATTTTAAATGGATTTCTATCAAGGGTGTACCAGGCTGTGGTGAGCTGCATCAAACCTGTGATTGTTTCTTCTAGTAAATATGCACAAGCAGGGTTGCCAACTTTTCATGTAAAAATTCTGAAGATGTACATAAAAGCAAAATGCATGTAATTTTGGTACCCCCCCCCCCCATGCAGTCATTCCAGTGTCTCGTTTGGTTATTTCTCCATTTCTTCCCATTTGCCAGAAACACTGCTAAAAACTCTGTGTGCATGCTGTTTTCTGCTTTACTTCTACAATGATTACAGATACTTGGATTTAATTTAAACTTTTATTTCAAATTTTACAGCACAAACACTGATAGACATTTGCTAAACAAAAAAGAAGTTGTGTGCTACCATAACGTTCCATCTGTATTGCTGATCCTCGTTCAGTCATTACGCATGGGTATCGGTTCCGACCTTGGAACCGAGCCGGCCATTTTCCAAGCTCGCGTCAGCTTCAAACTCTCGAGCTAAACTTTTATCCCCAATCCCCCTCTCACTGTTACCTCAGACTGAGTTTGCAAGTCAAAGAAGGTAGAGGTTACCTCTGGTCAAATAACCTAAGAGAACCGGATGGTGAGATCCACTAGAAACCACAGGAAGGGGGAAGAGGGAGGGTTGTAAAGAATGAACGAGGATCAACAATACAGATGGAACGTTATGTTACGGCATAACGTCTTTATCTGATATTGTTAATACTTGTTCATTCCTTACGCATGGGACAGTGTCCCCAGCTACCTCTACTCCTGAGAGGCTCTCATGGAAGGACATTCCTAAGTACCATAAAACCGAAAGATGCTCTTCCCCTGGAGGCCAAATCCAATTTGTAATGACTGATGAAAGTGAGGCGTAGCCCAAGTTGCAGCTGCACAGATGTCATGTAAAGAAGCTCTGGCATGGAAGGCAGCAGAAGTTGCCACCGACCTCGTTGAATGAGCTTTCATGGTAGTAGGCAACGAGATATTACGTTGTGTATAAATAAAGGTCACACAGTCCTTCAACCATCTAGCTAATGTGACCTTAGCAATGACAGATCCTAATCTAGGTCCAGAAAAGGCCAAAAATAACTGGTCAGATTTACGAAAGGGTTTAGTCCTGTTTAAGTAAAAATGGATTTGCCTGTGGATATCTAGGGTATGTAAGCAATACTCTCCTCTGTTTGAATGATTGGGAAAGAAAACTGGCAATTCAATGGCTTGATTAATTGACATTTCAAAGATCACTTTAGGCAGAAATGATGGATTAGTTCTCAGAGACACTATCTCTATGAAAAATCAAGTATGGACTCTTGATACATAAAGCTTGAAGCTCAGAAATACATCTGGCAGAAGTAATGGCGACCAAAAACAAGGTTTACCATGACAAATACTTGAGGTTGCAAGAAGAGGCTGGTTCGAAAGGGGACATTGTCAGAGCTCGTAGAACTAATGATAAATCCCATGGTTGAATAGGTTCTCTAAAAGGTGGCTTCAGATGATTCACACCTTTTATGAAGGTCTTGCACAATTTATGGGACATAAGAGATGAATCTTGGACACCCTCATGAAAATTAGAAATTGCAGCCAAATGAACTCTAATGGTAGAGGCCAACAAACCCGATTGAAAAAGGTCGGCCAGATAGTCTAGTATTATTGACACTGGTGCTGAAACGGGGTCTACTTGCTTATCTTTCAGCCAACAGGTAAATCTTTTCCACTTGCTCAGATAAGTAATTCTAGTGGAAGACTTATGAGCAGCAATGAGAATATCATGCACTGGTAAAGAAAGATCATTCTGCCTGGCAATCAATGGAATTGGAGTAGCCAAGCCATGAGCTTCAGGCTGTTCAAGTTGGGATGATTCAGGTTCTGTGAATGTGACATCAACTCCGGGGTTGGATGGAGAATCCATGGTCGAGCTAGTAGGTGAGGCCAAAGGAAGGGGAACCAAATCTGTCAAAGCCAATATGGTGCTATGAGGATCACCTTGCTCTTCAACCGACGGGCTTTCTTCAGAAACTGGGGAATGAGGGAAAGGGTGGAAATGCATAAAGAAGACCCAAGGGCCAATCGTGGACTAGAGCATCCCTGGGTGACTGTCCCGGAGGGGGAATCAGGGTGAAGTAGTTGCTGCATTTGTAGTTGGTCGGGGATGCAAAGAGGTCGCAGCAAGGATGGCCCCAGCAGTGGAAGATCTCCGCCGCTATCAAGGGATTCAGGGACCACTCATGAGGTTGAAGAATGCACCTGCTGAGTCTGTCTGCTATCACGTTGGAACTCCCAGGAATGTGCGTTGCTAGATGAAAACGGTTGGTAGCCATCACCCATTGCCATATCCTCATGGCCTCTCGACAAAGGGGGTAAGATTTGGTTCCACCTTGCATGTTGATGTACCAGACCACCGCCATGTTGTCTGATTGAATCACATTTGTCCCAGACAGCAGCAGGGGACGGAATGCTTGTAATGCCAGAAGAACCGTCCTCAGCTCTAGAACATTTATATGCAGGTGGGCCTCCAGTTCGGACCAAGTGCCTTGGAATGTCTGTCCCTGACATAGCCCCCCCCCCCAATCAGGGAGAAGTTCGTGGTCACTGTGGCCTTGGGTTGCTGGGGAGAGAAGGGGCGAGACCATTGTGAGAGACTGTGTGTCATCCACCAATTTAATCCTGTTTGCACCTGTAGGTTACTCGAATCATGGCTGAAAGAGGATGCTTAAAGGATACCATTGGGTGAGCAGTAGCCATTGTAGAAGCCTCAAGTGAAACCTGGCCAGGGGAACAATGGTGATGGAGGCTGCCATAGAACCCAACAGCTGTAGAACCAAGCGAGCCATGGATTTTTCCCTTGAAAGGATTGGAATTAGTTGTTGCTTTATCCTTAGAATTCTGTGCTCTGGAATAGCAGCTCTGCAGTTTTTTGTGTCCAAGATAACCCCTATGAATTCTGTCGACTGAGATTGGATTTTTGCCAGTTTATGGTTATGCCTAGCCTTTGAGCAGGGAGGACAAGGTATGCCAGGGCTTTTTCCAGTAGATGTCTGGTGGGGGAGGAAATGAGCCAGTCATCTAGGTATGGAAACACCTGGAAACTTTGAAGTCGAAAGTGAGCTGTGACAACTGCCATGCACTTTGTGAACACTCTGGGGGCTGTAGAGAGTCCGAAGGGCAGTACTCTGAACTGGTAGTGACTGGCTCCTGCACGGAAGCACAGAAATCTTCTTGATGGCCTGTCCACTCTTGTGTGGTAGTATGCATCTTGAAGAGCTACAGAGCACATCCAATCGTCTTTTTCCAAAAGCAGGAGGATAGGCTGTATTGTGACCATCTGGAATTTTTGTACTCTCACAAACTTGTTCAATACACCGAGATAAAAAATTGGTCTCCAATCCCCAGATTTCTTTGGCACCAAAAATAGTCTTGAGTAGAATCCGGATCCTATCTGGTCTGGAGGGACTATTTGGATGACTCTCTTTCTTAGCAGCTTTTCTATCTCTAGTGCTGCTTCTTCCCTTTGACTGGATGGAACGTCGGGAAGGTTTTTTGAAGGGGCAGGACAAAGATCGAAGGGGATATGATAACCTCTGGTTAGAAATCCTTTGTACCCAAGAATCAGTGGTGATGGTTAGCCAGGCAGAAGGGTACAAGGAGAAACATCCTCCAACCACCTCCAGAGGAAAGGAGTTGGGCCGCTATTCAGGAGCGCTGGTAGGATTGACCAGGGAAAGAATCCCTGGAACCCTGGTTACGCGGACCCCCTCTGACCTGAAAGGAGAGCCTTCCCTGTGAGTTTCCCCCTTTGCCTCTGGTGGAGAACTCGGCCTGTGCGTCACGGAAAGGACCCTGAGATTTCTTGAACCATATCTTCCCACTCTTTTGGTTTCGGGAGAAAGCACGTTGAGGGGAAGAATAACGGACACCTATGGCAGAAAGGGTCTTACCATCCTGTTCACATCTGGCCAGTATGCTTTTAACTTTGGGCCCAAACAACGGGGAGGCCTCAAAGGGAGCATTAAGAAAGGAAGACAAAGGGTTACGCAAAATTGCACAAGCGCATCCATACGTGTCGTCTCAAGACAGCAGCTGAACCTGCTGCTCTAGCTGCTCCTTCTGATGCATTAAATATCAGTTGCATAGAAGAGTTAGATATAGATTCAATGGTGGCCAGCTGAGAAGCCACTTTGTTACGAACCACATTAGACACGGCACCAGCCAAAGTTTCATAGAGCTCAGAAATCAGATCCCTTTGAAGCCAGGTAAAATGTGCCATATAATTCAGGGACCTGAGAGCAAAGGTCGCTGAAGCAAAGGTGCGCTTCCCGATCCTGTCCAGGGCCCGGGACTCTGTTAGGCGGATGGACAGTCCGGCTTTCTTCTTCTGTCAGATCTTTTTTGTTGTGGCCGCCACCACCAAAGCATCCACAGAAAGACCTTTGGACCAATGGGGATCCGAAGCAGGAGGAGACAAAATCTTATCTGGCCTTCGGGGAATAGCTTTGACGGTATCAGGAGCCTTCCAAGCATGCTGCACGATGAGCCAGACAAGTTCATCAGCAGGTGGAGTAACCCAGGATTGTAGGGGGTCGGGCACGAAAGGCCTGCAGGAACACAAATTCCTCAGAGGTCGGATTAGAGGACTGCCAGTCACACCTCTGTTTCAGGATTTCGAGGATATCACCAAAGGATATCTCAGAGGGTGACCGAGGGGATCCTTCCCCCTCATCGAAATCTGAGTCTTCGGTGATCCTTTGTGGAGTCCATGTGCTTCCTCTTACACACACTTTTCTGGTGGACCTCCTCAGTGGGAGAAGCTGGAGAAGACAGCGGAAAAGGGGATTCCCCTACGTGGCTTAGCCTGCTGACCCGGAGTCCCTGGAAGGCTGTGGAGCAGCAAACTATGCGTGTCACAACTGACATCCTGGGTCGTAGCAAAACTTTTCTGCCACCAAGGCAACTGCGGTTCCTTAGTGAGATCCATAAAGGGGATCGCAGAAGGGGAAGACTGTGCTATATCCATGGACTTCAAAGGCAATGAAGAAGGAGCATAAGAAGAGGTCTTTGGAGATGGGTGATCACCTCACAAGGAAGGATCGTTCCTGAGGGGTGGGATACCTCTGGCCAAGAGTACCTGGGTCCACAACACATCATGTTCAGGAAGACTTCTAGTGGACCTCACGGAGACTGAGGGAGAAACAGGCCTGTCCACAGAAGAGGCAGACTCAATGCCCATCTCATCTGTCCGCACAGAGGACAACTTTGCAGAGAGAGACTAGACTACTGTTGTCTGCACCGAAGAAGTCATCGGTGCCAGGGTCATGGTCTGCACCGATAGAGGGATCGGTGCCGAAGTGGTTCTCTGTGTCGAAGCTGGAACTGACAAAACTGGAGTCAACAATAAAGACGTCGGTTCCGAGGAAGATCTCGGAGCCGATGCAGTCAAGGTCTGCGCCGACTGAACGGTCGGTGCCGATACAGTGGTAATAGTCTGAACAGAGGAGTCCCTCGGTGCCGATATATAGAAGGCTACAGGAGAAGACGGAGCCGAAATCACTAATGGAGCCGAAGGTCAAGGCACCGAAAGCACTGGGGCTGACTGAGTGAGCTCTGGAGCCGAAACTTTAGTCTTTTTAGGTTTTGGTTGGCGGGAGTCTCCAGCCGGGGATGAAGGCAAAGATTTAGCCTTAGTAGGAACATCCAAGATTTTCTTATGGGCTCTAGGAGGGGTTGAGGCCTATGACCCAGAAATAGCCTCTGAAAAGGGAGATTTAAGACGTCCCTTCAGTAATAGCTTGTTTTTCCTTTCCAACAAGGTTCTATTAGAAAGGTAGGCAATGTTAATTTTGTGGCACAATTGCCAGGAAGGAGAAAGACAAAAACACAAGCTCTACTATGTTTACCGCAATAAAGCCATGCTATTATAAAGATACTGAAATGGATTAGAGGAGGAGTCCGAAAAGGATGTTGTGACAGACCCTTTTCATTGACGCTCAGTCTAACACTTCAGTGGATGAAATATTGCCATCAGTGCAGCAATCCCTTAGTCAGGTTCAGGAAATCTAAGCAATGCCTCAAGAATTTGGGGATATGTTCACTGCTATACTACCATGCACCTAAGTACCCAGTTGGTGGAACACTACATACATACACACACACATATATATATATATATATATATATATATATATATATATATATACTCTCATATACACACACACACACACACATATACACACACACATATATATATATATATATATATATATATATATATATATATAGACACACCACACAGAAATGGCAAAGGCATCCTACTCTTACTAAAAATGCAAATTATCTTTTTAAACAAGGAATTTGGTTGTATAACATTAGTGCCATCTTCAACCCCAAAGCTTTGTTCCTTTCTGGTGTCTCCAGAAAGATCATTTGAACCTTTTAAGTCTAGAAAAGGGAAGAGCAATGTAAAAAAAAAACTGCATCATATCTCTGCTTCTTTTAGTAATTTTGCAGTACAGATGTAAAATGCAGAAAAAAATTAAGTATGCAGCTGTTTTCTCTGTAAAGATGAAGACCATAAAAGCCAAATCCCACAGCAAACAAAATGTAAAGCAGTATATGAATAATGCAGCTGTTTTTGTAAAATATTTTAAAGCTATAAAACTGATGGCAAACACACACCCATTTCCCACCAAGAAAAAAACACCTCCCTTTAAAGTCTACCACCAAAAATGAACTGTACTTCCTATACAGCTGAATGACTTACGCAAATATGCAGCTTACAGAAGAAATCTAAACAAAATAAGAAATAAAGAACCCGGAAGCTGTACCTTCAAAGGTATCAGGTTACTGTGATGTAAGGGTGCTGGTGGTATATATAACAAGACAGGCATTGACTGCCACTATCTTTGGATATTTCTTGGCATGCAATTCAGTACGGTTGCAAGACTTAATGTTGAGCAGTAATTCATCCCTGCCATTTTTAGAGTCAAGTGGCTTTTACACCCGGAATACTCTTGCACAAAACTCAGTTCTTGTAAATCTTCTATAGCTGACAAATAAGCTTAAAAATCAGAGGAAGACATACTACAGTAAACCACTAGCTAGTGGTACGAACAAGATTATATACCTAACAGCCATTTGCCATCTGAGTGCTTAAACTTTATTTTGAAGAGATTTAAAACTACAAATGTTAGAGGAGCATTACTTTGTAAAGTTCTTTGCATTTTTAATGTTTAAAATGCAACGGTCAAAAATAATTCTATTTAATTTCTAAAGCTTGCAGGTAATGAATCATTTTTTTTTTTTTATACAAGGTCAACACCTAGAATTACTGTAACTGCTGGCATCTTTCAATGTGTGACTTTTAGCTATAGGTACCATACAATTATATTGCACTGTCTTCTTTTAAGTAACTGTTGCCTTGGTGTGCTATATCAAATTGGTGGCAGCATGTTACTGTATAGACAGGAAAAGGGGTACTTGGAACTGGAAAAAATATAATTAATTCCTCCTGAAAATCTGTGTGTGTGTGTGTGTGTGTGTGTGTGTGTGTGTGTGTGTCTGTATGCTCTTGTACATGCAAAATGATCTCAGTCAAGTTTTGAAAAGAAGGCTTTGGGCTACAATCAAGGTATGTAAAATTCACCAGTGGCCTGTTTAGCAGCTGCTCGGTGTGAAGTTTATTAGGGTATGGCAGGTACTGGTCATAACCAGAGAGCAGTGCATACCTACTGCATGCTCTGAAGGCCTTCCTCCTTGCATTGGTGGTGTGGGTGCAAGATCCGAATACTCTAATTCCTGAACATCACATATTAATTAATGGCATCAAGTGAGATTTAAAGCATGATCATCGCATATTAATTGGCAGCAGCAGTGAAGAATCTGAACCCTTTCCTTCACCTGTTTATTAGTCTATTAATTCAAAATGAGTTTCAAGGAATCCAGTAGCTCAAAGTACTCCAAAGAATCAAACATCTTGAATATATACTACAGTTTGTCTATTTTGTTGCTGCTTGCCACAATCTGAAAAGGTCTGTTACAGACAAAAGTACATACTGTGGATGGAATAAAAATTTTACTTGGTTTCTGTATCTTTTTGCCCTTTCTTCTTTTTTTTTTAAATCAATTTTTACACATTTACTGGTGCCAGTACGGTGGAGTGTGAGACCTTTGACCATAACAGAAGCATACACCAGATCTGCAGAGAGTATACTTTTTGGGAATAATGTATTTTGTGCAGTGAGAAGTGTTACAAATGAAACTGCCATATTTATTATGCGCTTATACTTTTCTTCAAAATGCAGATCTAGGTATATGGTTTATTTGCTTAAGGTGATCATATCAGAACATTTTTCCCCAGTCTTCTAATGGTATTCTTTCCAGAAACATGCACTATTTAGGGTGGGAGTGGAGCTACATTCTGGAATCTGCTATACAATTCCAAAAATCCTGGCTGTTCCATATTAACATCAAGGGCTTTTATTAAAAAAATGTTAAACTACATTTAAAATGTGAAAGCACTACAAAATGAAAACAGAAAATAGTACTGATATGCCAGGAGAATCAAGATGTTTAGGAACTGCATTACAGAAATGCTCTGCTTCCACCTTCTACAAAAAAAAAAGGAAGATGTACTTACCCATAATGGCAGATGCTTGCTATCTGTCTCCATTTAGTTAGTTCAACCTGCGGGTTTATTGGATCCACTGCAGACCTGGCTCTGACCAAGTCCATAAGACTTCAAATTGTCGGGCTCCAAATCCCCTACCCATAACCTCCCACTCCCTAGAGGATGCCTTAGAGTGAGTTTGTCCCTTCTTAAATTAACACCAAGGAAAAAAATCCTACACAAAGGAGGAAGATGAAGAACTCTAAGGAAAGGAGCATCAAAAACTGTTCCCACTCGGTCACCTGGGGACAAGCAGTTTGCCAAAAAGGCAGGAGGCGGGTTAAACTAGACGGACAACATGGATTTATCATTATGGTAAGTACCTAACTTTTGTATATGATGTTGTCTTCTCTGTCCGACTTAAACTTGTGAGAGAGTCCCCAGCTACAAACATAGTCAGGGAGGAATTGTGGAAGGACATCCAGCAACATGGATGCCCACCCAAGTTGCTGCTACACACACATTATCTAATGAAACTCTATAGAGAAAAAAAGTCACAGAACTAGCCATGGCTCTAGTGCAGTGACCTTGAGGTTTACCATGCTAAACCTTACCTCTCAAGATGTATGCAAAGGAAATAGTCTGAAAGTCACTTAGATAACGTAACCTTAGACCACAGGCCTATCCAATTTGGATTTTGAAAAGGAAACAACTGATTGGACTTTTTAAAAGACTTTGTCCAGTCCAAGTAAAATTTCAATTACCTATGCACATCCAAACAATGCAACAAGTATTCACCCTTGTTTGAAAAATTAGGAAAGATACAGGTAGATGAACAGATCAATTCAAATTGCTCTCAGTGGCCACCTTAGGAAGAAAAGGACGCATGGCTACAGAGAACTGAAAAAAAATGACTGCTTTCCTGATTAAGTATCCTGCTGTTTTTTTATATTTGTTTTACCTTCTACTGCTTACCTAGAGCAAGCTTTAACTATTTTCATAGTTATTTACTGCATTTTTTATTATCTGCACTTAAAAGTACATTTTAGTCGAAATTAGTCTAATTCAAGTCGAAAAGTGTTTGTTTGCTGTTTAATTTAATTGTTTGGCTGCCCACTAAAGTGTGCTAGCCTGTACTACTGACTTATTGCCTTTTCTGCATTTCTGTGTGTTTCTATTTAAAAACAAAAAAATATTCCTTGTTTTCCTGCCTCTCCTAAACTAGTTAGACCAGTTTACAGGCCTTGCTGTATCCTGGGCTGTGTTGTAGTTCCTGTGTTGTCCATTGCCTTACTTGGATAGAAAGAAGTTTCTTAGCTCACCAGTGGGAGTGGGGAGCCTTGAATAGCCTACCTGTCCTTGAGGGAAGTGACCTCAGCACAAGAAGCTGTAGTAATTGGTCATTTTGGACCATTTCTAGCTCTGTTGAAGTTCCCTGGTTAAAATCTGCCTCTGGCATTTTTTGAAGCCATATTGCTCAGACACAGCTCCACGTGGTCCTGTTGAGTCTTCCTGGCTACAGAGAACTGAAAAAAGCGACTGCTTTCCTGATTAAGTATCCTGCTGTTTTTTATATTTGTTTTACCTTCTACTGCTTACCTAGAGCAAGCTTTAACTGTTTTCATAGTTATTTACTGCATTTTTTATTATCTGCACGTAAAAGTCCATTTTAGTCGAAATTAGTCTAATTCAAGTCGAAAAGTGTTTGTTTGCTGTTTAATTTAATTGTTTGGCTGCCCACTAAAGTGTGCTAGCCTGTACTACTGACTTATTGCCTTTTCTGCATTTAGCGTGGAGTTGCCAGTAGAGCACCATCGGGCAGCGCCGGTTAAACAAGGTTAAACTATTTCTGGCTCCGTAAAGTCTGCTCTTCATTTTTTCCCTTAGAACTGCTCTACTTGTAATCTAAACAGTCTATTCTCTATCTGTAAAGCTCAGCACTTGTTCCTAAAGCATTTTTTAGTCAGGTAAAGCACTTCTATATTATACAAAGTACTTCACTAGCTTAAAACCCCCTTGAGTACCCACTTCCCTATAGGTCCTTTCTGACTCATTTACACAGCAAACTTTTTCATTTTTTCTAGCATGTCAAAGGGTCAGTTGCTAGCGTCCTCTCCTGCTCAGCTGGTGAATCTGGGAATATTGAGGCAATGTTACAATTGCCTCAAGTACACAGACAACCCTCTCCTCCTCCCACAAAACACAAATACATGCGAGAGATGCAACTATATAGCCAAACTGGAGGCTGAGCTCTCTCAACTCAGGACTGGCAAAACCAGACAGGAGGAGAAGGTAACCACACACACCATAAACCCAGTCTCACATAGAACTATCACAACTACAAAACAAACACATAAACACACAAAGACAAACTTGGAGTCACTGATCAAAAATCTACCAAAACAGCAGAGGCCTCCAAAGCAGACACCCAAACAACTGCCACCTCATGACATAACACAAGCAACACATAGATCACAAAGTCAGTGTGCAAATCAGTCACAGCCCTTAAGGCCAAACAATGCCAGACACACTTGTCATAGGTGACTCCATAGTCAGACACACTGACGTCCCACTCACCAGACTGAACAAGGAGAGGGTCACAGTAAGCTGCCTGTCGGGCGCTAGAATCCACCACATAACACAAGCACTCAGGTCACTCCACAGCAAGTACAAGTAGTATGACTCAGTCATTGTCCATGCCGGTGTGAATGACCTGAGATGTACCTCCCTGGACTACATGAAAAGAGACATAAAGGAGCTCTCAGATTATGTAGCCCAGGCTGGTATGACCCTGACCCTGAGCAGTAATCCTACCTTCACCAAGAATGATGCCACAATACAGAGACAAAATGATTCTAAGGGGATCCAATGTCTGTCTGCCTGGAATGACATGCTTGACAAGCCACGCTGCTTCGCAAGGGACGGCTTGCACCTGTCACCCCTGGGTTTTCGGATATTGGCAAAGGCTCTTGCCACCTCCATAGTGCCTTTTTTAGACAAGGCTCAAATTCTAAACCCACCGTCCTAGAAAACAATAATGGAAAAAAACTAAGGGTAATGCTGCTCAATGCCAGAAGTCTAAATCTCAAGATGCACGCCCTCGAAGCCCTCCTCAGTATGGAGAACATCGATGTCTGTGCTGTGACTGAAACCTGGTTCAAGGCTCCTGAGAGCACCCCGGCACTATCAGGTATTACCTCATATCATGCGTTCCGGCCCCAAAACCCGGACCGTACCACAAAAGGAGGGGGTGTATCCATATTCATCAAGGATACCCACACCTCCAGGCTGGTGGCAACTCACGAAGCATCAGAGACCATTCAGGTGCAATTAACCATAGGCAAAACTGCTCTACAGTTGTAGCATGTTACAGGCCACCCTCCCAAACTCAGGAACCCCACACAGTCTTCCTGAAGACACTGGAGAGTATAAATGTCTCTCCAAACACCATCATATTGGGTGACTTCAACTACCCAAACATAGACTGGGAACATTACTCAAGCCCCAATACCCTAGCCCAAAGGTTCCTGGAGTTCATAAACTCAAATGCTATGGAACAACTTGTCACCATTCCCACAAGAGGTGAAAATATACTAGACCTGATCATCACAAACATGGGGACAAAATGCTCCACACCGGAAGTATATCCCTCATTGGTGAGATCAGACCATAAACTAATCTCACTGGAGATCCACATCCGCCCCCACCCCAACAAAAAAGACCACAGTGAAGAACTTCTCAAAAGCCAACTTCACACTTCTTAAGACTGGTGTGGTATCCTTCAAGGCCCTGAGCCATTGGAAACCACAAACCACGCTGCTGAATCCCTTACAAATGCTTTCTACGAGCACCTCCAGGATTGCATGGATCAAGCAATCCCAAATAAAATCAAGACCCTTTCCACCAAAGGCAAGCGCCCGATCTGGTGGACCCCAGCCATAAACAAACTTTACAACAAGAGGAGAAAGCTACTACAAGATAGAGCAAAATCCCTAAAAGGGAAGACATCTCTGATCAATACTAGTAAAAAACTACGATCACTCAAAATCATCCAAGGCCAACTTTGAGAGAAAAATCGCCAAGGACTCAAAAGACAATCATAAGGCCTTCTTTAGCTATGTTAGAAATCTGGGTGGAAACTCCCAGATATGCTCAGAATTAGTCCAAAATGATACAAAAATCACTGAACCCTCAGACATTGCAAACATACTGGCAGACAGGTTCAGTGAAAATTTCTCTCTCCCCCCCCACAAAAGGAGAAATATCTACCCCAGCAGAGTGTAGCCTCCCAATCATCTCAAATGCCCAGGTGAGAGCTGCTCTCTCTAAAGCTAAAACACAGCATCAATGGGACCGGATGGTGTCCCCGGCTGTGTGCTACACGAACTCAATGAGGAACTAAACCCACACATAAGGCTGCTGTTTAATCTTAGCCTTACCACAGGATACGCACCCAAAGAGTGGCGACGGCAACTGTGGTCCCACTCCACAAAGGCGGTGCTTCTACGGACCCTGGTAATTACCGCCCCATAAGCTTAACAAGCCTGGTCTGCAAAGCTATGGAGAGGATCATAATGGAACTCATAAATAAAGACATAGGGGACCTACAGACATTGGATCCTACCCAATTCGGCTTTGTCAAGGGCAGATCATGCCTCTTGAACTTGGTCGACTTTTTGAAACAGTCACCAAGGCCATTGATGAGGGTAAGGCAGTTCACACAGCCTACCTTGACCTTGCAAAAGCTTTCGACACAATACCCCACTCGGGTATCATAGAAAAGCTCACCAGCTTAAATGTAAACCCATATGTCACAAGATGGGTTGCAAACTGGCTCAAGGACAGAACCCACAGGGTTAGAGTTGCTGGTGCCATGTCAGACTCTAAGCCGGTCACAAGCGGTGTCCCACACGGCTCAGTCCTGGGCCCCCTCTTGTTCGGCATCTACTTTTCAGAAGTGCAAGCAAGCATAGGAGGAATGTGGCTGACAAAGTTTGCAGATGACTGCAAACTGGGCGCCATAGTTGAAAATCCATCAGACACAGATATCCTTCAGAGGTCTCATAGAAACGGATAACTGGTGCCAGAGCCATGGCCTTAAGCTAAACGCCAAAAAATGTATAGTCATACCCTTTGGTAAAAACAAGGTAACCCCAAGTTACCACATAGGTGGCAATCCATTAAGCACAGAAGAGGTTATCAGGGACCCGGGGACCCAAGTTGACAGTAACCTTTCTTTTGACACTCACATTGCCTAAGTGGTTAGGAGGACCCTCTACACTGCCCACCTGATTATGAAGGGATTCACATCCAGATCAAGGGAGGTCATTGTTCCCCTGTACTCTTCACTTATCAGACCAATGATTGAGTACAATGCCCCATTCGGAATGCACCTTACCCGACACCTGCAGCAATTGGAAAGACCCCAAAAGTTCCTCACCAAAAGGATAAAGGGGCTCAAAAATATGCCATATGCTGCCCGACTGAAGAAACTCCAGCTCTATTCAGTCGCATACCGTCTGCTCAGAGGTGACCTGTGCCTGACATACAAGGCCATGTCCAACCCGGAATTAATGGACATGCTCCACCTCAAAAAATCCAAATCCACCAGAGCCACAAGAGCAAGAGACTTAAACCTCAACACGGATATAAATAGGACATGCTGGAGGGACAGATTCATCACCCAGAGACTCCCTATGCTGTGGAACAGAATCCCGGTCCATGTGAGACAGAGCACCTCACTGGCTCTGTTCAAGAGGAATCTTGACCAGTGGATGGGAGATCGTAGGTTTACCCCGGGGATCATCTCTGTATCACTGCTGGACAGAGGCACGGCAAACTAATGGGTATAGTATTCTTCAACCTAAGGGGTGGTGAAAGCCACACAACTCTGGCTAGGCTTATAAATGCCCTAGGGCAGATAGCCTAGTATGAACCTATGAACCTATGTGATGGGAGACCCTATCCTTGTAAAACATCAAGTGTGGAGAGATAGCTGCTAGAACTTGCAACTTATGACACCTTCTTGGCCAAAGCAACAGCTACAAGAAACATCTTCCAGGATAACAGCTTTCGGATCTAACATAGCAGAAGGCTCAAAGGGAGGGCCTGCAAGGACTTGCAACATGAAAGGTAAATCACATGGCAAGACAGAAGCCCAAACAGGAGGGTGCAAAAAATGTGCATTTGAAAAATGTTTTTTAAATTTTCAGAGTTGCCAAGGGAATGCTGCCCTTTTCAAAAGGAAAATTAGATATGGCCGCCGGATGCAACTTACTCATGGAATAAACAGATCCTGTTTTAAACAATCGAGAAAATCTAAAACTATTTCTAAGGGAACGGGAAAGGGATCAAACCCCTTTAAGTCTGCCCAGACAGCAAAGCACTTCCATTTACTTGTGTACACTTTCCTAGCAGACTTCTAGGAAGAGGACAAAATATGCACAATGCTGTCTGACAACTTGAGATTTTGGACCATAAAGGGAACTGAAGAAACCATACTGTTATCTTGAAGGTTGGGTGGATCCAAACCTGGTGGATAAGAAATAAAATCCGGAATGGGATCCATAACCCAAGGAGGGTATCTCAAGAGGCTACAAAAGGGGGGAAATTACACCTGCCGAGGCCATAATGGAGCTACAAGGATCATTACTCTTTTGCAATTAGCTGCCTTCTGAAGGAACTTCATTACCAGAGGAAAGAATAGTTGTGTAAAATCTTACCATAACCATAGATGCCCTTCTCTTCTATATGTTGAAATACCCATAAAGTACAGTTTTGTACCTAACATAAATGTAGATGTTCGAGTGCTAATACAGCTGCAGTCATAACAGATGGGTTCTCCTGCCGTCAGGCGGGTCCTCGGTCGGCCGAATTCCAAAGTCTAGGTCTGGCGTCGGTTGTCGTCGCTTCTTCCCTGACGTCAGTGCGACAGGGGTATAAAAGAACCAGCTGATGCCATTTTCTTCAGTTTTTCTTGCCCCAGATGTCAGGTGCCCCAGAAGGAAGGCAATACATAAAATTATGTAATAATGCAATGCAATATAATTAAAAAACAGTAGTTGCAAGCAAATACACCATAAAAGAAAACCCCTAGAGGGGAAGGAGGGAGGGAAACCTGGACTGCAGCTGTATTAGCACTCGAACA
Source organism: Protopterus annectens (assembly GCF_019279795.1). Classification (NCBI taxonomy): domain Eukaryota; kingdom Metazoa; phylum Chordata; order Ceratodontiformes; family Protopteridae; genus Protopterus; species Protopterus annectens. The sequence continues at coordinate 936,823,686 of NC_056746.1, forward strand.
TCTACATTTATGGTAGGTACAAAACTGTACTATGTTCATCGTGCATACAGCTGCAGTCATAACAGATGGGTAGAATCCCAAAGCTAAGAAAGGGGTGGTAGGCACTAGGTGGAACTAGGAGGAGCCAAAATGCCCTGCAAGACTGCAGTGGCAAAGCCTGCTCTAGATTTGGAGTATAATGGTAGGTTGTAGTGCTTGGAGAAGGTATGCACAGAACTCCAAGTGGCTGCTTCCAAAATATCCTTGGTAGGTACTCCTCTGAGGAAGGCTGCAGAGGTGGCTGTGGCCCTGGTGGAATGGGTTCTAATGCCTGCGGGTACAGTTTTGCCATGAAAAGAATAGCAAAAGCGTATGCAGTGTGCTATCCATTTTGAGATTGTCTGTTTGGAAATTGGCTTTCCTTGAACTCCTACCGCATAGGCCACAAAGAGCTGTTCTGATTTTCTGAAAGGCTTTGTTCTGTCCAAATAATAACGCAGTTGTCTGTGGATGTCCAAGGAATGTAGTAATCTTTCCCCCTTGTTTTGAGGATTAGGATAAAAAGTAGGTAAATGTATGGCCTGATTTAAAGCTACCCTGGATACCACTTTAAGCATAAAGGACGGGTTGGTTCATAAGGAAACTCTGTCCTGATGGAAGATGATAAAAGGCTGGACAGCCATGAGAGCCTGTAGTTCTGAAACTCTATGAGCTGAAGTGATAGCCAGAAAGAAAGCTGTTTTCCAGGACAAATATTGCAAATCTGATGAGGCAGCTGGCTCAAAAGGAGACAAGGTCAGTTTTTCCAGAATGAAATTAAGATCCCAAGCAGGTATTGGTTGTTTCGTTGGAGGCCTTAAATTCTTAGCCCCTCTGAGGAACTGTCTTAAGAGAGGGTGAGAGAATAAAGGTGGATCAGTGTTGTATTCTGCAGAAATGGCTGAGGCATGGATTTTGATGGAGGAGAACGAAAGTCCACTGCTTAGCAGTTCAGCCAAATATTGTAGTATTTGAGGTAAATTCAGTTTTCCAGGGTTCTGGCCCTTTTTCTCATTCCAGACACAAAACGTTTCCATTTTGCGGAGTAAGCTTTTCTAGTCGATGGCCTTCTGGCCTCCAAAATGACATCCTGCACCTCCTTGGAGAACAGGGCCTGCTGTGATGCTAAGGAATCTTCCATGCGGCTAGATTGAGTGTTTTTAGCTGACTGTGAAGAGTTTTGAAGCTGTGCTGAGTCAAAAGAGGCATTAGAGGCAGGGTCCATGGTGGGGAATGCGTCAGGCTCCTCAGGAGTGGGTACCAGTGTTGCCTTGGCCAGTCCGGAGCAATGAGGATCATCTTTGGTCTGTCTGCTCTGGTCTTCAATAGGACTTTGGGCAGCAGAGGAAGAGGCGGGAAGGCATAAACTGTCATTGATGTCCAGCTGAAAAAGACAGCATCCACTCTCCAGGCCTTTGGATGGAAGATCCTTGAGCAGAATTTTGTCAATTGATGATTTTTGTGGGAGGCAAAGAGATCTATGTCTGGCCTTCCCCATTCTTGGATTACTTCTGTAAAAACTTTTGGATGCAACTTCCATTCGTGTGGATCTGTCATATTCCTGCTTAGGTTGTCTGCCAGCGTGTTTTCCTTGCCTGGCAAGTACTGTGCTTGTAGTTCCATTTGTAAGTCCATGGCCATGTTCCAAAGTGACATGGCCAGTCTGCATAGGGGGTAAGAATGTGTTCCTCCCTGCTTGTTTATGTACCACATAACTGTGGTGTTGTCAGTTCTTATCAATAGTTGACCTGGTTGTAGAAGGTCCTTGAAAGCTATAATAGCATTTATTACTGCTAGCATTTCTTTTTGATTGATGTGAAGGTGCTTTTCTTTTTGGGACCATTTGCCCTGAATGCACCGGTCTGTCATGTGCGCCCCCCCAGGCGTAGTCCGAGGCGTCTGTTGTGATGACTTGATTTGCTTGAGGCTTGCTGAATGGAAGACCTGTGTTTGTTTGACATGCTTGAGCCCACCACAGAAATTCCTTTTGCAGACATGGAATTAGTGGTATTATTGTTTCCAAACTGTGGCTGTGTTGAGACCATATGTTTTTTAGGTACCATTGTAGTTTTCTCATATGCAACTTTGCACATGGGATTAGTAAGATGCAAGATGCCATGAATCCCAGAGCCTGCAGGATTTTCCTTGCAGTCAGCCTGGTGCAATTTGCCAGTGTTCTGAAGTATTGAATTAGTTGCCCCTGCTTCTCTGGCGTGAGGTAGGCCATCTGGGTGTTGGTGTCCAAATTGGCACCCAGGAAAATTATCTTCCGAGAGGGCATTAGCCTTGATTTCTCTTTGTTGACTGTGTATCCCAGAGAGTTTAATAACATTATTACATAAGCCAGATGTTTCAGAAGAATGTGCTTGCTGTCCGCTTGGATCAGGCAGTCGTCCAAATAAGGGTATATTTGTATCCCTTGAAGTCTGCAGTAGGCAATTACTGATGCCAGGCATTTCGTGAATACTCTGGGTGCAGTAGATAAGCCAAAGGGCAATGCAGAGAATTGATAATGGGTTGAACCTGCAAGAAATCTGATGTATCTTCTGCAATTTTGTCTGATTGGGACATGCAGGTATGCCTCCTTGAGGTCCAATGTTACCAGCCAAGACTCCTTGCCCAGCATGGAAGAAGTTGCTGTAGAGTGAGCATCTTGAATTTTGGTACGAGTAGGAATGTGTTTAGGAAGGAAAGATCCAAAATAGGTCTCCAATCTTTTCCCTTCCTTGGCACCAGAAATAGCCTGGAATAAAAACCTTGACCTTGTTCGTGTGTAGGTACCTCGAATAGCTTTCATGTTTATGATCTGAAATTTGCCTCTGTGCCTCAGCCCTTTGATTGTGTGGCAGGTTTGGCATGCCTCTCATTTTTGGAAGGGTATGAAAATGGAATTTGTAGCCTCTGTTTATAATGTCCAGGATCCATTTGTCCTTTGTGACAACATGCCAATTTTTTGAAAATAGTGCCAGCTTTCCTCCTAAGGGGGCTGCCATTTGAGACCTGGTTGGCATGCAAAGGGGAAAGTCATTGGGTTTGCTTTCTGAAAGATTGCGAGTTGTCCTCACCACCTCTTTGTGTAGGAGCTTGCCACTGTCTGCCTCTATACGATCCTTGTGATTGTCCTCTGCCCCTCGGGCGCCTGTATCTGCCTCTTTGGGGTCTGTCTGTGGCAGGAAAGGACCAGTTTTTGGAAGGCCAATTTCTACTAAAACGTGGGGGTTGAACCTGCAGAAATTCTTTCACAGTTTGCATTGATTTAGCCTTTTTCCTCCATTTTCCGTAATACTTCCTCAGCATTAGCCCCAAATAGTACATCCTTTTGAAGAGGGGGCGTCTAGTAATTTAGCTTTGACATGATCAGGCAAGGCTTGTTCCTTGATCCAGGCATGCCTACGTATGACTGAGCCTGTAACAGCAGCTCTACATGAGGCCTTAGAGCATCAAAACCACATTGTAAGGTATGTTTAACCCACTTGTTCTGCACTATGCATCAAATCCTGCAACTCCTTCAAGTCTGGTTGTTCAGGTTGTGACATTTTACTTTTCAATTGTGATAACAAAAACTGTTGGTATTTTAGCATATGAAACTGACAGTTTAAGGCCCTCATGGATAAGGTAGCCGAGGTATATACCTTTTTTCCCCACCTTTCTAAGGATCTGGAATCTCTCTTGGAAGGCAATGGATTTTTGGCAATGGAGGCCTTAACTCCCTTGGGCCCCTGTTAGATGGTTTCTAGGTCAGCAGCATGGCTTTTGTATAGAAATTGGTGCGAGTCAAAAACCCTGTAGTACCTGTCAGGCTTAACTGGAGATGGAGGTAGAGAGTCCGGGTTAAGGCAGGCCTCCGAGTAAACATCATCTAGGATGTCCAAGACAGGAGGTATAGCCAGAGGCCTGTGCTGGGGTAACAAAAGAAATTCCCTGAGCCTTTTCTTGGAATCTGAATAATCCTGGCCTTCCCAGTGGAAGTGTTCCCTTAAGGTATGCAAAGTTTCCCCAAATGAATAATCCTCAGGGGGGGGATACAGAAGGAATAGACTCCTCTGCATCAGAGTCTTCAAAAGGGGAGTAAGACTGTTCCTGATCATCAGAGTGTTCTGAAATAATGGAGCCCTGATCAGAGGAGGGGGAATCTTCCTCCACTCTGGGCCTTTTGTCCGGAGGTGGCTGAGAACCTCTGATTAGAGTAATTAAATCCTCAGCCATTTTAAGCATCTGTTTCTTAGGCATGGGGTCTGGAGATGGGCCCTGTGTAGCTGGTCTCTTAAGAGTGCATGGATGCTTTAGACTTGGTGAAAGCCTTGATGGAGAAAGATGAGGAAGGTCTCAAGACACCTTGAGTGGAGGTGGACCTGTCCACATTCTGTGTTTCAACGCCAAGAGTGGCGTCGGTATCTGTAGTCGGGGTGTGGGCCGAGGAGCCTGCGACCTCGGGTACAGGAGACACCGCCAAAGATATGTCGTCGGTAATCAGGGGCTGCGTAGGCGCCTCGCTGAGAACCGGACCACGTGGAGTCGGCTTTGGCGTGGTGTCGGTAGAGGCCGCGGACCTCGAGTGTCGGTCCTTGTCTTTGCGATTTTTAGACAAAACCGGACGACATAGTATAGTTAAATGCTTTCCCAAAAAAATGCTGGGCGAACTCCGCCCGACGCTTAATACTGCGTTTGTTGAATGTAGCACAAAAGCGACAGACCGAGACGTCGTGGTCTGGGCCTAAGCAAGGAATACAGAGGGAATGGAAATTCTTATGTGGTATTTGCTTCCCACAAGAAATACAATTATTAACTTTGTCTGACATCAGTCTGAGGCAAGAAAAGTTTCCCCAACGGGGTACTTAGCTTTTAAGAAGACTTCGGTTTCCAAATTTTCCTAATCCCAGGAGCTGGCCGACCGGCACTTGCAAACTGCTTCGGCTTCGGGCACTGCGCGGCAAGAAAGACTGAAGAAAATGGCGTCGGCTGGTTCTTTTATACCCCTGTCGCACTGACGTCAGGGAAGAAGCAAAGACAACAGACGCTGGACCTAGACTTTGGAATTCGGCCGACCGAGGACCCACCTGACGGCAGGAGAACCCATCTGTTATGACTGCAGCTGTACGCACGATGATCATGAGCGAGTCCACCACTGATTGTCTCATACGTCTGGCCACTTTACCAAAGTTAAAATGCTACTGTGAAGGTACATGCGACGGCCTGCATCTCTCAGTGTATGGCCATAAACTGATGTCAGGTATAAAGTGGACGTCAGCACGCACCTACCTCAGAAATGAATGCTGCCAAGCACCAGTGTGAAGGGAGTGAGTATCCATAAGTCAGGCAAGTATCGGGGGAAACCACATTGCAGCATAAAGAAAAGAAAGACATCTATAGTTATGGTAAGATTTTACACAACTATTCTATGTCCTCCTATTCATATGCTGCAGTCTCCATAACATGAGGGAGAATACCAAAGCTCATGCCACAGAAGAGTTGGGAGAGGAAAACATTTTCCACAAAGCCATGCAGAATAGCCTTAGAGAATCCTGCTCTGGACCTGGAGATAGCATCCAATTTGTAGGGTTTGGTAAAGGTGTGAACAGATGATCATGTAGCTGGCTCCAAAATGGAAGCTGTATCCAAACGTTTAAAGAAGGCCCCAGAAAAAGATGCAGTCCTAGTGGAGTGTGCCATAACTGGACAAGGAAGATATTTTCTATTTGTGGTGTAACAGAAGGTAATGGCTTTAGAAACCCAGTAGGAAACAGTTTGCTTGGAAACAGGATGCCCCAAGGTTCTTGGGTGACAAGAAATAAAGAGCCTATCCGACTTATGGATGGGCTTGGTCTTGGCCAAGTAGTATCTGAGCTGTTTAAGCACATCCCAAAAGTGAAGGATCCTTTCACTAGAGGACTGTGGAGAAGGAAAGAAGATAGGTAGATTGATGGCCTGATTTAGGGATAACTCATTCACTACCTTAGGCATGAAAGAAGGATTGGTACAAAGGTATACCCTGTCCCAATGGAAAACTGAGAAGGGGGATGAAGCCATGAGGGCTTGCAGTTCAGAGACCCTTCTAGCAGAGGTAATAGCTACCAGGAGAACATTTTTCACATCCAGTGCTGTAGAGAAGAGTCCTTAGCAGGCTAAAAAGGAGTTAAAGTAAGCTTTTCCCAACACAAAATTGATATCCCAAGAGGGAGGGAATGGGTTCCTTGTTGGTCTGATGTGTAGAATTTCTTTCAGAAATAGCTCGACTTCCAAGCTGGACGCCAAAGGAGGAGTCAAAGGTAAACACGCTGAGATGGCAGATAAATGTGCTTTGATGGAAGAATATGACATACCAGTTTTCACTAGTTCATGCAGGTAAGACAGGACCACTGGCGGTTCTGCAGACAGTGGTTGTAAACTATGTTTTAGACGCCAGATAGAAAACCTCTTTCATTTGGACAGACAGGATTTTCTAGTAGTGGGTTTTCTGGCCTCCCGCAGAATCTGTAGCACGTCCTCAGTGTAAAGGCGTCTAAAGGGAATCGAAGCCCTACCACCCACAGGGTTAGGCTCAGGGTGGATATTTGAGCATGTATAAGAGTTCCCTTGTTCTGTGTGAACAAGTCCATCCCGAGGGGTAACTTATGGTGACTGCCCTTGGCTAGACGATAGAGAAGGGGGAACCAAGGTTGTCTTGGCCAAAAGGGGGTCACCAACAAAATTCCTGGTTGTTCTTTCTGAATCTTCATTAGACCTTTCTGAAGAAGAGGGAAGGAGGGAATGATGCACAAAATCCTCTTCCCAGGAAAGGAGTGTACACCTTCCATGCCCTAAGGGTGTGCATCTTGGTTCAGTATGTGGGAAGCTGCCTGTTCATGAGGGAGGCAAACAGGTCTACCTGAAGAGTACCCCATCGATGGACCAGGAACACACCCCCTGTTTAACATCCATTCGTAGGACTGAGTCATGGACCTGCTTAGCGAGTCAACCATTACATTCTGAGCTGAAGGGATGTAGACGGCTAGTAGAGAAACCTGGCTCTGTTGAGCAATCTCCTTGCATACAGTGCCAATCTGCAAAGGTTGTATGACTTTGCCCTTCTTTGCTTGCTGATGTACCAGAGGACTGTGGTGTTGTTTATGAACCATCTCAGTACTCCTAGTAGGATCTGGGACTTGAATATTTGTAGGGCAAAAATCAAGGTCCACATTTCTTTGATGTTGATATGCTCCCTCAACTGGGGAAGGGTCCAAACATCTCTCACCCTCCAATTCCCTATGGCTGCACCCCAACCGGTGTCTGATGCATCAGTGTACAAATCCTGGTTGGGGGGGGGGGTAGGTTGGACAGGGAGGCCCAGATTTTTTTAAATCTGACAGCCACCCCTTTAGTTCTTTTGTTAAGCTGGGTAAGAGGGGGACTAACAAACCCTAGATGATGAAGGTGTTGTTTCCAGACTGTCCTTAGGAACCACTGAAATTTCCTCATGTGTAGCCTTGCCAAGGGTAACATGAGGATGGTGGAAGCCATAAATCCCAAGAGTCCCAGGAACTCTATGGCAAACAGACTGTAGATGAATTAGTCCCTGAATATATGAGGTGACGGACAGAATTTTTTCTGAGGGCAGGCAGGCCACCACTTGGAACATGACTATTCTGCAGCCCAGGAAGACATGGTCTTGGGAGGGGGTCAGAGAAGATTTCTGAAGGTTTAGGGTGAACTCGAGACTCCTCAGCAGGGTCATGGTGTAGTCCAGATACTTCTGTACCAACCTTGATGATGAAGCCAGGATGAGGAGATCGTCCAAGCAAGGGAATATCTGAATACACTCCATTCTGTAGAAGGCTATGACAGGTGCCAGACATTTTGTGAATACTCTTGGAGGCCATAGAGAGACCAAATGGCAAAGCACAGAAAAAAGTTTGAAGAATCCACAGAACTCTGAAGGAATTTCCTGAAGTGTGGGTGGACTGGAATGTGGAAGTAGGCATCCTTTATGTCCAATGAAACCATGTAAGCCTGAGGCAGGATATCAGTGGAAGGAGTGCAGGAAGAGTTACCATGCGAAAAAAAGGGACCCTCAGAAAGGTGTTTAGGTGGGATAAGTCTAAGATAGGCCTCCAGGGACCTTCTTTCCTGGAGACTAGAAATATTCTGCAGTAGAATCCTTTTCCCTTTTGATTTGTAGGCACCTCTTGGATGGTACCTTGAGATACCAGGGAATGCAGGACTGGGGGAAAGGAGGCCATTTGGTCTTGGGGTGAGGGGGGGGGGGGTTGCGAGATTCCTCTGAAGGATGGCCTGTTTGATGATGGTAAGAACCCGAGAGTCCTGGGTAATATGTTTTCAAGCTGGGAGGGACAGGGACAGGCGAAGAAAGAGAGGTGTAAGATGGGTTTAGGGCCTGGTAGTCACAGACTACCAGGTTTGGCCTGCAAGAGCTGCTTGTCTGCAGGTGCTGAAGAGGAAGATCTAGAGGAAGCCTGCTTTCTTTTATCCTTTTTTCCTTTGAGAGAGAAGTGCTTAGAGGGTTTTCTGACAAAGGTTGTCCTGGCTGGGTAATTCCTCTGGAAACGGAGAACTGGAGACACAAAAATTTGCCTAATGTCTTATAGTTCCTTCCCCTTTTCCTGAAGGGTTTTAAAGAGTTCAGCAGCTGCAGAGCCAAAAAAGGGCTTATTGTCTAAGGGTGTGTCCATTAGTTTGGCTTTAATATCATCTGGCAAAGAATGCAGCCTGAGTCATGAATACCTCCTTAAGACTGACCCTTGATGCTGCTGCCCTGACAGAGGCCTCCAGAGTATGGAGTGTCTAGTTACCTGGCTGCAGAACTTAAGAATGCTAGATATTTTGGCCTTGTTAGGGGAAATTGTTAAATCTGCAAGTTGTTTAATATAATCTACCAGAAGAGCCAATGAATACTTGGCCATATGGGTTTGACAGTTTATGGCTCTGACATTCAAAGTGGCAGACATACAAACTTTTTTTGCCCAACCTCTCCATAATTCTGCTTTCCTTATCAGAGGGGAGCAAGGAAGTGGAGGGTAGCAATTTAGAAGTTTTATCTGCAGCCACAGAAATGGTGGAGAGGTCAGCCAATGGGACCTTAAAGAAGAACTCAGCATTCTCTGGCACCATGCAGAATCTATCAGGGTGTTTAGGGGCAGGAGGCTGGGAGTCTGGGGACTTTGAAGCAGCCAGAAAGGCAGGCAGGATGGGGGGGGGGGAATAGCAGAAGGGGTTAGGGGACTCCATTTGTAAGAGGTCATAATACTGCCTTTCTGTCTCAGAGACCTGACTGCAATCCCATTTGAAAAAATCTTTCCTTTGCAGAATGGTCTCGCCCAAATATGACGTCTTCCCCAGAAGAATCTGTTCCATTAGATGACTCCTCCTCTGGGGAAGCATACCCCCAAAGGAGAAGCAATCTGGGAGGAGTAGGTTAGAGACTCATCCTCAAAGTGAACGATCTACCAGAGGCCTTTTCCCAGCAGTGGAGGGGGAAGGGCCTGGGCAGGAGCTGGTATCTGACATAAGGCCATAAAGGCATTGAAGAGGCCTTAAGTAAAGTCCTGCCAGTCAGGGGTTTGGTCGGACAGTAGAACTTGCTGGACCAAAGAAATATGCTTAGTTTTTTTTCTTCTTAGGGGCCTCTGACATACAGTGGACAGTAGGAGGGCCAGACGTCGGGCAGTATTCAACGACATCTGAGAGAACGTCTTCCTGAACCACTATTTGAGTAACCCCACACAGGCCTTTGGAAATAAGCCATGGCTCCCCCCAGCGTCCGGGCTGGACGCCTGCGAATTCCTCTGGGAAATGTTAACAGTCTCCATAATGACTTCCCCCAAGGTACCCATCAAAGGAGGCTCTGTGGTTTCCAATGTGGCCTCCATCGGCCTCGGGAGGAACGCCCAGAATATAGGGAGCAACCGTAGGATCAGGCAGAGGTTTCCTGGCCATCTTGGTTTGTGGCTCTTCTGAAGGTCTCAACATTGGATTAATATTCCACACAAGGCACTTTAGATGTCGATTCTCTAAGTACAATCCAAGAGAAGCGAGACTGCTCCTAAAAGTTTTAGGGATGTACGCCTTACAAATCTCACAAGACGTATAGTCGTGTTCTAGGCCCAGGCAGAATAAACAGAGCTCGTGTGAACCTTTATGTGGAATCTGCCTTCCACACTGACACTTGCCCTTCCTACCTGACATTAATTCACATGCAAAACACAGTCGTAAAAAAGGTAACAACAAAACCCCTATGTGGTACTTATCTGAACACAAAGCAATTTTCCAAGCAATCGACGATCAGAGCTGGCAGTCAAACAGATGGCAGAAAAGTTCTGAGGTAGGTGCATGCTGACGTCCGCTTTATACCAGACGTCCATTAATGGCCGATGTATGCTGATATATGCGGGCCATCGCACATACCTTCGCAGTAGCATTTTAACTTTGGTAAAACTGCCGGACGTACGAGTCAACTGGTGGTGGATTTCTTATGTTATGGATACTGCAGCATATGAATAGAAGGACATCTGGAGGGTATGCATATAGGAGACCCAGGGGACAAGCATACAGAAGATCGCCTCTGGGTGACTGCCCCTGAGGAGAGACTAAGGCACAACAGCTGTTGCATTTGGTGTTGGAGGGGAAAGCGAAAATGTCTCAGACTGTCTTCCAGAATATGTTGGATCTCCCCAGGATGTGCACTGGTATCAGAAACCACCGAGATGAGATTGCCCATTGCCAAACCCTCACAGCCTCTCGACAAGGAGAATAAAAAAGTATTACCTCTGTTTGTTCAGACACCAGACAATGGACTTATTGTCTGTCTGAACTGAAAACACAGCTGGGAGAACATCCTGAAAAGCCTGCAATGCAAGGAGGACAGTCCTCATCTCTAGAACACTGATGTAAACACTGACATCTGCAGAGGATCAGGGCCCTTGAACCATCCCCTCCCTTTGAAATGCAAGGGAGGAGTTGATGGTGACTGGCCATTGAAAGGGGAAGAACGAACAGTCTGCTGTTCGTCACCAAAGGCAACTATAACCACCACAGAATCCAAATGCAACACACCTTTATGACAGGAAAATCCATTGGATGAGTCAAATAGAACCACTGCACTGCAAGAATCCACTGCGGAGCCCTCATGTGGTACATCGCTAGGAGGACCAACCACATGAAAGCTTCCATGTGGCCTAAAAGTTTCAAAATGGTATGGGCTGGTGGTTTAGCACAGGGCAAGCACAGATACTGCCTGGGACTGAAGGCTGACTACTCTACAGCTTGGCAATTTGGTTTGATGGCATCTAATTGGCAGCTTAAGAATTCTAATGCTTGGACTGGTTGTAGACTCAACTTCTGGTAACTGTTAGTTATCCCTAAATGGCTGCACAACTGGAGTAAGGTATATCTGGCTGAGATTAGAGATCTCATGGGGTTAGTGAAGAGCTAATCGTCCACGTATGGATAGACCTGAAATCCCTGCAGCTGGAACCAGGCTGCAACTACTTCAATGCATTTGGTGAACATTCGGGGGCAGTAGTAAGACTGAATGACAGGGCTCTGAACTGGTAATCACTGACACCCAGCCAAAAGCACAGGAACCTCCTGGATTGCGCCTCTATCTTGATTTGAGGGTAGATGTCCTTGACGTATACTGAGCACATCCAATATGGTAGAATGGACTACTCTGTAACCATTTGGAATTTGATCTGTTTTATGAAAGGATTCAATTTGCTCAAATCCAAAATTGGCCTGAGGTCCTTGTTGTTCTTTGGTACTTTAGAACTGCGAATAAACCACAGAGCTTCACTGGTCTGATGGGACCTTTTAGAGGGCTAGATTTATAAGCAGCTACTGAATCTCTACCACTGCCTGCTTTCCCTGACATGGTGGAACATCGGGGAAACGTTTGTGACTTAAATTTTGTATTTCTAATAATGGGTATGACTCTGGATATGACTTAACACCTAATTGTCCAAGGTGATGGCCTCCCAAGCGACTGGGTGAAGAGCAAAGTCCCACCTCCCCAACTACCACCACAGCAGGCAGTCGGGCAATCCCTTAATGTCGCTGGAAGGGCCCTCTGGAGAAAGTACTGCAAAAGTCCAGATTTTGCAGACCTCCCTGCCCCAAGGGCAATATCAATTATGGCTGCCCCCTCCCCCTGCTGCGAAGAGAACCCCCTGAAGGAGCGTCCTGGAGAAACTGTTGCTATTTCCTGAAGAAGATGTTTGCCCCACTTCTGATTCCATAAGGAGCAGCAAAATGTACTCAGATGGCAGACAGTGTCTTCCAGTCCTGCTCACTTCAACTAAGTGTCTCCTTAACCTTCGGCCCAAAAAAAATGAACAGCCATTGACTAGGGTGTTGTTAAAAAAAAAAAATGTTCTGAAGCAGTTCATGAAATTTCACAACCACCTGCAAGTGTGGCGTTGCATGGCAATGCCTATGCCAGCTGCTCCGGATGTTCCATCGGCTGCATTGGTGATGAGCCTCAGAGTAGGCATGCAAGTCTCTGGCATATGCTGAATCTCTGGAAGACTGCCATGACTGAACATTCCTAGACACTTCAGCCACAAGACTGTATTTTCACATGGGAAAGGTAATGAAGTGCCCTTAAAGCAAATATTGCTGAGGCATAAGAAAGCTTCCCTAGCCGATCCAAAGCCCAAGATTTTCTGTTTGGGGGATGGACTGAGGAACTCTCCCCTGACATTTCCCTCCTTGTGGTGGCCACCACCACAATCACATCCACAGCCGGATCCTTACTCCAGTGCGGCCAATCCTTGGGTGAAGCAAGAATTTTGTCAGGCTTCTTTGGGATTGGCTTCACCATGTCAGGTTCCTTCCACACTTTCAAAGGTGCCAGATTTAGGAAAGCATCTGGAGGGAGAACCACCCAGGGTGTGGATGGACCCATGCTGAAAGCCTCCAAAAATATTGACTCCTTTGGAGAAGGGGCTTCAGTGGTCCAGCCTCTGGATGATGAAGAAGCTCCAAGAGATCACGAAAGGAGGTGCCACTGTACACTGAATTTACGGGGCCCTTCTTCATAAAGTTCATGCATCCTCGAGAGTGATTCCTTGGGGGAGTCCAGGTTCTCCCCTCCTTGCCTGATACTTCCTACTCCAATGAAGGGGAAGAGACATGGACCCCAGTGAAGGGGTGGGGATGGACTGAAGGTCAACCAGCACTGGCTGTCCCAGACCAGGCTAATGACTGGTCACAAGGTCAGATGAGTAGGGGGAGGGAACACTGACTGAGGAAAACCGATCCAACTCCTTTGTGGAGAACATCCTCTTCACAATGTCAAAGGCGGAGGTGGAAGCTGGCTGCCCAGAGCAGTGACAGGATCAGAAAAAAAATGTGAGGTGCCAGAAAAGGGGAGCTACATCTTACCCAAATGTCAAAACAGAGCTGAATTACCAACAGCAAATGCCCTGAGCAGGAGGGATGACCCTAAAGGTGGGGTAAGTCCAAACTGACCTGGAGATATCTACCTCAACACCAGGGCTCCAAAGTCTGCTTAGCTCAGATACCAACAGAGTCAAGGAAACCAAGGTAGGAATTGGAGCCAGATATGGTCATGCCCTCAGATCAAACCCAGATGGTGGAACCACAACCAAGCCTGAAGACCTCAGTCTGAAGGGATTGAGGGGAGGTAATCAGGGTGACTGAGCAGAGAGTCAGGAGAGGGGTCCAGGAATCGAAGGGATAAGACACAATTGCATCTCAGCCTGCAAAAAGGACATCATCAGCTGCTCCAGATTAGAAGCTTTAATGCTGTCCACAGACAGCAATGATCGAGCAGATCAAGCCACTGATGGGGGTTAGGGGGTCGTTTGATCAGCGAAGAACCTGCAGGTCAGATCCAACACAGACAGTCTTGGACTCAGGGCAAGGAAGGAGAATACTCCAGTGACATTTCTGGCAGAGTGGAGGGTGAAAAGGGAGAATCTATCCAACCTGAAGGAGCCCATTTCATCAAAAGGGTACTTGGCATACTAACAGCCGGAGAAGAAGCCTTACTTGAGATCTGCACCGAGGGTGACCAGCTCAGAGGTGCTGGAGCCAATGGCAGAGACAATGCTGCTGGGAAATGTGAAGAGGTGCCAGGATCAGATACAGATGAAGACCTCTTACTGTCCCTCTGAGAGCCTTGGAGTCTTTACTGGAATGATGGAGTCTCTTGTCTGCAATGTCCTTCAGAGCTGAGAGAGAAGCACCAGCGGGAGAAGACCCTTCAAAACCAGTTTCTCCCTCCTCTCATTGACAGCCCTGAAACCAAACCCTTGCAGATAGAGCAGGACGAATTGAAGTGGGCAGCCCCCAAGCAGCAGATGAAATTATCATGCGCATCCTGCAAACAGAACTTGTGCCCACAAGCAACACACTTCTTAAAACTCCTATCCATAGCAAAGACTATTACACACGCACAAACTACAAAGTACATACCAAGATTACAAAGTCATCCCTATGTAAAAACTACTGAAGAAAAAGTACAGTTGTGTAAAATCTTACTTAACAGTAAATGTCCTTCTTTTCACTGTTGCAGTATTCTTTACTGAAGAGTATTCACTGCCATGTGTAGTCCAATGTCTGGCCAATATACGAATGCCTTAGGATTGTATAGAAGATGTAGGTCATGCGTATGCTCCCCACTCAAAGTACAGGGCATGTACATACCTCAGAAATGAATAGCCCCATGAAGGACAAAAGCCCTAGGAAGTAGAAGGAATATTTGCATCCAGAAGGAAAAAAAAAGGAACAGACTAGAGGGGGAGGGAATTAATACTGCAATAGTAAAATCAAGGACAACTACTGTTAAAGATTTTACACAGCTGTTACTAAATCCTTCAATATCACTACTGTAGCATTCTTTGCAAACAGGGACAATACAGAAGCTCAAAAGGAAACTTGGAAGGCCCAGAACAGCCCTCAAGAAACCCATGCAGAATAACTCGCACAAAGCCAGCTCTTGCTCTGGAAACAACATCCAATTTATAATGCTTAGTTAAGGTGTAAACAGCCGTCCAAGCAGCAGCCTCAAGGATGGAAAGGGGATCCAATCCTTTAAAAAAAAAAAGCACCACAGGAAGCCACTGCTCTGGCAGAATGAGCCTTTACAGAGGCAGAAAGGCTATTCCCATGAAAGGGGTAACAAAATGAAATGGCCTTAGAGATCCATGAAGAAATGCTTTGCTTAGAAAAAGCCAAGCCTAGAGATCTGGTAAGAAATAAAATAAAAAGATGCTTAGTCTTGTGAATGGCCTTAGTTTTATCTAAATAATATCAGAGCTGTCTATGCAAATCCACGGTGTGAAGAACCTTCACTAGCAGAATGCGGAGAAGGAAAAGAGGAAGGCAAATTAATAGACTGATTAAGAGAAAATTCATTAACTACCTTAGGCATAAAAGAAGGATTAGTACAAAGAGACACCCTGTCCCCATGAAAAACTAAAGAGCCTGGAGTTCAAACACTCTCTTAGCTGAAGTAAGGGCCAAAAGAACAGTCTCCATGTAGACTGTTGTAAGGAAGCTGAAGCTGCAGGCTCACAAATGAGCCTGAGGCAATTTTTCAAGAACAAAGTTAAGGACCCAGGAAGGTGAAACAGGCTTCCTGGGAAGTCTGATATGAAAGATGCCTTTAAGAAATTGCTTGACCTCAAACCTAGAGGCCAGAGGAGAAGTCAATGGCAGACAAGCTGAAAGGTGAGATTTAACAGAAGAATATGCTAACACAGCATGGAGCAATTCACAGAAACAGAGAACCAGAGGAATCGCCACAGAAAGTAGACACTGGTTATGAGCAAGGCACCAAACAGCAAATCATTTCCATATGGATATACAGGATTTCCTGGCCTACTGCAGAACCCTAAGCACGTCCTCAGAAAAGTGAGGATGGATGAGAGACCCTTTATCCTGTGTGAGAAGATCCACCCCATGAGGTAACTTGTGGCGACTGCCCCCGGCTACATGTAGAAGGAGGAACCAATGCTGTCTGGGCAGAAAAGGGAGTTCACCAGCAAAATGTTTGTGAGTCCTGTTCTATCTTGAGCAGGATCCTCGGAATCGGGGGGGGGGGATAGAAGGTGTAGAGAAACATCCCCTTCCATGAAAAAGATAGGGCATCCACCTTCCAAGCCAGAGAACTTGGAAGTTTGGTTCAAAAAAAGGAAGTTAGTTGTTCAAAGAGGAGGCAAAAAGTTCTACCAGAGGAGTACCCCACTGAGAGACAACGTCCAGAAACACATCTTTGTGAAGCATTCATTCATGAGCCTGTGGTTTGTGCCTGCTCAAAGAGTACGCCACTAGATTTTGCTCTAAAGGAATGTATACAGCATGAAGAGTCACTTAATACTGGACAGCTAGATCCCAAACCTGAACAGCTAGTCTGCAAAGAAGGTAGGATCGTGTCCCATTGTTTACTGATGTACATCACTGTGGTACTGTCTGTAAAGAATGATAGGCCCTGGAAGAAAGGGATAATGGAACGGTCTGTATGGCCTCCATGATATTGATGTGATCTGACCTCTGAAGAGTGGGCCAGACACTCTGGACCTTGAGGGGACTGAACGAGGCTCCCCATCTCGTGTCTGAGGCAATGGAGTAAAGTACCTGAGAGGGGACTGAGGACTGAAATGGAAGTCCCAGGTTGACAGGTGATGAATCCAACAGTGAACCTAGAGTCTGAAGCATGGAAGAAGAGGGACTATAAAATCTAGAGGATAACAGTGTTGCAGCCAAAATTACTTTAGGGACCACTTGCAGTTTTCTCATACGAAGCCTGGCTACAGGCAGCACAGGAAAAGGGGAAGCCATGAATCCTAGTGCCCTTAGAACTCCCCATCTATAACTGACACCCAAAGAAGAAGAAAAAGGTGAGTACAGAAACAGCCTTGGCAGGAGCCAGGGAAGCCAACATAGGGACTGTCTGGAGCCTGCAACAGAGAAACACATGATCCAGAGTAGGAACCCATGATCCAGAGAAGGAACCCGAACTGATATCTGGAAGTTTATTGTAAACCCCAGGCTTTGCAAGAGAAACAGTATAGTGGAGGTGCTGAAGCAAGGTCTCTGAGGAGAGGCCTGAATGTGTAGTTGTCCAGGTAAGGAAAGACTTGAACCCCACCTATTCTGCAAAAAGCAATCACAGGAGAGAGGCATTTGGTGAAAACCCTTGGGGCAGGAGAAAGCCCAAAGGGCAAAGCCTCAAACTGAAAATGCAAGGAAGAAACACAAATGCAAAAAACTTCCTGAAAAGGGGATGAATTGGGGTGTGAAGATAAGCATCCCTGAGATCCAGGGGCAACGGGAAAGCCTAGGAAAGAAGAGGAGGATACAGGGTCTGAAGGGAAAACAATCAAAAGGAAGGGATCTTCAGAAAGGTACTGAGCTGAGAGAGGTCAAGAATGGGTCTCCAGGTGCCTCCCTTCTTGGGAACCAGAAATATTCTGGAATAAAACCCATTCCCCCTTCTGGGAAAGGGCACAGCTTGAATGGTTCCTTGTGCCAAAAAGGCCCAGAAAGCAGTTCTGGGAAGAAAGGAAGCAGTTTCTGGGGAAGAAAAGGAGGAAGGGATTTCCATACCATGAAGTATCCCTGATTGACGAACAGAACCCCAGAGTCTTGAGTGATACTTATCCAACTGGGAAGGGACAGGGAAAGACAAAGGGGACCTGGCTCAGGAAAAGGGGAGGGCAAGCTGTCAGACAGAACCTGGACTGGCTTGAAAAGGAGATTTCTAAGAAGTGGGAGTCTGAGTACACTTACTTAAAGGAACCTGCCTAGAACCCTTCTTACCTTTGGGAGGACGGCAAGGCTGCCTGCAAACAAAAGCAGATTTAGAGGGTTAATTCCTCTGGAACTCGGCCATAGGAAAAAAATTGTTTAAATTCCTGCAAAGCCTTAACTTTCTCTTGCAGAGACTTAAAAAGCTCAGCTGCAGCAGTACCAAACATGTTCTTATTATTAGGAGGAGCATCCAACAGTTTAGCCTTAATATCAGGCAAAGGCTGGAGATGAGTCAAGAGTAACGTCTCAAAACAGAATTAAAAGCAGGAGCTTCAGAGGAGGTATCATAACTGCACTTAACAGAGTATCAGGCTACTTGAAAAGTACAGCCCAGTAAAAAGAGAGCCAAGGCCTTCCTTTCAGAAGGAGGAAAGTCTGAGATAGCCTAGGAAGCCCAAGAAAGAAGGGCTAAAACACACCTAGTCAAATGGGTCTGGTAATTAACAGACCAAAAGGCTAAGGTGGCAGCAGTATATACCTTCTTGTCCAGCCATTCCATAGCTCTACTGTCCTTGTCAGAAGGAAGTAGCTTAGTAGATGGAAAAAGCTTAGAGGGATTGTAAGAAGAGACACTACAGAAGGGTCAGTAGAAAGACATTTGTAAAGAAACTTACATGAATCAGGCACCTTGTAAAATCTGTCAGGTTTCTTAGGGGCTGCAGGTTGAGAATCTGGGGCCACAGAAGCTACTTAAAAGACATCTAAAAGGACAGCAAATACTGGCATTTGGAGGAGCTCATAAAGTACAGTTT
Source organism: Protopterus annectens (assembly GCF_019279795.1). Classification (NCBI taxonomy): domain Eukaryota; kingdom Metazoa; phylum Chordata; order Ceratodontiformes; family Protopteridae; genus Protopterus; species Protopterus annectens. Next base: position 936,842,225 of record NC_056746.1, read on the forward strand.
TGTACCTACCATAAATGTAGATGTCCGAACTGGATAGCATCTGCAGTCATAACAACTGGGTTGTCCTGTCGTCAGGCAGCCCTTCGGTCGGCCGGATTCCAAAGTCCGGGTCCGGCTTCGGCTGATGTCGCACTTCACCCGACGTCATCTCTGCTGGTCTTCGGGTATAAAGGCATCAGCCGACGCCATTTTCCTCAGTGTTTCTTGCCCCAGATGCCAGTTGCCCTCTTGGAAGGCTAAATTTTGGGTAAATGCCAATGTTTCCAAAAAAATAGAAGGCACACACAAAAAATAAGCATGTATGTACATATATACAAACAAATACACCATAAGAGACTCCCCCCGCCAGCTAGCTATTAGGAGGGTAAATACCCTAGGAGTACCACAGAGGGGAAGGAGGGAGGGTAATCCTGACTGCAGATGCTATCCAGTTCGGACATCTACATTTATGGTAGGTACAAAACTGTACTATGTCCTTCATGGATGCATCTGCAGTCATAACAACTGGGTAGAATACCATAGCCAACTAGGGGAGGAGGAAGAATAGATTATGGTGTGGTTAGGATCCCTTGCAGTACAGCAGTGGCAAACCCTGCTCGGGATCTGGAATACAGAGGTAAATTATAATGCTTGGCAAATGTATGCACGGAGGTCCAAGTAGCCGCCTCAATAATGTCCTTGGTTGCCACTCCTCGTAAGAAGGCTGTGGTAGTGGCTGTTGCCCTTGTAGAATGAGGCCTTATGTTCTGTGGAATTGGTTTTCCATGGAAGGAGTAACAGAATCGTATGCAATTTCCTATCCATTTGGAGATTGTCTGTTTGGAAATAGCTTTTCCTTCCCTTCCTGTTGCATAGGCTACAAAAAGCTGGTCAGTTTTTCTGTTACTTTTTGTTCTGTCCAGGTAGTAGCGTAGCTGTCTATGTACATCCAAGATATGCAGCATTCTTTCCCCTCTGTTTTGTGGGTTGGGGAAGAAGGTTGGTAGGTGGATTGCCTGGTTTAAAGACACTCTGGATACCACCTTAGGCATAAATGTAGGATTAGTCCTCATGGACACTCTATCTTGGTGGAAGATTAGGAAGGGTTATACTGCCATTAGGGCCTGGAGTTCAGAAACCCTCCTTGCTGAGGTTATTGCCAGTAGGAAAGCAGTTTTCCACGATAGATGCTGCAGGTCTGCTGTTGCTGCTGGTTCAAAAGGTGCGAGTGTCAACTTTTCTAGCACAAAGTTCAAATCCCAAGCTGGCAATGGTGGTTTCCTAGGAGGTTTTACATTCTTGATCCCTCTGAGGAACTGCCTGAGTAAAGGATGTGAAAAGACAGGTGGATCAAAGCTGTATTCTGCTGAAATAGCTGATGCATGTATCTTGATGGAGGAATAGGACAGGCCTGTATGTAGAAGCTCTGCCAAATACTCCAGAATGTTAGCAATATCTATATTCGACACATCTTTTCCTCTTTCAGCACTCCAAATGACAAACCTTTTCCATTTTCCTGCATAGTTCCTTCTTGTTGAAGGTCTGCGGGCTTCAAGGATAATGTCTTTAACCCTTTGGGAAAGTTCTGGATTAGTTGCTGCTATGTGATGTTCCATGCAGTCAGTTGCAACGTTTTTAGGTTTGGATGCATGATGCTGTAGTTGTTCTGAGTTAACATCAAAGGCATCAGGGGTATTGACCACATTTTGTCCCGAGACATGCTCCTCAGCAATGGGTACCAGTGTTGTCTTGGCCAGTTTGGAGCTATCAGGGTTATCCTTGGCCGTTCCTCCTTGATTTTTAGTAATACCTTGTGTATCAAAAGAAGAGGTGGGAATGCATATGCTGTCAGACCTTTCCAGCTGAAGGAGAGCGAGTCCACTTTCCATGCAAGTGGGTGGAATGTCCTTGTGCAGAATTTTTTGAGCTGGTGGTTGAGAGGGGAAGCGAATAGATCTATCTGTGGCATTCCCCATTTCTTTGAGATGGTCTTGAAGATGTCCGGGTGTAGCATCCATTCGTGAGCATTCGAGGTGGTTCTGCTTAACATGTCTGCTAGAGTATTCTCCTTTCCTGGTACAAATATTGCCTGTAACTGGATGTTGTAGCTGAGTGCCAGGTTCCAAAGGTCCAAAGTCATTCTGCATAGGGGGTATGAATGAGTGCCTCCCTGTTTGTTGATGTACCACATGACTGTGGTGTTGTCTGTCCTTATCAAATGGCCTTCTTTGAGAAATGGTCTGAATTTTTGGATTGCCAGTTTTACTGCCAGCATTTCTTTTAGGTTGATGTGCAGGTGAAGCTGGTCCCGCCCACAATCCTTGCGCATTTGTCCAGCATGTGAGCCCCCATCCTAGGTCTGAGGCGCCTGTTGTGATGGTTTGGCTTGCTTGATAGTTGTGAAAGGGTAGGCCTGGGTTTGACTGGCATGCTTGAGCCCACCATAGGAACTCCTGTTTTAGGCATGGGATTAGTGGAATTTCTGCTTCTAGGCTGTGCCTGTGTTGGGACCATAAATTCTTTAGGTACCACTGTAGTTTTCTCATATGTAGTCTGGCATGTGGAACCAAGATTATGCAGGATGCCATGAAGCCCAAGGCCTGCAGAACTTTTCTTGCTGTTAGCTTGTTCTGTCTTGTTAGTGCCAAGAAGTAAAGAGGGAGTTCTTTTTGTTTTTCTGCAGTTAGGAATGCCATTTGTTTTACTGTGTCCAATTCCACGCCCAAGAATGTCCTTGTTTGGGATGGTATCAGCCTTGACTTTTGTAAATTGACTGTGTATCCCAGTGCTTGTAGCAAGTAAATGACCCTTTGTAAATCTGTTGTCAGCTTGCTTTTGTTGTCCCCTTGTAGCAGGCAGTCGTCCAGGTATGGATAGATTTGGATTCCCTGTAGTCTGCAGTGGGCGATTACTGATGCCAGGCATTTTGTGAATACTCTGGTCGCAGTAGATAAGCCAAAGGGCAATGCTGAGAATTGATAGTGCTCTGATCCTGCAAGAAATCTGAGGTATCTTCTGCAAATTGGTCGAATGGGGACGTGCAGGTATGCCTCCTTGAGATCTAGAGTTACCAGCCAACACTCCTTGCCCAGCATGGGAAGAAGTTGCTGTAGGGTCAGCATTTTGAATTTTGGGACAATGATGTATGTATTTAAGGTGGACAGGTCGAGAATAGGTCTCCAACTTTTTTCCTTTCTTGGAACTAGGAATAGTCTGGAGTAGAATCCTTTGCCTTGTTCTGTTATTGGCACTCTTTCCACAGCTCTCATCTTTGTTAATTGCATTATCTGCTGTAGAGCTTCTGTTTTTTGATTTGGAGGCAGGTTTGGCATTCCTCTTTTGACTGGTAAAGTGTGGAAGTGGAACCGGTAACCTTGGTCTATGGTTTGCAAAATCCACTTGTCTTTTGTGATATAGTGCCAGTTCTTCGAAAATAAGGTTAATTTTCCGCCTAATGGTGCTGCTATTTGTTCCCTGGTAGGCAGAGTTAGAATCAAGTCACTGTGCTGTTGTAGTGGTAGTGGCTGTGTCTGTGCCTCTGTTATTACCTTGCCACTGTCGTCCTCTGTAGGCACACCCTCTGGATTGATTTCTGCCTCTGGAACATCTATTCCTGCCCCTTTGGGATCTTGTGGAGTCAGGAAAGGACCAATTTTTGGCAGGCCAGTTCCTGCTAAACCTTGGGGGCTGAACCTGCAAGAAATCTTTAACCGTTTGTACAGATTTTGCCTTTTCTTCCATTTTCTTCATTACCTGCTGAGCAGGTGTACCAAACAAACTGGCCTTATCCATAGGAGCATCTAATAACTTAGCTTTAACATGACCTGTTCCTTCAGCCATGCATGTCTTCTTATCACTGTGCCAGTCATGGCTGATCTAAATGAAGCCTCCAGTGCATCATAGCCACATTTTAAGGAATGGTTACTAACCTGTTGTATGTTATTTACCATTTCTAATACATATTTCTTATCTATAGAGTCATCAGAGGATAGCTTTTTAGTTAACTGATCAAGCATAAACTCTTGGTATTGTATCATGTGAAACTGACAGTTTAAAGCTCTAGCTGAGAGAGTAGCGGAGGTGTAAACCTTTTTGCCCCATCTGTCTAAAGACCTGGCTTCCCTTTCAGAAGGAATAGGGTTTTTGCTGTGGTCGAGGCTACTGCCTTAGGCCCCTGGGATATAGTTTCGGGGTCTGCAAGTGGGGCCTTGTATAGGTGATGATGAGTGTCTGGTACCCTGTAAAATCTATCTGGTTTTGCAGGGGCTGGAGGTAAGGAATCTGGTGCAGTGCAGACATCATTAAATGCATCGTCCACAACAGAGAGGACAGGAGGTATAGCTAAGGGCCTGTGTTGTGGAAGGTGCAGAAAAGTCCTAAGTCTTTTTCTGGAATCTGAGTAATCCTGTTGCTGCCATTGGAATTGTTCTCGCATGGCATGTAAGGTTTCCCCAAAGGAGAATTCTTCTGGTGGAGAAGCAGCTGGAATGGATTCTTCAGCATCTGAGTCTTCATAATTGGAGAAATGAGCCTCTGGCTGGTCTGTAATATCTGAGTCATCCGCAGAATCATCAGAGGACACAGGCTCGGGGGGCTCTGCTCTAAGTCTCTTTTCTGGAGGCTGAGAGGCCCTGTCTGGGTGAGATTGAGATCCCCTAATTAAGGATATTAAATCTTCTGCCAGAGTAAGCATTTGTGAACTAGAAGTGGGCCTAGTTGAGGGGGGTTTAACAGGCACTGATTTAGTAGATTTGGCTGCTTTAGCCCTGGCAAAGGCCTTAATAGACATGGCTGCAGGAGGCCTAGCAGCACCACGTGCTGGGGTAGAGACATCCAAAGGGATGGTGTCTGATAAGTCACTAGTAACCACTGTTGTAGGTAAAATTTCTGAGGCCGATTCAAGTAAGATAGCAGGAACCTCAGTAGTAGTCATTGATTCAGCTGTACTTTGATCAGTTTTCTCGGTTTCGGCCGAAACCGAGACACTCGCGGTTTGCTTAACCATGGTTTCGGCCGAAACCGCGGACCGCGACTGTCGGTCTTTTTCTTTGCGTTTTTTAACAATTTGGGTAGTCGGAGGATCCGACGGCATAATGTACGCAAAGTCTGAGCCGAAAAACTGTTCAGCAAACTCCGACCGACGCCTAAGCGTTCGTCGGTTGAAAGAGGCACAGGCCGAACAGGCTGCTACGTCGTGGTCTGGGCCTAAACAAGGCAAACAGTAAGAGTGGAAATCTTTATGAGGTATTTGTTTCCCACAAGTTAAACAGTTATTGACTTTTTCTGACATCGGCTGAGGCAAGAAAGAGTCCCCAACGGGGTACTTAGCTTTTAGAAGTCTTCAAGTAGTATTTGGTAGTAGTAATCTCTGGATCTGACCGACCGGCACTTGCGAACAGCTTCTGCTTCGGGCGCCACGCGGCAAGAAAGACAGAGGAAAATGGCGTCGGCTGATGCCTTTATACCCGAAGACCAGCAGAGATGACGTCGGGTGAAGTGCGACATCAGCCGAAGCCGGACCCGGACTTTGGAATCCGGCCGACCGAAGGGCTGCCTGACGACAGGATGACAGTTATGACTGCAGATGCATCCATGAAGGACATCTGCATTAAATGTCAGAAACCTGAAAAAAGTCTCATTTAAAAAAAAAAATCCATTACATGAGAAATAGTATCCCCAAAAGAGAGTTCTTCAAAGAGAGAGTCTAGGCTAATAGAGTCTTCCGCCTCAGAACCATAATCCAAAGGAGAAGGGATATGACAGGAATATGCCAAAGACTCTTCCTCACAATCCAAGTTCTTATCAGAGGAATCCTGTTCTCTGGGCCTCTTGAGTGAGGTAGAATATCATGGGGGAGCAGGTAAAGAAGCTCCTTGGGAAGGCTTCAAGGCCATCAGTGCATTAAATAACTCCTGGGTAAAATCCTGACATTCATGCTGGGGATCTTTAGGAGCAGGAGAAACAAGAAGTTATGTACTCACCATAACGTTCGATGTATGTAGTCCATCTCGCCTCACATTCTTACTCACGGGTTCGGAGCCGAAGATCGGCTCCGACTCGGCCAACTTTTATTTTCTAGCACGAAGTCTCTAATTGGCTGGGCTAAACAGGTATCCCATGTTGCACTGCTCCATAGCCCCAGATCTAGTTTGCTGCAAAACCACAATCGCACCTCATGCATTAAAAACAACCCACTATAGTAGAACACTATCAAGTGGAATAAGAAAAAACAACTGCCATTGAAGGGTACTCAAACGCCAATTTCAGCCAACAAATCCTCCAGGAAGGGGGCAGGTGGGAGGGTACGTAAGAATGTGAGGCGAGATGGACTACATACATCGAACGTTATGGCGAGTACATAACTTCTTGATGTTATGTAGTCCAATCTCGCCTACATTCTTACTCATGAGACAGCGTCCCTAGCACTTCTATCCTGGGAGGCTTAAAGTAAGATACTCCTGAGGACTGTGGAACCAAAGGAAGCCCAGCCCCTAGAAGCCACGTCCAGTTTGTAATGAGTAATAAAGGTGTGTGGGGAAGCCCACATGGCTGCAGCACAAATATCATCCAAAGAAAGTCTGGCATGGTAAGCTGTTGATGCAGAAACAGCCCTGGTAGAGTGAGCCTTGACTGGGAATGGTAGATCTTAGCCCGCAGAGGAGTAAATAAAGGAAATACAACTTGAAATCCATCTGGAGATTGTAACGTTGGAAATGGGGGATCCCGCTCTACTTTATGAAAAAGACACAAACAATTGGTCAGCTTTCGGTAGTTGTTTTGTCCTGTGTAAGTAGAATCGTAATTGCCTGTGCACGTCCAATTGATGAAATCTAAACTCTGCTTTGTTCGAGAATTGAGGGAAGAAAACTGGCAGCTCAATAGACTGGTTGAGATTAAGAGTAGATGCAACTTTAGGAAGAAAGGACAGATTAGGTCTAAGAGAAACCCTGTCCTTATGGAAGATTAAATATGGGGATTTGATGGACAAAGCTTGAATCCCTGACACCCGTCTAGCTGATGTGATGGCTATCAAGAAGGCAGTCTTCCAAGACAGGAACTTTAAGTCACATGAGGCAGCTGGTTCGAAAGGTGGGGAAGTCAGGGCTTGCAAAACAAAGTTTAGATCCCAGGGCATGATAGGTTCTGACACAGGAGTCCGGAGTAACAAGGTACCCTTCAGAAAGGCCTTACAGAGTTTATGTGCCATAAGGGAAGGCTTGTGGGAGGTATGAAAATTCGAAATAGCAGCCAGCTGCACTTTAATGGTAGCAGGGGCGGAACCCTGTTGAAAGAGCATGGACAGAAAATCCAAAACAGCAGGAATTGGGGCTGTGTAAGGGTCAAGTCCTTGGGCCTGAGCCCAAATGGAAAATCTCTTCCATTTGCTGGAATAAATCTTCCTGGTGGAAGACTTATGAGAAAAGGATAAAATGTGCACCACTTCAGGTGAAAAACAATGAAGTCTGACTAACTATGGAAGTGGAGTAGCCAGGCTGTCAACCTGAGGGTCCGCAGGGAGGGATGGAACTGCCCCGACATGTGCGTCAGTAGGTCTGGTACTGGGTCCAGAGTCCAAGGACTGCCCACCGAGAATTGATGAAGAAAAGAGAACCAGACTTGGCGAGGCCAGGGTGGGGCAATTAGAATCATCTTGCTTCCCAAGGATATGGCTTTCTGAATCACTCTTGGTAAAAGAGGAAACGGAGGGAAAGCATAGAGCAGACCTGAGGGTCAATCATGGACTAGAGCATCCCTGGGTGACTCCCCCTGTGGGGGGGGGATCAGGGTGAAGTAGCTGCTGCATTTGGCATTGAGGGGACTGGCAAAAAGATCGCAGCAAGGCTGACCCCACCTGTTGAAAATCTGTTCTGCAACCAGAAGGTTCAGGGACCACTCGTAAGGCATCAGAATAGCTCTGCTTAGCCTGTCTGCTATCACATTGGCCTTCCCCAGAATGTGCATTGCCACTAGAAACCGTTGGGAAGACACTGCCCACTGCCACACTCGCATGGCCTCTCTGCACAGGGGGTAAAGATCTGGTTCCTCCTTGCTTAAGTACCACACAACGGACATGTTGTCCGAGTGAATTGCAATCGTTCCCACAGGAAGAGAGCTCTGAAGTGCCCGCAAGGCCAATAACACCGCTCTCATCTCTAAAACATTGATGTGCATATGTACCTCGTGATCTTGCCACATGCCTTGGACTGTCCTGCCAAGATAATGCCCACCCCATCTGGGAGGTGTCCCTGGTCACCATGGCGACGGGTGATGAAGGGACAAGCGGTTTTCCCTCGTCCAGATTGGTGGGGCATAGGCACCAACGGAGATCCTGCTTGCATCGTTCCGTGAGTAGGATCTGGTGGGAAAAGGGGAGTTTCTGAAAGGACCATTGGGCAAAGAGAAGCCACTGAAGAAGCCTCATGTGTAATCTCGCTAGAGGCACTAACATAATGGTAGCTGCCATGGATCCCAGAAGCTGAAGCACCCATCTCGCTTGTACTTTTCTGAGGGGTAATAAAGCATGAACCTGACTCTGCAATACTTCGATCCTTTCTCGGGGAAGAAAGGCTCGCGTTTGGACGGTGTCTAGATCTGCGCCTATAAATGTGACACGCTGTGAGGGCAGCAAGGCAGACTTTTCCCAGTTCAAGGTAATTCCTAGTTGACAGAGGGTAATGGCAGTGTCCCTGGCTCGGATGAGAAGATGCCTGGTGGGGGCGGTAAGGAGCCAGTCGTCCCGGTATGGAAACACTTTGAATCCTTGATGTCTCGAGTGAGCTGTCACCACCGTCAAGCACTTGGCGAACACTCTGGGGGCTGTGGTGAGACCAAAGGGCAGGGCACGAAACTGAAATGACTGGCTCCCAGCTGGAAGCGTAAGTGACTCCTGGATGCCCTGTCCATTTTGATATGGTAGTAAGCATCCTTGAGGTCGATGGAGCACATCCACACTTCTTTTCCCAGTAACGGGAAAATGGACTGAAGGGTGACCATTCAGAACTTGGACTTCAGAATGTAGTGGTTTAATCGGCTGAGATCTAGAATGGGTCTCAGGTCCCCTGTTCGTTTCGGCACCAAAAAGAGTCTCGAGTAAGTCCCTAATCCGATTTGGTCTGAGGGGACATGTTGGATGACTCCTTTGTTTAGCAGCTTTAAGACTTCTAATGCTGCGTGATCCCTTTGACTGGGTGGAATGTCCGGGATCCTCCTGACTGGAGGGGGGTCTGACAAAAAGGGAATGGTATAACCTCCGGAAACTATTCGGAGTACCCATCGATCCTAGGTGATGCTTGCCCAGGCTTCCGGGTACAACGAAATGCAGCCCCCGACTGGCTCCAGAATAGCACAGTTGGGCAACACATCAGGAACGATGGTAAGAGGAACCACGAAAGAAATCATGGTCTCCCGAGTTGCAGGGGTCTCCTCTGCCTCTAGGGCGGTGTCTTCCAGAATAACCTTCCCCTCCTCTGCCTCTGGAGGGGGACTCACCTTGTGCGGCAGGGAAAAACTTCTGTGATTTCTTGAGCCTTGGGTAAGGCCTAGAGGGAAGGGAAAAACAGACCCCTACGGCAGACAGGGTCTTTCCCTCTTGCTCGCATCTGGTGAGGGTGTCTTTCACTTTGGTCCCAAAAAGTGAGGACCCATCAAAGGGGGCGTCAGTGAAGGAAGACTTGAAGGCCTCCGCGAAATGACACAGGTGCATCCAGGCTTGCCTCCTGAGGGCTACTCCCGAACTAGCTGCCCTACTCGCCCCCTCGGCTGCATATGAAATAAGCCTCATGGACGAGTTGACAATCGAATTGAGGGTAGACACCTGGGCATTAACCATGTGTGCTAACGTCTCAGGTACGTTACCCATTAGAGAATCTCCTAACTCCTTGAGGAGAGCTCTCTGGAGCAGAGTAAAATGACAAAGATAGTTCAGCGACCACAGGCTGAAGGTGGATGATGAGAGGGTACACTTCCCGTAGCGGTCCATGCTCCTGGACTCCTTGTTAGGAGGATGGACGGAAGAAGAAGACTTGGCTACTTCCTGCTGTGTGGCCGCCGCCACCACCATGGCATCTACAGAAACTCCTTTGGACAGGAACTCTTTCCCGGGGGGGGGGGGCAGAAAGAAACCTATTGGGCTTTCTGGGCACAGGTTCCACCGAATCAGGATTCTCCCACACCCTTCGACAAATTAAATCCAGGAGCTCGTCGAAGGGTGGAGACATCCAGGAGGCGGAGGGTTGAGCTCCAAATGCCTTGAGGAATACCGACTCCTCCTCAGAGGGGGTTTTGGACGGCCAGTCGCCTCTCTGCCTCAATATCTCCAGGATGTCGGAGAAAGAGATGTCAGAGGACGACTGGGGGGACCCCTCTGACTCCTCGAGGTCGGTATCAAAAGTGAGAGACTCGTCCTGGGAGTCTATGTGCTTCCTCTTGCACAACTTCTTTCTGGGGGGCTCATCAGGCACAGACTCTGAGGGACCCTCAGAAAGTTGGGGACCGCTCATGGGGGTATCCCCAGACCTTTGGGCTCCGCCATCCACGGATAGGGGACATCAGAGGCTCTAGCCAGAGTGGAAGGGGACAGAATGACCGATCCGGGTGATGTAACTGAAGATATGGCCAGTGCGCTCCTCATGGCCTCGAAGGCAGGTCGCTCCCGAATCAGAGGACCGACCGGCCTCCGAGGTCACGACAGGTGTCAGGGTTCCCCAAGCCGATGCGCCGAGGGGGAAGCTTGGAACCGACAGATGTCCTGATGTATTCCCCTCAGGCCCGACAGAGGAAACCAGAGTACCAAAAACTGTGGATGGGACCGACATGGTTGGAGCCGATGTCGGCACCGATAAACCCTTGAGGGGGGTATCGGAGCCGGCACAAGATCATCACACGGAGCGGAGCACTCCGGCTCCGAAGACAAGGAAGTGCTCGGAGGAGGAACCATCGACACAAGCATCAGGACGGGCTCCGGAGCCAACTGGGTCGGAGCCAAGAATAATTTTGTTAACACCGGCGACCGCAGGAACCTCTGAACCACTCTAGCGACATCCAAAGCTGACAGCCTGGAGGACTTGGAGGACAGAGAGGGGGATTGGGATCTCCTATCAGGAGAGCCATGCCTAACACTGGGAGACCGGCTCCGAATGGGTTCCAATAAAATTGGAGCCGAGGTCGATTCCAGCACAACAGATACCTCCTGCGGCCCCGAGGACAGAGGAGCTGAGGCGCCAAGGAGACTGAAGGAGCCGGAGATCTTTTCTTCGCCTTCAAAGCCATAGACTGAGTACTCGAAGTCGAGTCTAAAGACTCCTCAAACTAAGGTTTTAGGAGTCCCTTCAATATAAGTTTATTTTTTCTTTCCTGTAGCACCCTCGGACTGAAGGCGTGGCAAAAGCTACAGGATGCTTGCAAGTGAATTGCTCCTAGGCAATACACACACACATGGAATTGTCCATCCGTAATAGACATCTTGGAGCTACATTTGGAACATTTCTTAAAACCCAAAGGTTTATGTTCCTTTTTATCCTTAGACATCTCAAGTAAGGTATTGAACTCCAAGACGAAAGGGAGACCTAGCCGGGAAACAGCAAAGGCGGGAAACTATAGCTACACACAAAAACCCAAGAACCTCTAAGTAAAACGGTTCTAGAAACGACAACACACAACTCAACCAGAGAAAAAAAAAACAGAAATACAGAAAGCAAAGCACAGGGTAAAACACTGCACAAAAGGGAGGACTAGGTCCTCTAACTTAAATGGGCCTAGCCCACTGGAACAGTTAGGGATACCACTCACACACAGACAACACTTCAACCAAATATAGATGGTAAACAAGAAGAAATAGCTATTAAAATAGCTTTTGTTTGAATCACAACAATTTTCTAAAGAGAAAAATAGAAATTTTGAGGTACTTAGTCACTGCCAAGCGAGACCACGTCCTAGTTACACGAGCGGCAAACGAGATCTGGGGCTATGGAGCAGTGCAACATGGGATACCTGTTTAGCCCAGCCAATTAGAGACTTTGTGCTAGAAAATAAAAGTTGGCCGAGTCAGAGCCGATATTCGGCTCCGAACCCATGAGTAAGAATGTAGGCGAGATTGGACTACATAACATCATGCTTTTTTTTTTCTTTTGAGGGATGTCTGCCCTAAACACCCTAGAATGTTTAGACCCTTGCCTATACTCAACTAATATAGTAGGAATCTCCTCCTGAACCAGTATCTGTGGAATTCCCCTCGGTCCCTCTGAAATAATCAGCTGAGGTTCCCCCTTAACATCTGGGGCGGATGTCTGCACAGCCTCTGAGGACATGTGAAAAGTCGGATCCACGCTAACCTCCAATATGGTTGTGGCAGAGGAATCCAGTGCAACAACTGGGCAATCCTCTGTGCTTTCATCCACCTCGAGAGAGATGGCTAGGGTTGGCGAAATAGCAGTCAAATCAGACGTGACACACTGTCTTCTTGGCAGGTGGCTGACCTTCAGTTTGGAAAATTTCTGACATAGCTCCCTGCTCCAACAATTTAAGATTCTGGTTCTTCAGGTAAATGGACAAGGTGGAGAGGGTGCTGCACAGAATCTTGGGGAATAAATGCTTGGCAGACAGAACACTTTGTATGGTCACGAGAAGCACCCAAACAGAACAGACACTGTTTGTGATTAGCCTTAAGGGGAATCTGCCTCCTACACTAACATTTTCCCTTTCTGGATAACACTAAACTCCCAAAACTAAAAAAGGAAGAAAAGATAAGAAACCCTAATGGGGCACTTAACTGAAACATGACTTAGTAACCAGCACAGGAGGAGGAGCATTCAGACCGATGACAAATGATGGTGTTTAGACTGGTGGCAAAGTAGTTCTGAGATATGCACGTCTGTATGTCAGCTTTATGTTCTATGCCTTCAACAGGGCGCTTACGCGTGACATACATCTATAAATTCCTGAGGCTTTGGTATACTTGCCAGACGCTGGGCTACCTTTGGCAGGGAATACCCTTTAGTAAAGAATATACTGCAAAAGTGATATGGAAGGACATTAAGAAGAACACTCTAAGGAGGAAAAAGCCTGTCGGTAACAACACACACATTGTAATGACCTAATATCCAGTACCTAAAATGCTAGAAACCTAACAGACAATCTAAATCATAGTATACCACACAGTAAAGGAGAGGGGAGGAAAGGATGAGGAAAAAACATCAGAAAAAGGATACAGTCACATGTGCAGCCATGCTTCGAGCTGCTAGCTGGAATGGTGACGGACTTGATCTGGGGTATCCTCTAGGAAATGGGGGATTGTGAGTAGGGGAAGTGAAGACTGGCAAGTTGAAGTCCTGTGGAGTTTACGGTCTCCAGATCAGAACTGGATACGATAATCTGCAAGCTGATGCCAGGCAGAGAAGATAACATAGGATACATTGGTAAATATTTCAATGTAGCACATCTGAAATTAGTAATTTCACCCATAATTTACAGCAGGAGCACCGTGCATTACTGCCCACCACGGTCTTCCATTCCATGTGTGGGGTTATTTTATTCCATTAGTAAAATGAAAGGAAGCTTTTTTCTAACCAGCATTGAATACAACTAGAAAATGTCCAAAACAGCAAAGTTTTAAATGACACTAGCACAAATTTGGAGCACCTTGGATGATAGTTCTCTTTCAATATAATTTCCTAAAAGACGCTTCAAATATACATACCAAAAACTCGTCCCTAATAAAATACTTGGCCCTTGTTACTCTGGGATCTTCACCAGGTTCTGGTGTTGCTGTGAAAAGAATGGAGAAAAATAAGTTAAGCTCAAAGAGAGGACCACCAAAAGTTTATAAATTTATTATTGCTATTTTTTACATCACAAGTACTCTATAGAGTTTTTCTTGTATAAGGAAAGCAAGACAAAGATGACACTGAATAACTTCACTTCGGGGAAAGCACAATGAATATCACTTTCAATAAAATATTGTTAATTTTTATTGTTGACAGTTGCAGTCCAGGCTATAATGTAAAAACGTTAAAACAGCACCATATTAAGCTAATGAATAACATAATTTGTCAAAGGACAACCATGACGACATTTTGTGTGGATTGAAAATACTGTACCAGTGAATTTTAAACATTTTAAAAGTTAAAAATAGTATATTAACAGAAAAAATATAGTTGTGCAAGTAAGCTTACCATAGCAGTAGATGTTTGAATGATGATTGTTCTGCTGTAGCCTTAGCTACATGGGTTATATCCTGCCAAGGATATAACAGCCAGCAAGCTTCCAAAGCTTCAGGGCACCTTCCACACACCCAGTTTAGTTTGAGCTGAACTAACTAAAAAGACAAGTTTGGGTACCATGCTCTTCAGAACTTTCATGCCAACAGAGAGAGGGAGGTTGAGCCATGGCAGGATAATACTAGGAACGAACAAACATGCGCACTCACACACACATTCACATCACAGTGTAAATAACGCACCAAAAAAAGAGAGATGAAGGGAGGGCGCGCTTACTGCAGCAGTGATCATTCGAACATATGCTGTTACTCTAATTTTACTTATACAACTTGTACTACATTCAAACTATTGATCACTGCTGCAGTAGCCTAAGCTGTATGGGTAGATCACCCTAGCTTACTACATCTGGGAGGTGGGAGGGGAAAGGTCCAAAAGCCTCTGGAAAATGTTCCTAGCAAAGCCTGATCTAGACCAAGAGAATGAAATAAGCTTGCAATGCCTAGTAAACGTATGGAGGACCAAACTGCTGCTTCTACAATACTTCTAGAATCCAACCCTTTCCAAACAGCAATGTATGAAGCCAAGGCTCTGGAAGAATGGGTCTTGACCCTGCCTGGACTAGCTTTGTTGTACTGACTACACCAAAAGGTAATAGCCTGAGACAAACACTTAGAAATGGTCTCTTTTAACACAGGTTGCCCCTTCTTAACTTTTTCATGTCTTGTGTAGGTATCTGAAGATCTGAAAGATTTAGTTATGTCAAGATAATATCAAAGTTGTCCCAAGAGTCTTGGGGAACCTAGACTATTAAGAGAGTTCAGTGCCTTGCTCAGGGCAAGCAACTTATTTATTTTTTTGCATCTGTCCTTGGTGTCAAACACACCTTACACCTTCATTCCTCCAGAAACTGCTCCCCAAGCAAAATCCGAGGCGCCTGTGGTGACTGTCTGCTTGGCTGAAGGGGAGACCTGGGTTATGGGATATTTTCTGTCTCTACCAAGTGGTTTCTCTTCTGACAAACCCCAGCACTGGGATTTGAAAAGACAAAAAGATGTCGGTGCTGGTAACAAACAGACTTAAGATACTATTGTACTTTCTCATATGGAGTCTTGCCAGGGGTACAATGAAAATCACAGATGCCATGAGACCTAAAATCCTGAGGTACTCCTTCACAGTGACTGAAGCCTGAGTGGAAACTTTAAAAACTTATCTAGATATGGATCATACAGTTGTGTAAGACCTTATTGTAACAGTAGATGTCCTCCTTTTCACTGTTGCAGTATTCATGACGAGTGGAATTCCAACATTCGGCCAGCATACCAAAGCCTTTACATCCTCCCAACTTCGTACGTCATGCTTATGCCCCCTGCACAGGGCATAAAGGTGGTATGCGCATACTCAATACTCAGAACTGAAGTACCCAAGGAGAACAAGTGCACCCTCAGGAGAAAGAACATTTACAGTTGGGGGAAAAAAAAAAGTAGGAGAGAAAAAGGGCTAGAAAGGCAAAGATCCCTCAGTCAGCAGTATTCCTAACAAGACACAGAGAAAAGGGGCAAGAGGGAAGAACTGAATACAGCAATAGTGAAAAGGAGGACATCTGCTGTTATGATAAGATACTACACAACTGCTATGTCCTTTCCACTGTTGCAGTATTCATCACATGTGGGAGATGTCAAAGCTATTGTAAAGGATGGGAGGAGAAGGCACAAAGAAGCCCTCCAGAAACCCATGAAAGACAGCCCAGGCAATCTTGCCCTGGTTCTGATAATGATATCCAACTTATAATGTTTAGTGAAAGTATGGACAGAGAACCAAGTAACAGCTTCAAGGATGGATCTAGTATCCAAACCTTTGAAGAACACTCCAGAAGAGGCTACTTCTCTGGTAGAATGAGCTCAAACTGAAGCAGAAAGCTCAACTATAAAAGTAAAAAAAATAAAATTACCTTAGAAATCAAACAGTTTACTTAGAAAGTGCCAAACCTAATCTCCTAGTATAAAAAGCTACTCAGACTTGCAGATGGACTTTGTTTTACCCAAATAGCTGTCTATGTAAAATCAAGGTGTGAAGAACTAAGACTGCGGAGGGAAAAAAAAACAAGGGGCTGGATAGACTGATAAAGGGACAACACATTAACCACCTTGGGCACAAAAGGAGGACCAGTATGCAGACAGAGACTGTCCGTATGAGTAATCAAAAATGGAGGACCTACTATCATAGCCTGTAGTACAAAAACTCTTGGTTGAATTAAGAGAAGCCAACAAAACAGTCTTCCAGGTGTAGTGTTGCAAATAGTAAGAATTGGGCTTGAAAGGAGCCTAAGTAAACTTT
Organism: Protopterus annectens; assembly: GCF_019279795.1. NCBI lineage: Eukaryota > Metazoa > Chordata > Ceratodontiformes > Protopteridae > Protopterus > Protopterus annectens. The sequence continues at coordinate 936,858,751 of NC_056746.1, forward strand.
TCAAGGACAAAGCCAAGCTCCCAAGAGGGAAAAATAGGTAATCTTGGAGGTCTGATACGAAGGACACCTTCAAGGAACTGTTTGACCTCAAAAAGAGAGGCCAACAGTGGGTTCAAGGGCAGACATGCACAGGCGGCAGAAAACTGAACTTTAACAGAAGAATACGCTAGGCCATAATGCAGCAGTTCACACATGTAAGAAAGGACCAAAGAGGCTCACCATAAGTTCATAGATTGGTACTAGGCTATCGGCCCTAGGGCCTATACAAGCTTAGCCATAACAATTCCCTAGCTATTTCTTCCCACACTATTTACTTCCCTGGACCTCTGTCTAGCAGGGCCTCTGACGTGATCCCCGGGGTGAATTTCCTTTCAACCATCCAATTGTCAAGGTTCCTTTTGAAGAGGGCCAAGGAGGCTCTCTGCTTGACATGTATGGGCAGTCTATTCCAGAGTCTGAGTCTCTGGGTCAGGAACCTATCCCTCCAGCATGTTTTGTTTATTGTGATGACAAGGTTTAGATCCCTGGAGTGTGTGGCTCTGAGGGATTGGGATTTCTTTTAGTGTAGCATGTCCAACAGCTCTGGGTTTGACATGGCCTTGGATGTTAAGCAGAGATCGCCTCTGAGTAGACGATATGCGACAGAGTATAGCTGGAGTTTAAGGTGGTCAGCACAGGGCATCTGCGTTAGGCCTGTGATTCTTTTAGTGAGGTATTTCTGCGGCCTTTCCAGTTGTTGCAGATGTCTTGAGAGGTACATACCAAATGGGGCGTTGTATTCTATAATGGGTCTAATGAGGGATGAGTACAGTGGGACAATAACCTCCTTTTTTATGGATAAAAAGCCCTTAGTGATGAGGTGTGCCACATAGGATTTCCTGACTGTTGTGGCGATGTGGTTACTGAAGGTGAGACCACTGTCCACCTAAGTCTCTTATCACACTTTCGGTGTTTAGTGTACTGCCACTTATATGGTAATTCACGGGTATACGCTTTTTCCCAAAGGGGATAACTACATTTCTTGGCACTGAGCTTGAGCCCATGGCTCTGGCACCAAGCATCTGTTTCTGTAAGGCCCTTTTGTAGAGTATCCACATCATTTGGGGATTCAGTAATGGCTCCCAGTTTGCAGTCATCTACAAACTTTGTTAGCCAGGGTCCCTTAGTGCTGGGCCTGTACTTCAGAGAAGTAGATGCCAAACAAGAGCGGTCCCAGGACTGAACCCTGAGGTACTCCACTTGTCACTTGTCTGGAACTGGATTTGGAGTCAGCTACTTTTACAGTGTGGGTTCTGTCAGTAAGCCAGTTGGCAACCCATCGAGTGACGTAAGGATTAATGCCCAGCTTAGCAAGTTTATCTATGATTCCAGAGTGGGGGGATGATGTCAAAGGCCTTGACTAGGTCCAGATAGGCTGTGTAGACTGCCTTACCCTCATCCATGGCTCTGGAGACTGATTCAAAGTCATCAATCAGGTTCAGGAGACAAGATCGGCCCTTCACAAACCCAAACTGGGTGGAGTCCAGTGTTTGAAGGTTGCCAATATCTTTGTAAGTTCCATGATAATATGTTCCATGGCCTTGCAGATCAGGCTCGTCAGACTGATGGGGCGGTAGTTCCCAGGATCCAAGGTGGATCCCCCCTTGTGGAGTGGGATAACTGTAGCTGTGCGCCACTCAAGAACGAAGCCTGAGGTGAGAGTGTGATTAAACATGACACTTAGGTGAGGTACCAGTTCATTTTGTAGTTCATGTAGTACACAGCCTGGGATGTCATCTGGTCCCATGGATGCTGTACCCTTAGCTTTGGAGAGTGCGTTTTTTACTTGTGTGGCTGTTATTACCGGAATCTGGCAATCTTCTTGTATTGAGATGGGGTGTTTAGGGGGTGGGGGGGTGAAGTTGGCAATGAATCGATCTGCCAAGATACTGGCAATATCCTTGGGATCAGTATATTTAATGCCATTCTGTTGTAGCTCAGAGCAATCTGAGCATTGCCGTTTAGATTCTTGACATAGTTATAGAATGCCCTGTGGTTGTCTTTGGAATATTTGGCAATTTTATTTTCGTAACTAGCTTTGGAGGATTTTACGAGGGATCTCAGCTTCTTACCGAGGCTGGTAAGGGAATTTTTTGCATCATGGGATTTTCCTCTTTTCTGCAACAGTTTCTTCCTTTTGTTGTAAAGTTTGTTTATGGCAGGGGACCACCAGATTGGCTTCATTTTTTTGGAGGAAAGCATCTTGGTTCTATTTGGGATGGCATGATTCATGCATGAGTGGATGTGCTCGTGCAGCGCCTTAGTGTAGGACTCAGCAGTTAAACTTTCAGTTCCCATCTGCATGGGTGTCATGAAGTTTGTCACTTATGAATTGATAGCATGAAGTTGGCTTTGGAGAAGTTTTTTATGGAGGTTTGCTTACTGGGGAGTGGGGGTGGGATGTGGATGTTAATGGTGATTAGCTTATGGTCTGACCTGACCAACGAGGGGGTGAAAACAGGTGTTCAGCATCGATTTCCCATGTTGGTAATTACCAGAGGAGAAATTTCTCCAAGAAATTCCCTTGCAGGAATGAGACAACAGGGAAGCAGAGCCTGGAAAGTAGGTTGCAAGAGCTAGAACCTTGGTAGCAAGAAGAAAGCCCAACATTGGAAATGGTTTAGATTCTGCAATCCAGAAAAATGTGGTCTTGAGAAGGAATCATAACTGACTTGAGATTGATGTAGAATCCCAGACTACATAGAAGTAGTGAAGTGCAAATTCTTAAAAAGCCTGGACTGGGAAGGAGCCTGAAGAAGCAGGTCATCCAGATATGGTAATATCTGAATTCTCCAAAGCCAGAAAAAGGCTGCGACAGGGGCCAGACATTTGATGAATACTCTTGGAGATGTAGAAAGACCAATGTGCAAAGCACAGAACCGAGAACGAGACGAAGAAACAGAAATATAAAAGCTTCCTGAAGAGATGGTGAACAGGAATATGAAGATTGGTGTCCTTTAGATCTAGGGAAACTAGAAATGCCTGTGGAAGTAATAAATGAAACAGAGTCTGAAGAGAAAGCTTTCATAAAGAAAGAACCTTTAGAAAGGTGTTGAGAAAGTTGTGGTCTAGTAAAGGTCTCCATTACTCCCCTTTTCTGGGAACCAGAAGCATTCTAGAGTAAAACCTTGTTCCTTACTGGGATTCTAAATCAGACTGGATGGTTTCCTGATTCAAAAGATCCTGCAGGACCACGGAAAAGTGACGAAAGTTGGTTTGGAGGAGGTAGAGAAGACCTGAGGAAAGGAGGGTGGAATTCCATACCATAAAATAAATGTGACGGATAATGGAAAGAACCCAACAGTCTTAAGTAATATTTTGCCAGACAAATGGAGAGCGAGACAGGGAAAGCCTGAAAGACAGGAGAACAAGGCTGAGGGGAGGGGAAAAATATGTCAGATGGACACAGCTTTGTCCTGAAAAGGGGACTTTTAAGTCTTAGAACTCTGGGTGGTTTGTCAGAAAACATACACTTAAGAACCTTTTCCTTTTATAAAGCTGATGAGAATGCCTCAGAACAAACATAAAATTAGGATAATTTCTCTGAAATTTGGGGATAGGAGAAACAAATGTTGTTTAAGGTCCTGCATAATTTTACCTTTGTCTTCTACAGTCTTAAAGCAGGTCAGTGGCATCAGCAGTACCAAAAGGATTTTGGTTGTCCAAAGGAGCATCAGGAGCTTGGCCTTAATTTCATCAGGTAAGGCCTGAAGGCAAAGCCAAGAGTACCTCCCTCATAAGTGAACCCAAAACAGCAACTCTAGAAGATGCATCACTAACAAGTTATGTACTTATCGTAATGACAGATTCGTGTTGTCCTGTTTTCATTTGGTTCAAATGTTGGGACTCTGATCCGGTCTCAGAACCTTTAAACCTTTGGATCCAGAGCTCTGACTCCTCCCATACTTATAATTCTCCTTCCACCATCAAATTACTTCAGATCGAGTTTGCCTAACATATGGTACTGAGATCATGTTCAATACAACAAAAAGGGGAGGGGGTCCTATGCATCTGTTGAGGTTTGTGTTCGCAAGTCTCTCCTAGACTACCACCCAATCTTCATATGACAATTTGGAGGGGTGGGGGGTGTTGAACTAGATGACAATAGGACAAAATGGATCTATTGTTATGGTGCATACACAACTTTCGCATCCGATGTTGTCCATTTCCATCTAATTCAACTGTTGGGACAGATTCCTTAGCTAAAGATGTAAGGCAGACCAGGTAGCAGCAGCAGAAATCTCATCAACTGGGAAGTCACACTGAAGAACTGTGGAAGATGACACTGCCCTGTCAAATGAACTGTTTTTTTTGTTTAATGATAGACCCAACTTCTCATAAACAAATGTAATATAGTTTGACATCCATCTTGAGAGGGTGACCTTAGAAACACCACATCCCAATTTAGCTTTGGATAACACAATGAACTAGTCCAACTTCCTGAAATCTTTAATTCTATGTAGACAGAACCTAAGTTGTGTATAAACATCAAGTAGATGTAATGTGTACTCCCCCCTTACTTGAAAACATTGGAAAGAAAACTGGTATAAAAAGAAGTTATGTACTCACCATAACGTTCCATCTGAGTAGGTACTTCATTTGTCTGCAACCTGTGGGTATCGGATCCGATCTCGGATCCGAGCCGGCAGCTTTCCAAGCTACAAGATCCGAGCTCCTAGCCCCTCCCCCTACCCTCTCCTGCTATGTGCTACATTACCTCAGATAGAGTTTTTTTTGCCTCTTACACTACTCCTACCCTCGATAGAGGAAGCAACACCAGATCACTGTCCTAACAGCAGAACAAAGATTTCTTTGGTGATCAGGAGTCCCGAAAAAGGATCGGGGAATGGCAGGGGGGGGTCGGTTGCAGACAAATGAAGTACCTACTCAGATGGAACGTTATGGTGAGTACACAACTTCTTTATCTGAAGTAGTTACTTCATTTGCTCTGCAACCTGTGGGACAGAGTCCCCAGCTACCTAGGGAAAACCCTGAGCGGCCTTATGGAAGGATATTCTGAAGCACCACGGAGCCAAAGGAAGCCCTACCTCTCGATACCATATCCAACTTATAATGAGAAATAAATGTATGAGAAGAGGACCAGGTAGCTGCTGAGCATATGTCATCCAAGGGGATCCTGGACGAGAAGGCTGCTGAGGTGGCCACAGCCCTCGTAGAATGAGTGTAAATTCCGGTAGGAACTGGCTTGCCTGCAGATAAGTACCCGTGAACTATGCATTGACAAATCCAATTTGCTACAGTCACTTTGGAGATGGCCTTACCCATGGCCGATTTAGCAAATGACATGAACAACTGGTCCGACTTGCAAAATCTTTAGTCCTGTGCAGGTAAAAACGCAGTTGTCTGTGCACATCCAATTTATGCAATTTGTATTCTCCTCTATTCTGAAAATTTGGGAAGAACATGGGTAAGTTTACTGATTGATTGATATTTGACTCCGAAGCCACCTTAGGTAAGGACGACGGATTAGTCCTGAGGAACATTCTATCCTTGTGAAAAATGAGATAAGGATGCTTCATACATAAAGCTTGAAGTTCTGAAACCCTTTTGGCTGAAGTAATGGCCACCAAAAAGGCTGTTTTCCAAGACAAGAATTTTAATGGAATCGAAGCTGCGGGTTCAAAGGGTGGGCCTGTCAAGGCTTGTAAGACTAAGGTCAAATCCCATGGGGGCACCACCACTTTCACCGGAGGCTTCAAGAGGAAAACGCCCCGCAAGACGGTTTTACATAATCTTGTAGAAGCCAAAGATCCTAGTCCGTCTCCCACATGGAAATGGCTGCCAATTGCACTTTATCTGTAGAAGCACTTGCTCCTTGTCTAAAGATCAGCGACAGGAAGTCTAGAATAGTAGGAATAGGAACTGTAAATGGATCCAGGCCTCTATCTTTAGCCCAGACAAATAAACGTTTCCATTTGCTGTAGTAAATTTTCCTAGTAGTCGGCTTATGTGCTGCGACTAGAATGGCCTTAACAGGAGATGAGATATCGGGAGTCCTAGCCATCAGTGGAACTGGAGCAACCAAGCCGCAAGCTTGAGGTTCACCAGGTTTGGGGGTTGGTATCCCGCCGGATGTGAAATCAGGACTGGAATGGGATCCAGTATCCATGGCGGAGATACACTACGGGACCGCAGGTAAGGGAACCAGATCTGGCGAGGCCAGAATGGGGCTATGAGAATAACTCTGCTCCTCAACCGACGGGTTTTCTGTATGAACTTTGTCATGAGCGGAAGGGGGGGATAAGCATAAAGTAGACCGGGCGGCCAAGTATGGACTAGAGCATCTCTGGGATTCTCCCCTTTGGGGGGAAGTATTGCGATGTACTCGCTGCATTTTGTGTTTAAGGGAGAAGCAAAAAGATCGCAGTGAGGCCAACCCCATTTGCGGAAGATCTGCTTCGCAACTGATGGATTGAGAGACCACTCGTACGGAGTGAGAATCACTCTGCTCAGTTTGTCCGCCAAAATGTTGGACCGACCCGGAATGTGCATTGCTACCAGAAAACGGTTGGTGGATATCGCCCATTCCCACACTCTCATAGCCTCCCAGCAAAGAGGGTAGGACCTGGTTCCTCCTTACTTGTTTATGTACCAGACTACTGACATGTTCTCCGTCCGGACTGCAATAGTCCCCAGAGGTAGAAGGTCGTGGAGAGCTTGCAACGCTAGAAGCACCGCCCTTCATCTCTAGGACATTGATATGCAAAGCGGTCTCCAGGGGAGTCTACGTGCCTTGGACAGTTCTGCCCGAACAATGCCCCCCCCCCAACCGAGGCGAGAAGCATCCATGGTCAGCGTGGCTTGGGGGGGAGGGACAACAAAGGGCCTCCCTTCCCTCAGCTCTGGGGCATGGAGCCACCAAAGAAGGGAGTCCCTGCAAACTCTGCTCAGAGGAATCGGGGTATTCAATGGATGGAGTAGTAGAGACCACTGAACTAGAAGGGTCCACTGCAGAACCCTCATCCGCAGACACGCGTGAAGGGAGAGACTGATCGCTGCTGCCATAGATCCTAGTGCCCTCAGGACTAATTCCGCCACCGGAGCCGGACTTTGAAGAAGGGTAAGCACCTGAAACAACAAGCTGTTCAGCTTGTCCGCAGTTAGCATAGCTCGAGAGATGCGGGTATCTAACTTGGCCCCTATGAACTCCAGGACCTGTACGGGGCAAAGAGAGGATTTCTGAAGGTTCACAGAGATGCCTAAGCTCTGGGCAAGGGTCAGAGCATAATCTCTTGCCACGCAGAGCTGATGCCAGTTGGTGGCGGTAAGGAGCCAGTCATCTAGGTAAGGAAAGACCTGAATGCCCTGAAGTCTCAGGTGGGCTGCAACCACTGCCATGACCTTGGTGAACACCCTGGGGGCTGAGGTGAGGTCGAACGGGAGAACCCTGAACTGGCAATGACTGGCTCCCAGCCGGAAGCGGAGAAATCTTCTGGATCGTCTGTCCATCAAAATGTGGTAGTACGCATCCTTGAGGTCTATAGAGCACATCCAGTCATTCTGCCGCAAAAGGGGGAGAATAGATTGGAGGGTGACCATCCGAAATTTTTCTTTGGGAATGAACAGGTTCAAAGCAGAGAGGTCTAGAATGGGTCTGAGGTCCCCCGTCTTTTTTGGCACTAAAAAGAACGTGGAGTAATAACCCAATCCGGACTGGTCTGGGGGGACGGGCTGGATGGCTCTTTTTTTCTAGCAACTTCAGGACCTCTGAAGCCGCTGCCTCCCTTCGATCGGGTGGAACATCGGGGAGGCGTCTGGTCGAGGGAGGGTGGCTTATGAAGGGGATGGTATAACCTCTGGATATGATGCGGAGCACCCATCGATCTGTCGTAATGGACTCCCAGTTTGACAGGTGCTCCGACAACCCCCCCCCCCCCGACTGCCTCCAGAGAGGGACAGCTGGGTAAGCCCTCAGGGCTGCTGCACGGGTCTATCCGGGAAGGGTTCCCTGGACCCGAAGTTACGCGGTCCCCCTCTGCCTCTGGGCCGGCGTCCACCTTGTCCCTCCTCTGCTTCTAGAGGACGAGGGGTCCGAAGCTGGATGGGATTGTTGGGACTTACGGAACCACAGCTTCTTTTGTCCCCTCTGATTCCTAGAAAAGGATCATTGGGGATTAGATAAGCAGACCCCGATGGCAGACAGCATCTTCCCATCCTTCTCGCTTTGGACCAGCATCTCGCGAACAGTCTTGCCGAAGAGTGAAAATCCGTCAAAGGGTGCATTTGCGAAGGACGCCTTGAAAGGATCGGTGAAATCGCAAAGACGGAGCCAGGAGTGACGTCGCAAGACGACCCCGGCTCCGCTGGCCCTAGCGGCTCCCTCCGTGGCATGGGAAAGTAGACGCATGGACATGTCAGAGATGGATTTCAGAGTGGCCATCCGAGTCGAGAAAACATTCTTGTCCTCGATCGACATGGACTCCGGGGGGGGGGGGGGCTGCAGCATATTCCTTAATTAAGTCTTGTTGCAGTCTAATGGTATGTGCCATATAGTTTAGCGCCCTTATAGAAAAGGTAGCTGAACTAAACATCAGCTTCCCAATGCGGTCCAACGCCCGAGATTGCTTATCTGGCGGGTGAACCGACGAACTCTCCTGCGTGACTTCTCTCTTGGTGGCAGCCACCACCAACATGGCATCCACGGGGGTTCCCTTGGCCCAAGACGGTCTATCCACTGGGGGGCTAAGGATCTTGTCGTGTCGCTTCGGGATAGGCTCCACAGTGTCGGGCTCCTTCCACGCCCTGGTAGTAATTAGGTCTACCAAGGGGTCAGCCGGAGGGGACACCCAGGAGGTAGAAGGGCCTGCCTCAAATGCATCCAGGAACACGGATTCATCCGCCGAAGGTTTTTGGGCAGACCACCCCCCTCTAATACGCAACATTTCCATGATGTCTCCGAAGGAGACATCCTCGGGGGGGGTGACCTTGGGGAACCTTCCCTTTCATCTAAATCCGTGTCGGTTGTAACGGACTCGGGGGAGTCCAGGTGTCTCCTCTTGCAGTGACATTTACGAAGGACCACCTCGGTGGGACTGTCCGAAGAGGGCTCGTCAACAGGGTCCTGTTCCTCCAAGGGAACCAACTGGAGGGCTTGAGCAGGCTGTCCCGATGGTCGGATGATGGAGGATAGACCCACATGCAGCAGGGGTACAGGAGGATCCAATGCCCAAACTGGGGACCTGGAGGTCCTTGACAGTACCCTCTCCACAACCTCAAAAGCCGAAGGAGAGCTACTCTCGCCAGGCTTCGAGAGCAACCTCCTCGGCTCCGAGGTAGGGATCGTGGTCGGAGCCGATGCAGCCAGAGCCGAGAGAGAGGTGTGCTCTGAACCCAACGGAGCCGAAGACACACCAGCTCCCCCGGATCTGATGCTCAGCCCTCGGCCCCGAGAGCTCGGATTCGACAGACTCGAAGGCACAGTCGGCGTTGAAGCGACCGGAGCTATCGGCGCCGACGAATCCCCGGATCTGAAAGGGCCCGGATCCGATGACTCCGACACCAGAAAACAGGTCGGAGAAGGAGTAATCGGAGCAAACATGGGGGCCGCACTCCCCCCCCCCCCCCCCGGGCAGGGGAGGCAAGAGCACCCACATCTGTATCTGGGTCTGGATGAATCGGTGCATCATCCGATCCATATCCGCTTCAGTGAGGCTTCTAGTTGATCTTGAAGTCATCAAGGCGGGCCGGGAGGGCCGCCTCGACGACCTCGAGGGAGACCGATACTCCTCCGGCGAAAAGCTAGGTGAACGGAGCCGAGAGGGGGAGGATCCAGAGACCCTCGAGGGAGACCTAGCCAGTTTAGATGGCGGGGCTGAGGGTCGAGTCTCAGCCCGCCTTTTGTGGGACTTATGTCCCTTGTCTTTGTGTCTTTTCTCCACCGTAGTGGAGGTACTTGAGTCCCCCGAACTCGCAACCAAAGAGGGAGGTTGAGTCCCAGGTTGAGTCGGGGGCACAGAAGGAGCGAGGGCTGCCGAGACAGCCTGTGCCTGAGAGGGGGAGGAAGAAGAAGCCGATTCCTGAGGCAACAAGCCCGCCAGGATCAGCTTGTTCTTCCTGTCCCTGAGAGCTCGGGGATTAAAGGCCGCTCAGATTGTGCAGGCCGATGACAAGTGGGCCGCCCCCAAGCATAAAACGCACTGAGTGTGGCCATCCGCCGGTGAAAGCTTATGGCCACACTCAGTACATTTTGAGAACACTGCCTTAAGCCCTTCAGCCATAACACCACTCACACCAAGAACACACCCAAACACTAAGAGGGGGGAGGGTGAAAAAGCGGGAACTACAAGAAAAAACTAGTTAGAAGGGGAAAATAAAGGTATCTAACTAAACTACACTAAGCTAACTAACCCCAGGAACTACACACTCTCACAACTAGAAAAGATCTATTTTTTTTTTTTTTTGGTCACAAAAAAAAAAAAGGGTCAATCTCACCAAAAGCCAAGGAGCTCTTCAAACATAGCTGCTTCAGCCGCGGCAAAAAACAATCTGGGGTAATGTAGCACATAGGGGATTATGGGTAAAGGGGAGGAGCTAGGAGCTCGGATCTTGTAGCTTGGAAAGCTGCCGGCTCGGATCCGATACCCACAGGTTGCAGAGCAAATGAAGTAACTGCTTCAGATGAGACTGATTTATGTTGGATTTGGATGCAACCCTCTGAATAAAGGAGGGATTTTGTTTTAGAAAAACTCTGTCTTTGTGAAAAAAAAAAGATATAGTGGTTGACATGAAAAGGCCTGTAACTCAAACTCTATATGTAGAAGTTAACCGCCACCAAAAAGAAGGTCTTCCATGTTAAGAACTTTAAGTCTAAAGAAGCTGTTGGCTCAAAGAGAGGCCCATTTTAGGGCTTGAAGCATTACTGTAATATCCCTTGGAGGAACTGGGTCCCTTACAGGGGATCAAAGGTGGAAAGTCCCTCTAAGAAAAGCCTTAGATACCTTTAAGGAAGCTATTGGAGCCTCATTGTGTCCAACATGAAGATTAGAAATGTGTGCAACCTGTACTTTGTGGAAAAGCTAAAAACATTTTGGAAAAATTCTGACAAAAACTCTAAAAATGAAAGGAAGGGGTACAAAAAAAGGATCGAAACCATTTACTGTAGCCCAAAAGGAAAATCTTTTCCATTTGTTTCAGTACGCTCTCCTGGTGATAGACTTCTGGGAAGCCGCAAGGATATGTGCTGTGATGTCCGAAAACCTGGCATCTCCAGCCATCATCAGAAATAAAGGAAATTAGAAGTTCTGTACTTACCATAACTTGGCATCTATGTTATCCATTTTCATTCTTCCTCACTGATGGGTTCCAGATCCGATCCCGGATCCAATTCAGCCACATTTCTTTGACTTGGATCCGAATCTCAAGCGGCTCCCTCTCCCCATAATGCTGTACACCATCTTCTACTCCTTAGACTGAGTTTGCTGCCTTACTTTCCAATGAAAAACAGACACAGGATAGACAGAAGAAAGACTGAGGCTCAAACTTGGAACATGCGTGTTGCAAAATCATCCAAAGATCCTTCTAGGAGTGTCAAAGCCAGGGGATGGATGAGAGGGAAGGTGAGGAAGAATGAAAATGGACAACACAGATGCTAAGTTACGACATGTACATAACTTCTAAATCTGATGTTCTTTTCATTCTTCCTCACTGATGGGTCAGAGTTCCCAGATACACGATTCTTGGGAGGCCCTCAAGGAAGGATATGCCAGAGCACAGTAGAGCCAACGGAAAGCCCTGCTTCTGGATACAATTTCCAATTTGCAATGTGCAACAAAGGTATGACTCTTTTACCAAGTGGCTGCAACACAGACATCAACTGAATCTCTGGAGGAAAAAGCAGATGAGACGCATATATCTGGTAGAGTAGGGTTGGGCAATTCTAAACGTTTCTAGGAAAAAAATCAATGAAATACAACCAGTAATCCCATTTGGCCAAAGTAATTTTGGAAACTGCTTGACCTAAGTGGTTAACGGAAAAGGATACAAACAGCTGATCAGATTTCCTGCACTGTTTTGTTCTGTGAAGATAAAAATGAGTTGTCTGTAAACGTCAAGATGTAGCACTTATTCACCTCTATTAGCAAAGTCTGGAAAGAAAACTGGCAATTGTACCAATTGATTAATGTTGGTCATGGCTACTTTAGGCATAAAAGAAGGGTTAGCTCATACAGACAACCCTGTCTTTATAAAGAATGATACAAGGATGCCTAACTGATCAGCCCTGAAGTTCAGATATTCTTTTTGCTTAAGTAATAGCTACCAAAAGATTATTTTCCAAGAAAGAAACTTCATGACCCAACAATTAGCTGGTTCAAAGCGTTTGAGTCAACCCCAGAAGGACCACCATGAGGTCCCAAGAAGGGGAAGGATCTTTTATGGGAGGTCCAAGGAGGAAGATTCCTTTTACAAATGCCTTGCATAACCTGGAAGTTGATAGAGATTTGTTCCCAGCAAGAAAGTTAGATATTACAGCTAGCTGAAGTTCAATAGTAGAAAAACTAGCTCCTTCTTTGAAAAGAATACCAAGGAAAGGCAGGAGGGTTGAAGTAGGTGCCAAGAAGGAGTCAGTGTTCTTATTAGAAGCCCATATGAAGAACCTCTTCCATTTGCTTCTGTAGGGCCTTCTTAGTGGAAGCCTTCTGGGAGGCCAAGATAATGTCATGGACTACAGAAGCAAGCCTGGACCGTCTCACTATCACTGGAATTGGAGAAACCGTGCAGTCAGCTTGAGGGTGTGTAGATTGGGATGCTGGAATTCTGACAGGTGGGAGACAGGCCCTGATTGTTTTCCAGTATTGAAGGGGAGCTACAACTGATGAACCAGAAGGGGGCTTGCTTGACTTCTGTAGGAACTTTGTAGACGTAGACTGGCCCACCCAGAAAGTCTCCAAGAACACAGACTCTTCCAGAGGAGGTTGGGCAGACCAGCCGTCTTTCTGTCTAAGGATTTCCAGGATATGTATGAAACAGATGTCATCAGGTGGCAATCAAGGGGATTCTTCTCCCTCATCAAAGTCAGTGTCTTCTGTGAGGGACTCTATCCGTGAGTCTAAGTCTCTTTTGCATGTCGTTTTCCTAGGGACCTGTTCTGTAGGGTGCTTGGGATATGTGTCAGAAGAATGGGGGAATCCCTGCGACGGATCTGTTTTGATGTTTCCTTGAGATGGCTAACCCTGATGGACAGAGATGAAGGGGTCAGAGCTTGGAGCTGAGACTAGACAGGGTGGTTCTCTATGCATAGAGAAAAATCCTTTCAACTACCTGAAAGGCTGACGGACCCGGGGAAACTTCTACCCTCCTCCTCGGAGCCAAAGAAGGAAGGCTGGAGCCGACCCAGGATCAGAGCCCTCTGGAGAGAATTGGACCCAAACTGTCCAAAGCAGAGTCACTGAAGGGAAGGGAAGGATCTGACATTAGTGCCAAAACAATCCCCCCAGACTCGGCACCTTGGATCCAAGACCCGTTCTGAGACTGAGCAGGACTGGTCAGGAATGGCGGAGTCGAGAAAGGCATCTTCTTCAGATCTAGCGCCACACCACTTGGTGATCCCGGATCCTTCGACTCCAAAACTGCAAGTCAGCTTGGCGAAGGAGATACGATTTGTTGGGCAGATGTGCTCACGGATGCAACAGGGGAAGGAGCCAGCTGGACTCCCATCTGTATCTGAGCCTTAAGGTATCGCTGCACTATCCTGTCCATGTCTGCCCCGGTCAAGCTCCTAGATAACCTGGAAGAAACTAAAGATGGCGAGTTGGACGATTTCTTTGTGGTATGGAACAAATGGACTGATAGATCCTGAGAAATGGGTTCAACGATAAGCGCAGGGGATCAGATTCTGTCAGATCCAATGGTTTGGGATCAGAGTATGAAGTGGATGGCACAGGTGAACAGCAGATGGTGATGCTTCCTGTCAGGTCTGATGAGCCCTGTAAACCACAGAAAGGCTTGGTGGCCTTCAGATCTGAAGCGGTTGGGTCAGAGGACTTAAGTTTTTCTGGTGGCTCAGAGGAATCCCTCTGCGCACTTCTGAAGGATCACTTCTTAGGATCAGAGGCACCATGGTGAGGTTTCAAGGGTGTTTGAGCCCCAGCAGAAGGAGAAGATGCTGGCAAATAAGCCTTTTAAGATTAATTTATTCTTATGGTCAAAAAGGACCCTAAGATTGAATGAGAGCATATATTGCAATCCAACTTTAGATGCTCCAGTGCTAAGCAACAGATGAACTTCTTGTGGACAGAGTTTGGGATCTTGTGCCCAAAAGAAGTGCATTTCTTAAAGCCAGGTTTATCAGACATACTGAAAGCATGGCCACACAAGAAAGAAAAAGAATCACCATATAGTAGTAGAACAAGTGGTACTAAAAGTGACTGCTTACGCAGCTAAAGAAAACACTATAAACTTTTGAAACCCCTCAAATCTGTTTTATTTATACGTGCATGTATGTGTGTGTGTGTGTGTATATATATATATATATATATATATATATATATATATATACACACACATATATATATATATATATATATATATATATATATATATATATATATATATATATGCACACACACACACACATATATATATATATATATATATATATATACATATATAAATAATACATACACATATACATACATATTATATACATGTTATACATGCAAACCAAGCATAAACTTTGCAGTGTGGAGGGTGTGAAAGTTCACTATTTGAAATAAGTTACACACCTAGTTCACTAATAAAATTTTAACTTTAAAATACATACTACTAAATCCAGCGTTGAAATTGGAATATCTTTTATTGAAACACAAACAAGCGATCCTAGTTGAGTATAATGAAAAGCATTAAAGAGATTCATTAATTTATACATAATCAGATTATTCGGAGCAAGGGAGTGGTTACAGAGGGTGGTTCTGTTAAGTGTAATAAAAGCACTAAACTCATTCCTTTAAACAAGTCCTCCATCCCCCTTAGCACCATAGTGCAAACTGAGACTGTGCTACCTTAGAGCTGATACTTAAAACCTATAAATTAAAATATATTAACATAGGAACAGCTAATTAAGGCTCATGTACTAATCCAAACTTTAAGAAACCAACTCATTAACAAAATGACTAACTAATTCACAAAAAGATCTACCACTAAACCTGCAATAGAATAAATATTACTAACTTATAAACTAAAACACTTAAAGATTGGTTTTGTACCAAATACTTTATCAGGTTTGTGTGTAATAAACATATTGTAACATTAACGAACGTGTATAAATCTACAAGTGAACACCTAAGTAGGTTGAAAACCATAGTTATAATTTCTAAAGTGGAAATACAGTGACAATTTTTAGATATAAATAGTAAAAATGTTAGAAATAAAGCATTAAAGCCCTATATAAACACACATATATACCAAAAAAGAGAAAGTGCCAAGCAGGCAAGAGGAAAATCCCAAGAAGGAGAGACATCCCTGATCAATGTCAGCAAGAAACTACGATCCCTCATTAAATCATTCAAGGCTAGTTTCGAAAGAAAAATTGCCAATGACTCCAAAGATAACCACAAAGCGTTCTTTAGCTAGGTCAAGAACCAAAGTGGAAACTCTCAGATCTGCTCTGAGTTAGTGCAGAATGGCACAAAATACACTGAACCGACTGATATTGCCAATATTCTGGCAGACAGGTTTAGTGCAAACTTCACCCCCTAAAGGGTCCATAACCATACCAGAAGAATGTAGGGCCCCGTCAATCACCGACACAGAGGTTAAAACAGCCCTATCCAAAGCCAAAAACACAGCTTCAATGGGACCGGACAGTGTCCCAGGCTGTGTCTTACAAGAGCTCCAAAATGAACTAACCCCTCACCTAAACACACTGTTCAAACTCAGCCTCTCTACAGGCTACGTACCCACAGAGTGGCGCACAGCAACAGTTATCTCCCGCTCCACAAAGGTGGAGCCACAAAGGACCCCGGGAACTATCACCCTATAAACCTGACTAGCCTGGTCTGCAAGGCTATGGAACACATCATCATGGAACTCATTAACAGAGACACTGGGAACCTCCAAACCTTGGACCCTACCCAGTTTGGCTTTAAGGGCAGATCATGCCTCCTAAACCTGGTGGACTTCTTTGAGACGGTTACCAAGGCATTAGATGAGGGAAAGGAGGTCCACACAGCCTACCTAGACCCCGCAAAGGCTTTTGACACCATTCCTCATTCTAGTATTATAGACAAGCTCACCAGCTTGAACATAAACCCCTACATCATGAGATGAGTTGCCAACTGGCTCATGGACAGAACCCACAAGGTGAGAGCTGCAGGCTCTACGTCAGACTCTAAACCAGTTACAAATGGAGTCCCCCAGGGCTCAGTCCTAGGACCCCTCCTGTTTGGTATATACTTCTCAGAGGTACAGGCAAGCATAGAAGGACTATGGCTGACCAAGTTCGCAGAAGACTGCAAACTAGGGGCATAATTGATTCTCCGGCTGATACAGACACCCTCCAGATGGGTCTCACTGAGACAGATACCTGGTGTCAAAATCACGGCCTCAAGCTAAATGCCAAAAAGTGCATAGTCATCCCCTTTGGAAAAAACAAACTAACCGCGAACTACCACATAGGTGGATAGTCCCTTAAATACAGAAAATGTAATAAGGGATCTGGGGACCCAAGTAGATAGTAATCTCTCCTTTGATAATCATATTGCCAAGGTGGTTAGAAAATCCTCCTATGTGGCCCACCTAATCACAAAATGGTTCGCATCTAGAACAAAAGAGGTTATTGTGCCTCTCTACTCATCACTCATTAGACCCATCATAGAATACAACGCCCCATTTGGGATGTATCTTACAAAACAGCTGGAAAGATCACAAAAGTACCTCACCAAGAGGATTACTGGCCTCAAACAGATGCCCTATGCAGCCCGACTCAAGAAACTCCAGCTGTATTCGGTTGCATACCGCTTACTCAGAGGTGATCTCTGCCTGACATACAAGGCCATGTCCAACCCAGAATTGATGGACATACTCCACCTAAAAAAAAAAACAAATCCCAGAGAGCCAGATGCTCTAGAGATATAAACCTCACCACAACGATAAATAGGACATGCTGGAGGGATAGATTCCTGTCCCAGAGACTCCCCATGCTTTGGAACAGGATTCCAATATAAATCAGGCAGAGCCCCTCACTAACAATCTTCAAGAGAAACCTTGACAGGTGGATGGGAAACAGAAAATTTACCCCGGGGATCACTGCAGTGGCTCTGCTGGACAGTGGTGCAGAGAACTAATGGCTCTGCTTGACAGAGACACAAAGAACTAATCTAAGGGGGTGGCGAAAGCCAACACATTCTGGCTAGGCTTATAAATACCCTTGGGCAGATAGCCTAGTACTTACCCATGAACCTATGAAAAGGAGAGAAAGAAAGACATCACCAGCAAAACTCTGATGCCCGCAAAAGCTAGACAGGCAAGGAGGGAGGGTAAATTAACGGTGTAAGTGCTAAATGACCACACAAAGTTAACTTTCCACAAGAAAAAAAAAACAGAAAAAATTGCTTTCTCTCATGCTCGAGATTCTGCTGATCCAATTTGACACCATGTCGGCAAACAAGATCTGAGAAATAGGGGATGGTGTACAGTATTATGGGTAGAGGGAGGAGCTTGAGATTCAGGTCCAAGTCTAAGAAATGCAGCTGAATTTGATCTGTAACCCATTAGTGAGGAAGAATGAAAAGGACATCAGACCAAGCAGTTAACTTCAGGGTTTCTGGATCCAGGAGAGATGCCCAGATGGATGGGATAGGAGACTTGGGCTGTAAAGCCAACATCCAGGGTGGATGCAGGAAGTGAGATCAAAATTATGGGAACCAGACTTATCAAGGTCATTACTGGGCAACACGGTTTACTTTCACCTTGCACCTTCTGGTTTTCTAAATGAATTTTGTGATTATGGAAAAGGAGGAAGGTGCAAGGGAAACCCAGGGTCCAACTGTAGATCAGTGCATCCCTTGGTGACTGACCCTGAGGAGGGATTACGGTGATGTAACTATTGTACTTGTTCAGGTAGGACACAAACAGGTTTCGGCAAGGTTGGCTCCAATGCCAGAACATGTCACTTGCAACTATCTGACTTTGGGACCATTTGTGAATCAGAAGAATGTGCTGCTTAACCTTGTCTACTACTACACTGGAAGTCCTTGGAATATGCGTTTCTAATAGAAAGCAATGGAAAGACACTGTCCACTACCATATTCTCATGGCTTCCAGACATAAAGGGTAAGATTTGGTTCCTCCCCGCTTGCTGACATACTGAAATCACATCCACTGGAAAGAGTCTTAAAATGTTTTCAATGCCAACAGGAATGCTCATTTCTAAGACACTGATATGAAGGTTGGTCTCTAAAGGTGTCCAAATACCCTGAACAATCTTCCATTTGTAATGCAACTCTGTGGATGTGATCCACCATCTGCCGTGAGTTCTACACATGGGTTTTAGTCTTACTGGGGCACTGAGGGGGCAATAAAGCTGTGACCACTGAAATGAGAGGGTCCACTAGTCTGAAGGGTAGAGCTCTGAATTGAAAAGGATCGTCTCCTAGCTTGAAATGGATAAATATCCTAGAGTGCCTGTTTACACAGTAGGGATTTTAGCGATCTACTGAAAATATCCAGTCATCATCCTTGGGTAGAGGTAAAATGGAGTGAACTGTGACCATCTGGAATTTTATTTGCTTCACAGATTGGCTTACGTAACTTAAGTTCAAAATAGGCCTCAGGTCCCAGTTTTCTACAAAATTAAAAATAATATGGAGCAGACTCAGGATCCTCTCAGGTATGGTGGGCCCTGCTGGATGGCCCTTTTTTCCAGCAACTTTTTGACTTCTGCTGTTGTGGATTCCATAAGATGGGGTGGTACTAAAGGAATCCTTGTTTTTACTTGAGGATGGGGAGAGAAATGGAATTGCGTACCCTCTGGTTATTATTCTAAACAAACAAGAGTCTGAAGTGCTGGCCCACCAGGTTTGAGGGTGTTGAGATAAGCACCGACCTGACTGCCTCCATTCTGTGGTAGTCATGCAACCCTTCAGGAGCACTGAAAAGATCTCAGAAAACGGACTGCGAAATCTTTGGTTTTGTGGACTGCCTCTGCCCTGGACAACGTCCATTAAAATTATCCCTCCTTTGCCATGAGGGGGTTTGTCCGAGGAAGCATATTGGTTAAAACCCTGTGATTTTCTGTACCACATCTTTCCTCCTCACAGATATTTGGAAATGTTTCTTTGAGGGGTAGAGAAGTGGGTTCACACAGCAGAAAGGGTGTCAGTGTACTGCTTGTTTCTGGAGAGTATCTCCTTGACCTTAGGGTCAAACAATGTGGAATCATCAAAGGGGATGTTAAGGAAGGACGCTGTAAAGTCTTCCACAAAACCACACAATTACATCCAGGCATGGCAGCACAAACAGATATGCCGGTAACTGCTGCACTACCCATTCAATCAGCTGCACTGGAAAGCAGGCATACGGAAACAGAGAAGGAATTTAAGGTGAACAGCTGGGATTCCATATTCTTCTGGATATCTGCTAGTAAATTTAGCTGAAAGAATTGCTGACTTCCTTGGTCAATTTTTTTGGAAACGTGTAATGTGCGCAAAACAATTCAGCGCTCTCAAGGAAAAAGTCACTTAAGCGCAAGTCCATTTTCCAGATCTGTCCAGAGCTCTGGACTCACTGTTAAGGAGGTGGACAGATGTACTCTCTTTGGAAAGTTCTTTCTTCAAGACTGCCACGACAACCATAGCATCAATAGGGGTCCCTTAACTGCAGTGAGCTCTATCCTTCAGTGCAGCCAAAAGTCTTGTGTTTATTTATTTTTTTTTGGAGGGGGGGGATAAATTCTGCTTTTCCAGCTCCTTCCAGGCCTTCTAAACCACCAAATCAATGAGGACATCAGGAAAGTGGACCATCCAAGGCAGTGGAAGAGCCAGCTCCAAAAGCTTCCAGGAACTTGAGTTCTTCCAAGGAAGGTACATTTGGACAATCCCCCTTTTCGTTTTATCAATTCTAGGACTTTGCCAAGAGACATATCCAAAGGGGGATCTAGTGGAACCCTTCCCTTTATCCAAATCCATGTCTTCCATGATGGATTCTGGTGATGAATCTAAGTTCTACTGTTTGCAAGTCTGTTTTCCATGGACTTGTCATTGGGGAACCTCTGGTGACAGTCTGAATCAAACTGGGGAGCTCAGTGAGAGAACTTCCCTGAGGTTTTTGGTAATTCAGTATCCCTGTCAATGACGAGGGAGTGGAGTCTGAAGCAGTATATTTAGAATTTAGGAGACTGGATTGGATTCAAATAAGATGGAAGCACCTCTTATCTTCCCTTGGACAGAACCCGCTAGAAGGCCTTGAAAGCCAAAGTGGAAAATGGAATTGAGGAAGTCTCTCTCTATATGGGAGGGACAGAGACCCTCTGGCTCCAATCTGCCCAAGCTCCACTGCTGATATTGGAACAGAGCTGCTGAGAACCGATGCTCCAAGAGGAAGGGAAGGATCCAAAGGTTTCAGAGTCTACCTGGCCTCTCAAGCTGTGTTCCCCAGTGATTAGTCTCAGACTCTCTTCTCAATCTGAGAACGCTGGAGTAGAGGAAGACTGGGGGATATTTGGGACCAAAGTGGAAGGCATTATCTGTGTCAACGCAGGAGCTCTGTGAGTGTCTGGACCCGAGGGCTTCCTTTCCAAAGATCAGATCTGCAAAGAAATCATTGGTGGAGGGGTCATCAGCACTGTTCAAGGCAAAACCTGTGGGTTTTGCAACCTCAGCATTATTTTGTCTGTCAGTTTTGGTGAGGCTCCTCGAAGAATGGGAAGACCTTGAGAAAGAAGCAATCAAAGAAGCTCTGGACTCAAACACACCATTACACTCACAAGAACAACATGTTTCAGTTGTTCATGATTTTGCTGATTCTAATATAGTATCTGCACTTGATCCACTGGATTTTCCAACATTAATGAAGGAGCCATACAAAATACCAGTGGAAAAAAGAAACAAGCAAAAATTGAGGTCACAGCAAAAAAGTACAGTTTTGTACCTACCATAAATGTAGATGTTCGAAGATCCACATTGCTGCAGTCCTTACACTTGGGTAGTCCGCTGTCCTCGGTCGGCCCGAATATCAAAGTATAAGGCTGACGTCGGTCAAGGCGCATTTGACTGACATCAGGACATCAGGGTACAAATGCGCATGACCAACGTCATATTCTCAGTCTTTTCTTGCCCCAGATGTCAGAAGACCCTAAAAATAAAGGTCAAAACCAAAAGACAGCAAACAACCAACCAACCATCCTAGCACTAAAAATATGTACAATATATACAATATACATCATATTGACAACCCAACCCACACAACCGCCTCTAACTACAGAGGGGAAGGAGGGAGGGTAAATTGGACTGCAGCAATGTGGATCTTCGAACATCTACATTTATGGTAGGTACAAAACTGTACTATGTTCTTCATCTCACATTGCTGCAGTCCTTACACTTGGGTAGAATCCCAAAGCAGAGGTAAGGGAGGAAGGCCAAACTATAAGGAAGCAGGAGCTGCCAAAATGCCCTGCAAAACAGCAGTGGCAAAACCAGCCCTGGATTTAGAGTAAAGTGGTAGGTGATAATGCCTAGAGAAAGTATGCACTGAACTCCAAGTAGCTGCCACCAAAATATCCTTAGTTGCCACCCCCCCAAAAAGCTGTCAAGTGGCAGTAGCCCTAGTGGAATGAGGCCTAATCCCAGCTGGAATCTCCTTGCCATGATGGGAATAACAGAAAGCAATGCAAAACCCAATCCACTTAGAAATAGTTTGTTTTGACACAGGCTTGCCCTGAGAACTCAAGGCAAAAGAAACAAATAACTGCTGAGACTGCCTGAACCCTTTAGTTCTGTCCAAATAATATCGCAACTGCCTGTGTACATCTAAAGTGTGCAAAATCTTTTCCCTTTATTTTGGGGATTTGCATAAAAAGTAGGCAAATGAATAGTTTGGTTTAAAGCCACACTAGAAACCACTTTAGGCATAAAGGAAGGATTAGTACGTAAAGATACCCTATCCTTATGGAAAATTAAGAAAGGCTCAACCGCCATAAGGGCCTGCAACTCAGAAACCCTTCTTGCAGAGGTAATAGCCAACAAAAAACAGTCTTCCATGATAAAAACTTTAATTCAGTAGTAGCTGCAGGCTCAAAAGGTTGTAGAGTGAGTTTCTCCAACACAAAATTGAGATCCCAAGCAGGAGTAGGAGCTCTTCGTGGGGGTCTTATATTCTTTGCCCCTCTAAGAAATTGCTTGAACAAAGGATGAGAAAACAATGGTGGGTCACAATCATAGTGAGCGAAATTGCTGCAGCATGAACCTTAATAGAAGAGAAGGACAAACCTTTGTCCAGTAACTCAGTAAGATATTGAAGAGCCACACTTAAATTAGGCTCAGAAACATCAAAATCCTTTGCTGCACTCCAAAATAAAAATCTCTTCCATTTATCTGCGTACACTTTCCTTGTACTAGGCCTTCTAGCTTCCAAAATAACATTCAAAACTTGCTGTGGAAGTGGAGGCCCACTATGGTTCAAAACAGAATATGCCAGGCTGTTAGGTGCAGAGAGTGAAGCTTGACATTGAGCAAATGACTGTCCTCCTGAGACAACAGGTGTGGAATCGAAGGTAAAGGCCATGGAGGCTTCCATACCAGGCTTCTCAGTAATGGGTACCAATGCTGACGAGGCCAATCTGGAGCTATCAAAATCATCCTTGGCTTGTCTTGTCTGGCCTTTAGTAGTACCTTTGGGAGGAGAGGCAGAGGCGGAAAGGCATACACATGAAGATTGCTCCAATTGAAAGAAAGAGCATCCACTTTCCAAGCTGTGGGATGAAACCTTTTTGTGCAAAACTTTGGCAGCTGGTGGTTTAGTGGAGAAGCGAACAGATCTATGTCTGGAGTTCCCCATGACACTGTCAATTTCTGAAATACATGAGGATCCAATTTCCACTCGTGGGGATCCATAATTTGTCTGCTCAACACATCTGCTAAGGAGTTCTGTGCTCGGCAGAAACCTTGCCTGAAGATTTAGCTGTAAACTGAGAGCAGTCTCCCACAAAATCATTGCTTGCCTGCATAGAGGATAAGAATGTGTTCCGCCTTGCTTGTTGATGTACCACATGACAGTTGTGTTGTCTGTTAGAATCAACACCTGCCCTGGAAGAAGTAAATCCTTGAAAGCTATTAATGCAAACTGGACTGCTAACATCTCTTTCAAGTTGATATGTAGATGTTGTAGTCTGGCAGGCCACTTGTCTTGTATCTACTTTCCATTCAGATGAGCTCCCCAAGCTTTGTCTGAGGCATCTGTCGTTAGAATCTGACTCGCCTCTGGCCGGGTCACAGAGAGTCCCTTGTTTAGGTGACATTCCTGAGCCCACCACAACAATTCCTTTTGAATGCAAGGTATTATTTGAATGACAGTGTCCAAATCCTGGCAGTGCTGTGTCCATACATTTTGAGATACCATTGTAGCTTCCTCATATGCAGTTTGGCACTGGGAAGCACCAGAATACAAGATGCCATGAACCCCAAGGCTTGAAGGACTGTCCTTGCAGTCAGCCTGGACTGATGAGACAACTGATGAAAGTAAAGGGAAAGATTCTTTTGTTTGTCCGGGGTCAAAAAGGCCATCTGGGATGCTGTATTCAGTCTCACACCCAGAAAGCACATGTCCTGAGAGGGTACTAGACTGGACTTTATTTCGTTCACAGAATAGCCCAGGCATCTTAGCACTGCTATCACATAACCCAAATGATGAAGAAGCTCGTCCCTTCCTTGAGCCAGAATCAGGCAATCGTCCAAATAAGGATAGATCTGTATTCCTTTTAACCTGAGGAAAGCTATCACTGGAGCCAGAACTTTCGTGAACACTCTGGGCGCAGTAGATAAGCCAAAGGGCAATGCAGAGAACTGATAGTGAGAAGTCCCAGCTCGAAAACGCAGATACTTCCTGCAACTCAGTCTGATAGGAACATGAAGATAAGCCTCCTTCAGATCCAAAGTTACCATCCAATGATCTTTGCCCAGCAGAGGTAAAAGCTGCTGTAACGTCAACATTTTGAACTTGGGAATGTCCAGATAAGTGTTGAGGATAGATAAGTCCAAAATTGGTCTCCACGTGTTCCCTTTCTTTGGTACTAGGAACAGGCGAGAATAAAATCCTAGGCCCACTTCTGGCATAGGGACCAGCTGTATGGCCCCTATTTGGAGTAACAGAGAAATTTGCTTGTGAGCCTCAATTCTTTGTTGAGGAGGAACGTCTGGCATGCCTTTGAAAGGAGGCAAGGTATGGAAATAAAACCTGTAACCGTGGTGTATGATATCCAATACCCATCTGTCTTGGGTAATTAAACTCCAATTTTCTTTGAAAAGTGCCAACCTTCCTCCCAAAGGTGCTGCCAGACGAGAAGGCTCTGGCAGCTGAAAAGGTAGGTCATTGGGTCTGTTTACGAAAGGACTGACCCCTGCCCTCACCGAAGACTGTGCAGGAGAACTCCCTGTTCTAGGCCTGAAAGAGCCCTGAGCTCTGCCCCTACCACGTCTAGATCTACTCCTAGACTGGGAATCATAAGAAGGATACGTCCACCCCTTAGTAGGCCAATTTCTACTAAACTTTGGAGGCTGAACCTGCAAAAAATCTTTAACAGTCTGCATAGACTTAGCCTTGTCTTCCATTTTCTTTAAAACTGCCTCAACAGGAGAACCAAACAACACATCAGATTGTAAAGGAGCATCTAAAATCCTTGTTTTAACATGGTCAGATAAATTCTGATCCCTCAGCCAGGCGTGCCTGCGAAGAACTGACCCAGTGGCAGCCACCCTAGACGAGGCCTGTACAGCATCAAAACCACATTGCAAAGAATGCTTACCCACCTGTTCAGAAACATGTACTAAATCTTGTAACTCTTTACAATCAATACCTTCCGCCAGAGCATCAACCTTAGACTTCAATTGTGAAAGGAGATAGTTTTGGTATTTCAACATGTGAAACTGACAATTCAAAGCCCTCATAGCTAGAGTGGAAGAAGTATAAACTTTCTTTCCCCATCTATCCAAGGCCCTGGCCTCTTTATCTGTAGGAACCGGATTCTTGACAACAGAAGCCTTAACACCTTTAGGCCCCTGACTAACAGTTTCTGGATCTGCCCTAGGACTCTTAAAAAGATACTTATGAGCTTCAGGCACCCTGTAATACCTATCCGGTCTAACAGGAGCAGGAGGCAAAGAATCAGGATTAAGAGAAGCCTCTGTAAAAACATCTTCCACCACATCCAAAACAGGAGGTATAGCCAAAGGCCTATGCTGGGGTAAAAACAAAAATTCCCTAAGTCTTTTCCTGGAATCAGAGAAATCCTGACCTTCCCACTTAAAATGCTCCCTCATGGAATGAAGAGTTTCTGAAAAAGAAAAATCCTCAGGAGGAGAAGCAGAAGGAGTAGAATCATCCACATCAGAATCAGAATAAGGGGAATACTCCTGCAAGTCTTCAGCCGAAGACTCTGAAACATCCGAAGCCTGCTCAAAACTCCCTAGCTCAGGCTCCACCCTAGGTCTCTTATCAGGAGGGGGCAAAGAACCCCTAATCAAAGTAATCAAATCTTCTGCCATTTTAAGCATATGCTTCTTGGGCACAGTTCCTGAAGAACTAGGGGTGACACCAACTGAAGCTAAACCTGGCCTGCCTCTGGGAGAAGCCTTGGAAACAGAAGGAGAGGGCCTAACCACCCTAGGAAGGGAGGGAGTATAGTAACCTGAGAAGCCCCATCAGCCTGACCTGCCTCCTGAGAGGCCACATCCTGCAATAACAAAGTCTCTCCCTGGGATCCCAAGGAAACCTCCGGCGGAACCACCGGCTCCACCGACACCTCTAAAGAACCGGCGTCCCGTACGGACCGTTCTTCTAGCCTAGGCTTAACTGCTTTGTCCTTGCGCTTCTTGAAGCGGGCTTGGAGCATCCGGCGGCATTTTATAATTGCACCGCTTCCGAAGACTAACCTGGCACAATCTAACCTTCTCTTTATAGTGCGCTTATTGAATCTAGCACAAGAGCGACACCCAACAACGTCGTGCTCAGGCCCTAAACAAGGAATACACAAAGCATGATAGACTCTATGCGGTATCTGTTTCCCACAAGAAATACAATTATTCACTTTTTCTGACATCCGGTAAACCACTGAGGCAAGAAAAAACTAAAATATTCTAACGGGTACTTAGCCAACTTTGACTCGGTCTGAAACTCCGAAATCGAAAAATTTCAGAACGCCAACCGGCACTTGCAATGCTGCTTCTGCATCGGACCATGCGGCAAAAAAGACTGAGGATATGACGTCGGTCATGCGCATTTGTACCCTGACGTCCTGATGTCAGTCAAATGCGCCTTGACCGACGTCAGCCTTATACTTTGATATTCGGGCCGACCGAGGACAGCGGACTACCCAAGTGTAAGGACTGCAGCAATGTGAGATGAAGAACATCAGGCAGTTACAACAGAGACCACAAATACATAGTCAAACGAAAAAATAAATGGTACTGTTTTAACTTATCAAAATATAAACTTGAGAAAATGAGCTTGCATTTTTTAATAAGGGTTTAACTTTTATTCCTGCTTATTCAAGAGACATTTCAGATGTTATACTTGAATTTAAAATGTTTGTTAGAAGCTTAAATCGTGAAGTGCTGTTTGGTTTCAATGACTCGTACTGAAATGAGTAACAAAAGAACAAGTACATTTATTCCAGTTAGCAACCCTCTTACTTGTACATATGAAAAGGCAGTTGAGAATGATTTGTACAACAGTTTAATGGGTCCTTATAAGCATGAGTTTTACAACTTAATGCCTGAACAGCACAATGCTATTAGAACTTTAATTTTGAATACGGACATAGTTATTAAAGCAGCAGATAAAGGCAGTGGAGTTGTTGTTTTGGACACTGATTATAATTCCAGAATGTATGAAATGTTAAGTACAAATGAATACACTGCTATAGATACAAAAAGAGGTTAATAACATTATTAGAAATGTGAACACACTCATTTGTGACATGCATTTAAATGGTGAATTAACCATTGATATTTTCCAATATATGCATGTTCCCGGTCCAAAAACACCTGTATTATATGGTATACCAAAGCTGCATAAATCTATTTCAGAGCCACCACTAAGACCGACAGTTTCTGCCAATGGCTGGATTACTGAACCCATTTCCAAATATACTGAAAACATGTTAAAACCTATTTTAAGTCAATCTACCACAATCATTATAAAGACAGAACACAAATTTTACAACTTTAAGAATGGGCAAAGGATAAAAACATTGTTGATGCATATTTTACCTTGGACGTAGATGCATTATTTACCTCTCACTATATACCCAATGAGGTGGGCACTGGATATGTTTGTGAGTTTATAACCTCACATATAACATATTCAACATTTGATAGTAATACTTTGTTGCATAGAACGACTTCAGTTAGATTACATAATGTGCTCCTAACTTCATGACAAGTTTTATAAACAACTGAAGGAAGAAGCGATGGGCACCCCAATGGCAAACAGATATGCCAATATTTTTTTTAGATATAAAACTCAAAGACAGTTGAAGGAAACATTGAAACTACATTGTATAAAAAGGAAACAAAGAAGAATACCCATCTTCATACAACTAGTATGCACCCACCACCTCATATTTTTAAGAATATAGTTAAGAACCAACTGCTGTGTACACACAGCTGGACTGAATACTAAAGATAAAATTATGAATGTGCACTTAGATAATCTAGTTAAAGATTTCACACAATGAGGGTATAATAAGACTGATATTACACAGATGGAGAAAGAAGTACAGTCTAGCAGAGATAATGTACAGCAAAAACGATATTTCCAGAAAAGGAAATGTTAACTAGGAATAATATCACTACAGAAAGGTAAGTGTCACTTGGAAACAACAGTACTACAGATAACACTGAAACTGAGCATAATTCCAAACTCAGATGTATTTTAACATATGATAGAAATACAAGTAAAGTTAAAGAAATTATTCAGAAACTTTGGTTTAAGGTCCAACACATACCATGTTTCAAGAATATTACGGCAGAACATCTTTCTTTTACATACAAACACTCGAGTAACTTGAAAAAGTTATGTTACAAAGAATAAGAAAAATATGTCAATAAGCTTATTAGTACTAAAGTAGGAACATATAAATGCAATGCTTGCCATTGCTGTAATTATATTTTTACTGGTAAGTCTTTCAAGCATCTTATTAATAAACAAAATAAAAATATTTTAATACCTATGGCACATGCAATACTAACAATCTGGTATACATGGCATTATGCATAAAATCCAAGGCTTTCTACACTGGAAAGACCAATAGAAAGTTAAGTGTATTTGTTATCTCTCTGAAATACATAGGGGTATAGATACTAATGCTTTATACAAACACATTAAAGAACATAGTACACATTATTTTAAGTTTTTAACATTGCAAAAAATTAATGAGAATATTAGAGGGGTGAATTATTGAATGAAAGAAAAAAAATGAAAAAACAGATGGATAAGCTCACTTTACAGTACATATTCCCCCAAGGGCTTAATGAAACTTTTACAGTGAAACTAATTTTAAAAGATTTAAAAAATAAAATTAGATGACGGTCACTTTAAATATTACATTTTTTATGTCACATGGCTTTTTGTTTTAAGTATTAAAATGATGTAATATAGCTTTTTTTTTGGGGGGGGGGGTTATTTGCCTGAAGAAACCCTGTAAGGTTTAGGTTTTTACTTGTGCAGTTTATTAAATAAAATATATACAATCAGCGGAATCCTAGAAATAATACTTTTATGTTTTAAGCTCTGGACTGATGCTGGAGCATCAGTGAATGCAGATGGTGACTATCTGGCTCCAGGAAAAAGAATAGTAGTGGAAAACAGCAAAAGATCCATACAGGTTTCATATCTGAAGGCTTTATGTTTGGCACTGGGCCAATGGAAACTGCAGGGTCAGGCGACAGTTTTCTGGCTTTCTCAAGACCTTCACACAAAACACCAAATCTCAAAAGGGACCATAAACTTTCCAAAAAAAAAAATCAGGAAGCGAGTTAAAGCTGCACTTTCTTTATTGCACTTCTGCTACCTCGACTAACAAGCCTTCAAGGAATGAAAATGTTAAATCATTGCAGCCTTTTTATATCCCACCAATTTAATATGCAAATACATTTCATTCAATACACTCTTAATTAACACAAATCACCACCCAAGCTTAAAGGTGTAACACCCTAAAGTGAAAGAAAAGACTAATAAATATATCATACAAATGCATTATAAAACTGCACCATAAAATATTCATTAATCCAATACAAAATTAATAATATTGTTAAGAGCAAAGCAGCAATGAAGCTGAAGTGACTAGTGATGGAAGACTCATTACTGAACATGTCAGTTTATGATAACCCGATTGTGGATTTTAACATTTTGGATGTGGGCATTAATAATGACTCTGACCTTTTGAATGAATGCAATGTTAATTTTACAAATGGATACGGTAAATTGGTTGCACCACAGGTCCCAGTTCCTTTGTACCCCCAAAGTATCTGGAGCTGTTAACATGTTTGAAAATGTATTGTGAAAACAAATAGAAGTTGCTTATAATCAATTTAAGAATTAAAGTATTTGTAATTTAAACAAAGAGCGATGGATGGCTTTAAAGCAGCTATGGGGTTTGACTGCACAGTATGTTTTCACACAAGCAGACACGGGGGGGGGGGGTAGGTCATAATGACAAGGAAAGATAATTACATGGCATTTGACTTATCAGATAAGGTCTATAAGAAATTGCAATTTAATCCATTGAACAAGTTCAATGAGGGCCTACTTGAGTTACTGGAAAGAGGAGAGAGGTTGGGATTTTTCAATCAGACTGATGTCACAAAGTTATATGTTAAGAATCCAAGAAAGGCAAAAAATGTTTTGCAATTCCTAAGTTGCACAAATCATTGACTAAACTCCCTGGTGGACAAATAGTTTCGGGGGTGGGAGCATTTTTGCAGAATACAAGCATCTTTTTGGATTCCCAACTAAAAGTGTTTCTTCCCAAGGTCCAGTCGTGTGTCAAGACTACTGCTCATGTTTTGGAATGCACTGGTGAAATTCACTGGAGTTCTAATTACTATTTTGCTTGTATGGATGTAAAATCGCTTTATACACATATTACAAGAGAGAAGGGTTTGGAAGCAATTGTTAAAATAATGGGTGAGGACCCAAGAACAACTTGTGTCAACTGTTGGAGTATGCCCTTACACATAATTATTTTGTTTTGGAACAAACGTTTTATTTGCAGGTGGAGGGAACAGCAATGGGGGCAGCTTTTGTCCCCCTTGTATGCCATATTGCTTATGGCTTTTTTTGAAAATACGTTGGTCTCACAAGTTTTAAAAAAAAAAAAACAATGTAATTATGTTTAAATGTTTTATTGATGATCTGATATTTGTATGCAGGGGAGACCAAGGGGAATTTTGAAAATGTCATGATTAATTTAAGCCAAAATTCATTTGGTTTGGAATTCACATACAAAATTAGTGATAGAACCATGCAGATTCTTGATGTAGAATGTTATGTAGACTTAAATGGGAAGTTACAATATAGCCCTTTTCATAAAGTAACAGCTGCATCCATTACATCTGATAAAGTCCTTACCCTATGGCGAATTTAAGCGTACTCTAACAAATACATCTGATAAAAAGGTATTAGAAAAAGAGATTATTTTAGTAAAGAATAAATTGTCCAAGAGTAGTTATAAGGACACACATATTCATGCAGCAATAGATAAGGTCAGAGGAGTACCAAGCAAAAAGTGTTGTCAGAGAGGTCCCAAGAAAAATTATAATGTCAATATTTTACAGGAAATGGAGCCATAATGTTTTATTTAAGTTTTCTCCTTTCTCGGATATGTTAAGGGATTTGGTCAACAAGTTATGACCAGTTATTTTTAGGGATGAAATGATAGAGAAATTATTGCCGAAGAAAGTCACCTTTTCATATGGCAGATTCAGCAAATTAAAGGAATTGCTGAATCAAAGGGCACAGAACACTGTGGGGAGAAGACTGGGAGCTTTTCCTTGTGGAATGTGGAAAGTATGTAAAAGAATAAAAAAAATGTGGATGGATGGGTCATTAATGGAAAGAAATTTTGGATAAAAAACGAATTCAATTGTGACTCGTGTGGGGTCATTTACATCATTGGGTGTGGATGCACACCAACAATGTGGTACATTGGGTAAACAAAAAGAAAGGTTAAGTTGAGAATATTAGAACATTTGGGTGATGTTTGAAATAAGAGATTGGAGAGCCCAGGGGCCCAACATTTTTGTTCTGTCCATGATGGAAATTTGGACAGCTTTTTCTTCAGTGTTCTGGCCCGACCCTTTGGATTTCATAATATTGAAGGGGGGGGTATTTATACTGAGGCTATTAAAGTTGGAAACAAAACGTATTGTGAACCTGGGAACCTTATTATCCACATGGGTTAAATTTAGAAATAAATTGGGATGTTTAAAGAATTTATCTTAAGGCATGTTTTTGTTATATATATATATATATATATATATATGTGCAGTTGTAGTGTAGGTCTCAAATCTTGTCAGTATGAAAGTAGTAAGGAAAAGTGCAACATAAGATGAGAATAGTTGAGTATTTAGGTAATACAAATTCATTTCGTTGGGTTTATTTTGTGAAATGATTAACAATAAGAAGTTATGTACTCACCATAATGTTCCATCTGAGTAGGTAAACTTCACTTGTTAGCAACCTTTGGGAATCGGATCCGAGCCGGCAGTTTTCAACGGCTTTAGAGGCAAGCTCGAAACTCCTCCCCTACCCATAATCCCCTGCCAACCCTGACTGACCTCAGATCAAGTTTGCCCACCAGCAGAAAACTGCTAGCAATGACTAATCCCAAGATAAATGGGTAAAACCCATGGACCTGAGTATGAGAACATTTGCAAGTGAGGGGGCAGGAGGGAGGGACTGTTGCTAACAAATGAAGTTTACCTACTCAGATGGAATGTTATGATGAGTACATAACTTCTTAATCTGAAGTAGTTAACTTCATTTGTGTAGCAACCTTTGGGACAGAGTCCCCAGCTACCTGAACCTTGGGCGGCCTTTATGGAAGGATGTTCCGGAGCACTGCAGAGCCAAAGGATGCTCTCCCTCTGGAGATAATGTCCAATTTGTAGTGATTGATAAAAGTATGAGATGAAGCCCAAGTGGCTGCCAAGCAAATATCATCCAAAGAAACTCTAGCTCTGAAAGCCGCAGAAGTAGACATAGATAGAGTAGAGTGGGCACGGACTCCTTGAGGTGCGGGC
Organism: Protopterus annectens; assembly: GCF_019279795.1. Lineage (NCBI taxonomy): Eukaryota > Metazoa > Chordata > Ceratodontiformes > Protopteridae > Protopterus > Protopterus annectens. The sequence goes on from NC_056746.1 coordinate 936,891,258, forward strand.
CTGCCTGAACTGTCGTATGCTAACAGGATGCACTGTGAAATCCATCTAGAGTGTGTGACTTTTGATACAGGTTTACCCAAGTTAAATTTGGTAAAGGAGATGAACAACTGGTCGGATTTCCTATGACCAGATGTCCTGTGGATGTAGAAGCGAAGTTGTCTATGCACATCCAATGAATGTAATTTGTATTCCCCTTTATGGTAGTTAGGAAAAAGGACTGGCAAGTTGATGGACTGGTTAATATTTGACTCAGAGGCAAACTTGGGAAGAAAGGAGGGATTGGTCCTGAGGTAAACTCTATCCTTGTGAAAGGTCAAGTAAGAAGGTTTTACACATAGGGCCTGTAGTTCAGAGACCCTTCGAGCAGAGGTGATAACGACAAGAAAGGCCGTTTTCCATGATAAGAATTTAAGATCTATGGAGGCTGCAGGCTCAAATGGGGGAGCTGTCAAGGCCTGAAGCAACAAAGTTAAATCCCAAGGAGGGACAACCTCCTTCACTGGGGGTCTGAGCAAAAAGGTGCCCTTCAAAAAGGTCTTACACAATTTCGTGGTGATCAAAGGGCCCAATTAATTTCCAACGTGATAATGAGAGACAGCTGCTAGTTGGACCTTGACTGTGGAGGAACTAGCTCCTTGATGAAACAGTCCTGACAGAAAGTCTAATACAGCAGGCAGAGGAGCTGTAAAAGGATCCAAATGTTTGTGTTCCGCCCAAATGGAGAAACATTTCCATTTGCTGCTATAGATTTTCCTAGTAGAAGGCTTGTGCGCAGCTACTAGAATGGTTTTAACTGGGGAAGAGATACCGGGAGTCCTAGCTATGAGTGGAACTGGAGCAGCCAAACCGTGAGTTTGGGGTTGTCCAGGTTCGGGACTGGGAGATCTAGGGGGTGGGATATTAGATCCGGACGGGGATCCAGAATCCAAGGAGGATTCACGAGATGAGACCAAAGGTAAGGGAACCAGGTTTGACGAGGCCAAAATGGGGCAATGAGGATTATCCTGCTCCCCAACCGACTGGCTTTCTGAAGAAACTTCAGCATTAGAGGAAGAGGAGGGTAAGCATGCACCACAGCGTCTCTCAGGGGTTCCCGGAGGGGGAAATGAGAGCGAAGTAGTCATAACATTTTGTGTTCGAGGGAAGAGGCAAAGAGATCGCAACAGGGTTGACCCCATTTGGCGAAGATCCGATTCGCTATCTCGGGATTCAGAGACCACTCGTATGGTAACAGGATGGTGCGACTTAGTTTGTCCTCTAGGATGTTGGACCGTCCCGGAATGTGTGTTGCTATGAGAAAGCGGTTGGTGGAGACAGCCCATTCCCACACTCTCATGGCCTCTCGACAGAGTGGGTAAGACCTGGTTCCCCCTTGTTTGTTGACGTACCAGACAACCGACATGTTGTCCGTCTGAATCGCAATCGTTCCTATGGGAAGAAGGTCCTGAAGTGCTTGCAATGCTAACAGCACTGCCCTCATCTCTAGGACGTTGATATGCAGTGAGGTCTCCATGAGGTCCCACGTGCCTTGGACTGTCCTGCCCGAACAATGCCCTCCCACCCTAGGCAGGAGGCGTCCGTGGTCACCATGACTACAGGAGGAGTCATACAAAAGGGGCGTCCTTGCTGAAGGTCTGGAGATCGGAGCCACCATAGGAGGGCCCTCTTGCAGGCCCTGCTGAGGGGGATGGGATGGCTCAGAGGGTAGTGAAGAAGGGACCACTGGACCGGGAGGGTCCATTTTAAGACCCTCATGTTCAAACATGCCATTGGCAATAGGTTGATCTTTGCCGCCATCGAGCCAAGAGCCCTCAGGACCAATTCTGCTGGGGGAGCTGGAGATTGTAGAATGGCCTGCACATGTAGCCTCAGGGATAGTAGCCGGTCTGTGGTGAAGAAAGCTAGGAGCTTGTTTGTGTCCAATCTGGCCCCTATGAAGTCTATAATCTGAGTCGGAGTAAGAGACGACTTCTCTATGTTGATAGTGATCCCCAGCCGAGGAGCTAGACGGAGAAAGTAGTTTCTGGCTGAACAAAGTAGATGCCTTGTCGGGGCGGTCAGGAGCCAGTCGTCCAGGTACGGGAAGACCTGAATTCCCTGGGGCTTCAGGTGGGCCGCTATCACTGCTAACACTTTGGTGAACACCCTGGGTCTTTGGTGAGACCAAAGGGGAAGACCCTGAATTGGTAATGACTGGCTCCTAGCCGGAAGCGGAGGAACCTCCTGAATCGCCTGTCCATCAGAATGTGGTAGTAAGCATCCTTGAGGTCTATAGAGCACATCCAATCGTTCTCCCGTAAGAGGGGGAGAATGGATTGAAGAGTGACCATGCGGAACTTCTCTTTGGTTACTGACAGATTCAGGGAAGAAAGGTCGAGGATTGGTCTTAAGTCCCCCGTCTTTTTTGGCACCAAGAAGAACCTGGAGTAAAACCTGGACCCGCACTGGTCTGGGGGAACGTGTTGGATGGCTTTTTTTCCCAGCAAATGTTGGATTTCCATTGCTGCGGCCTCCCTCTGATCGGGTGGGACATCGGGGAGTTATCTGGGGCTGCGTGGGTAACAAGAGAAGGGAATCTGATATCCTCTGGATATGATGCGAAGCACCCAGTGGTCTGTCGTGATGGACTCCCAAGTTGCTGGGTGCTTCGAGAAATGCCCCCCGACTGCCTCCAGAGTGGAGCAGTTGGGCAACCCCTCGGAAGTGTTGCATTTGTTGGTCCGAGAAGGGTTCTCTGGGTCCAAAGTTCTGCAGGCCCCCTCTCTGCCTCTAGGGTGGCGTCCACCCTGCCCTCCTCTGCCGCGGAAGGGCTGGGAGTCCAGAGCGGAACAGGACTGTTGCGACTTCCGGAACCACATCTTCTTGTCCCTTTTGGTTCTTAGGAAAGGACCTCTGGGGAGCAGAGAAGCGGACTCCGATGGCAGACGTCTTCCCGTCCTTTTCGCTCTGGACCAAGGTATCTCGCACGGTTTTGCCAAAGAGGGCAGAACCATCAAAAGGGGCATTAGCGAACGACGCCTTGAAGGGCTCCGTGAAATCACAGTGTCAGAGCCAGGCCTGACGTCTCATAACAACGGCTCTAGCGGCTCCTTCCGTGGCATGAGACAGAAGCCGCATAGAGGTGTTAGATATGGATCGTAGAGTGGCCATCCGGGTGGAGTGCAATTGTTTGTCCTCCGCCGACATTGACTCGGGGGGGGGGGGCGACGCAGCATACTCTTTAATAAGGTTCCGCTGCAGTCGGAGCACGTGTGCCATGTAGTTCAGTGACCTCACCGAGAAGGTCGCTTAAACACCCACTTCCCTAGGCGGTCCATCGACCGAGAATCCTTGCTCGGGGGATGAACCGAGGGACTGTCCTGAGCAAGTTCCCTCTTGGTGGCCGCCGCCACCAACATGGCATCTACCGCGGGACCCTTACTCCAGTGTGACTTGTCAGGGGGTGGGCTAAGGATCTTGTCCGGGTGCTTGGGGACTGGCTCCACAGTGTCTGGCTCCTTCCACGCCCTGGTAGTGATCAAATCTACCAGGGGGTCTGCCGGACGGGACACCCAAGAGGTAGACGGGCCTGCTTCAAATGCCTCCAGGAACACGGATTCGTCCGAGGTAGGCTTTGGGGCAGACCCCCCCCCCTTTATTCTGAGCATCTCCATGACGTCTCCAAATGAGACATCTTCGGGGGGTGATCTTAAGGAGCTTCCCCTTCCTCCAAATCCGTGTCCTCAGTCAAGGACTCGGAGTCCAGGTGCCATGGCAAGGGTCGGGGGGCCTGGAATCCCTCGACAGAACCCTCTCCACCACGTCGAATGCCGAGGGAGAGCTGCTCACTCTGGGATCCAATAGCAGACTCTCCCTCGGATCCGACGGACGGATCGGGGCCGGCGCCGAAGCGATCGGATCCGATGGACCAGCATGCTCCGACCCGGACGGAGCCGAAGGCATAATGATACCGCCGGATCCGAAGCTCAGCGCTCGGTTCCGAGAGCTCGGATCCGAAGAAAATGGACCTGACAGACTCGAGGGAAGTGTCGGTGCCGAAGTACCCGAGACTATCAGCGCCGACACACCCCCGGCTCCAAGGCTGCCTGGCTCCCAAGACTCTGAACCCGGGAAACGGAATGGAGAAGGAGCTATCGGGGCAAAGAAGGGGGTCGCGCTCCCCCCCGGAGGGGGGGTGCAGGAGCACTCCCATCTGCAGTTGGGCCTGGTGGAATCTTCTCATCATCCGGTCCAAATCTGCATCTGTGAGACTTCTTATGGATCTCGACGAGGCCACCGAGGCGGGCGGGAGTGTCGCCTCGATGACCTCGATGGAGATAGAGTCTCCTCCTCCTCCTCAGGACCCGGTGAAAAGCACGGGGACCGGATCCGAAAAGGAGGAGAACCAGAAGACCTGGAGGGAGAAGACCACTTAGCCGGGGGGGGGCGAAGCGGAGGCCTCTGCCCGCCGCTTGTGGTGCTTCTCCCTCTTCCTTTCTTTCCTAGCCTCCCTCTCCTCCGAGCCTAAGGCGGGAGGTTGAGTCCCGGCCGGGGGGAGGGAAGCAGCCGCTGCGGGAGCCACGGAAGGACTGGAGGAAGAAGCTGAATCCGGAGGCAGAAGACCCGCCAGAATCAGCTTAGACCTCCGGTCCTTAAGTGCCCTGGGGTTGAATGCTGCACAAATGGTACAACCAGAGGACAGGTGTTCAACCCCAAGGCACAATACACACAAGTGTGGCCATCCGCTGGGGGCAGCTTATGGCCACACTCGGTGCACTTAGAGAACATTGACTTTGGGGCCTCAGACATACCGAGAAAGTAACCCACACGCAAGGCCCCAAACACACACACACAACACTGACAGAACCACAAAGGTAGGGGAAGGAAAACTATTAAGGTAAACTAAGAGAATTTAGACTATAAGGAGGTTAAACACACTCGCACCAAAATTTAAAGAAAAAGATTTGAAAAAGTTAAATTTTTTTCTCACGAAGAGACGAGAACACCAGGAGACTCAGAATCAAGCTGCTGAACGAAACCGCGGCAAACTATATCTGAGGTCAGTCAGGGTAGGCAGGGGATTATGGGTAGGGGGAGGAGCTTGGATCTAAAGCTGTTGAAAACGACCGGCTTGGATCCGAGGTTGGATCCAATTCCCAAAGGCTGCTACACAAATGAAGTTAACTACTTCAGATTATTAATTTTGTATTGGATTAATGAATATTTTATGGTGTAATTTTTTATAATGCATTTGTATGATATATTTATTAGTCTTTTTTCACTTTAGGGTGTTACACCTTTATGCTTGGGTGGTGATTTGTGTTAAGTGTGTATTGAATTAAATGTATTTGCATATTAAATTGGTGGGATATAAAAAGGCTGCAATGATTTAACATTTTCATTCCTTGAAGGCTTGTTAGCCGAGGTACCAGAAGAAGTGCAATAAAGAAAGGGCAGCTTTAACTCATTCCCCAATACCTTCCTCAGGAGTTGTGCACTCAGAAGTTGACTCTGTTTGAAGAGTTCTTTCTTATACTCTTTTAAGGCAGACGGAGAAGGTGATGTCACTGATCTGCTTGACTGAACAGGAAGAAGACTAATTAATTTGCCCCTCCTGCTTTGAAGGGCTTTGTGGCCAAAGGAAGCAGAGACTTTAAAGTCTGTCTAAATGTGCTGCTCCCAAACAGTAGACAAAACAGGAGTGGAGGTCTTGTGCAGAAATCTTACAGCTGCATTTCTTGAAACTTTTATCAGCCATGTTGACGGGGAAACAGAACGTTAAGTACACGCAGACACCCTTAATTTTCAGAATAAAACAGAAAAATTTTAAACTAAGGACTTACAACAAACTAACCTTTGTTTCGAAGGTAAAAATAAAAAACTACTATCCAAAAGTTATCAAATTATAAACCATAGCTACTCTAAATACTATCTAATAGTTTACTGAATACCTAAATATATATTGATTTTATATTCTATCTAGTTTTGTCAAAGGCAATGGATAGGGAAGAAAAAAGTGGTGTAAAGCACCAGTTAAAGCTCAGAGAAATATAGATTATTCAAAGCAGTTGAAAAGACTTATCCTATAGACGAGATAAGAGCTTTGCAACCGTTCGGTTCAAGCAGTGAATGAGATCTGAGGAATTTCATGCTGAAGGAGAATTATGGGTAGGGGAATCAGAGCCCTGGATCTGAAGATTTGAAAGTGTCAAGACCAGATCAGAGTCCTAACAGTTGAATCAGATGAAAACTGATAACATCAGATCTACCTGTGAAGTAGACCTAGATAAGAAGAGGGCAGCTGTCCTGCCTTCATAGTCAGGAAGGTCTAACACCCCAGCATGTTGAGACAAAAGGGTCAGAACATGCCAGGTCATATGGTTTTGTTAATGTAGGTCTCTAAAGGCCAGACAAGCATAAGTAAAAACTTTTTTCACCCGCCTCTCCATAGTCCGAATGTCATCAGAAGGGAGAATTTTGGAAGAGGATAAAAGCTTGGCTGGCTTGTCAGCAGAAACAAAGACCAGAGCACAGTCTAAAGGAGGACACTTGTAAAGGTACTTAAAAGGTCTCAGGCATGTTATAAAAGCAGTCAAGCGTCTTATGGGCTGGAGGGTGGAAATCAGGATTCAAATAAGTACCTGCACATGTAACAAAGTATCCAAAAACAGGGGGAACAGCAGAAAATTTAGGAGATTCCATCTGCAACATATCTCAATACCTCTTTTGAATGTCAGAGACACAAGTGTAATCCACTTAAAATGCTCTATCATGCGAACCACAGTATCCCCACAAAGAGAGAATCAGGACTAAAGGAATCCTCTTCCTTTGACCCACAGTCTAAAGGTGAACTAATTTGTGAGGAACAGACCAAGGAGAAACGGTACAAAAAAATTGTTTGCACGGAAGCAATTGCACGGCTCAGGGAACCACGATACAAAAACAAAAAAGAGCCAGCAAAACAGGACCCAATAAAATACTATTTATTGGTAATACATGAGGACAGCAAAGAAATACACAGGCCGGTTTCGGTTGGTGTTCTATACACAGCCTTCTTCAGTGTCCTGTTTTGCTGGCTCTTTTTTGTTTTTGAACAGACCAAGGACTCATCTTCTGAATCCACCTCCTCATCAGAGGAATCCGTTCACCTCTGTGGGAGCTTCAAGGCCATCACCACACTGAACAAATCCTGGGTAAAGTCCTGCCATTTCATCTGGAGGTACCGAGCAATGGGAGGAATATGTTGAATTTTCTGCCCTTTTTTTTTTTTAATGGGATGTCAGCTTTGACCAAGCTGGGGGGATTCAGAGCCATTCCTAGACTCTATTAAGGGTACCAGGAAAGTACGGTTGTGTAAACTTACCATAAATGTAGATGTTCGAGTGTATTCACTGTTGCAGTACTAACATATGGGTTATCCGGCAGCCCTCAGTCAGCACGAATACCAGAGTCCTCGGTATGTGACGTTGGCTGCCATCGGCTGTAAAACTGATGTCAGAATGTAAGTTATATAAAGGGAGGCAGTCAACACCATTTCCTCAGTTTTTCTTGCTTTAATTGTCAGGAGCCCCCAAAAGAAGGCTAACCCAGGAAGGAAACACCCTGGAAACATGCCATCCAAAAAATAAAATATCTTGTCTGTGCCTTAGGAAAAAAGGGGGAATGGAGGGTGGGAATCCTGGACTACAACACTGAATACACTCGAAAATCTACATTTATGGTAAATGTGCACAAGTGTACTATGTTCTTCGTGTTTCACTGTTGCAGTCCTAACATATGGGTTGATTCCCAAAGCCCAGGGAAAAAAAAACAAAGGGGGAGGAAGAATCACAGATTAAGGGTTGGTAAGGAGGCCTTTGCAAAACTGCAGAGGCAAAACCAGCCCTGGATTTACAAAACAAAGGTAGATTGTAATGCTTTCTGAAAGTATGGACAGAAGACCATGTAGCTGCTTCTAGAATGTCCTTAGTAGGCACACCTCTCAAAAAAGCTGCAGAGGTAGAAGCTACTCTAGTAGAATGGGTCCTAATACCTTGAGGGAAAATCTTCCCATGCTGCAGGTAACAAAAGTGAATACAATGAATAATCTATTTGGAGATGGTTTGTTTCAAAATAGCTTTACCCAGAGCCCCAGGAGCAAAACTAACCAACAACTGCTCAGACTTCCGAAACGGTTTAGTCCTGTTTAAGTAAAATCTCGGCTGTCTATGCACATCAAGAGAGTGCAAAATCCTTTCCCCTTTATTATGGGGATTACTGAAAAAGGTAGGCAGGTGAATAGACTGGTTAAGGGTCAGACTGGAAACCACCTTAGGCAAAAAGGAGGGATTAGTTCTCAGAGAAACCCGATCTGTAGGAAAAATAATGAAAGGTTCTACTGCCATTAAGGCTTGCAGCTCTGAAACCCTTCTGGCAGAAGTAGCCAAAAGAAAAGCAGTCTTCCAGGAGAGAAACTTTAAATCTGCAGAGGCAGCTGGTTCAAAGGGAGGTAGAGTAAGCTTCTCCAGGACAAAATTAAGATCCCAAGCAGGAGTAGGAGCTCTTCTGGGAGGTCTAAGATTGCTAGTTCCCCTCAGGAACTGCTTCATCAAGGGGTGAGAAAAAATGGGCTGCTCAAAAGAACAACGCGCAGAAATTGCTAAAGCATGAATCTTAATTGAAGAAAAGGAAATCCAGCATTAACCAAGTCTGCTAGATGATCAAGAATGAGGGAAAGAGAAGGGCGAGAAGTGTCTTCTCCATTAGCCTGCATCCAAGAGCAAAATCTCTTCCATTTATTTGCATAGGATTTCCTGGTGCTAGGCCTCCTGACTTAATGAAGAACTTCAACCATCTGTTGGGAAAGAGTTAAAGTATTAGGCAGTTAAATGCAGAGTTTGAAGATGAGGATGAAGAAACTTTCCCCCTTCCTGAACCAACAGATCTGGTACCAGGGGAAGACGCCAAGGCTGAGCTTGGGAAAGGCTGTGATACCAATGTTGCCTGGGCCAGTCTGGTGCTATAAGAATAGCCTTTGTTTTTTTGTCCCTTATCTTTAGCAGCACTCTAGGAAGAAGAGGCAGAGGAGGGAAGGCATAAATTGAGAGTTGTGCCCATGGGAAGGACAAAACGTCCACTCTTCAAGCTTTGCTGTGAAACTCCCTGGTGCAGAAGGTTGGAAGGAGATGATTGGTGTGAGGGGAAAAAAGATCCACTTGTGGAGTACCCCAATGCTGAATGATGCGAGGAAAGATGATCTTGTTCAGTTGCTACTCGTAAGGATCCAGAACATGTCTGCTCAATTGATCCGCCAAGGAATTTAGCTTCCCTGGAAGATGCTGGGCTATTAGATTTATGTCCATGGAAGCTGCTAAGGACCATTGTCAAATGCTATGTCTGACAAGGGGTAAGAGCGAGCCCCCCCCTGCTTGTTGATGTACCACGACTGTGGTATTGTCTGTCCTTGAAAGCCAGCAAGGCCTGCTGCACTGCCATCAATTCTTTCAAGTTTATGTGCAGATGAATCTGCTGAGTGCTCCAAGTCCCCTGTATGCTCCTGCCTTCTAGATGTGCTCGCCATGCATAATCTGAGGCGTCTGTGGTGACAGTCTGGCTGGCAGGTGGTGGGTAGAAAGGCAGCCCCTTGTTCTGAGAACAGGCTGTCGCCCACCAGAGAAACTCCATTTGTAGACAGGGAATTAGAGGAAGAATCAAGTCTGAGTCCTGTATGTGTTGACACCAAAGATTCTTGAGGTACCATTGAAGTTTTCTCATATGCAGCCTTGCATACAGGATCATCAGAATACATGAAACCATGAACCCCAGTGCTTGCAGGAATTGCCTTGCAGACAGCTGGGTCATGCTTGCCAAGTTCTTGAAGTAAGCCGAAAAGTCTTCTTGTTTCTCTTCAGGGTGGAATACCATCTGGGTGGCTGTATTTAGACTCGCTCACAGGAAAACATTCTCCCTTGTAGGAACCAACTTTGACTACTTTTCGTTGAGTGTGTAACCCAAAGAGGTGAGAATGTTCTTCACGAAGTCCAAATTCTTTTTTAGTTGTTCTGGGGAGTTTGCTTGAATGAGAGAGTCGTCCAGGGAAGGATACATTTGAATGTTTCTCTGCCTGCAAAAAGCAATGACTGGCGCCAGGCACTTCGTGAAAACTCTGGGAGCAGTAGATAAGCCAAAGAGCAGTGCAGAGAATTGGAAGTGTTACTCCCCAGCCCTGAAACTAAGGAACTGCCTGCAACTTTCCCTTATTGGAAAGTGCAGATAAGCCTCCTTGAGATCCAAAGTTAACAGCCATGAATCCTTGCCCAGCACTGGCAGTAACTGCTGAAGAGTGAGCATCTTGAATTTGGGAAACACCAGAAAAGTGTTTAGAATAGACATCCAGAATTGGGCGCAAGGTGCCCCCTTTTTTGGGTACCAGAAAAAGTCAAATAAAAACCTAGGCCTGCCTGAGTTTTAGGAAATGGCTCTATAGCACCCATAGTCAGTAGAGAAGAAATTTGAGTTTCTACCTCTGCCCTGAAAGTTCTGGGTATGTCTGGGTACCTGGTAGAACAGGGAAGGTGTGAAAATAAAACTTGTAACCTTGGTTTACTATAATGAGCACCCATATGTCATCTGTGATGGTGGACCATACCTCTGCGAACCTGGCTAACCTTCCCCCCAAAGGAAACCCTGGGCCTGCAGAGGTAGGCACAAGAAGGCCGGTGTCATTGAGAATGCTTGCTTTGGGAAGCTGGCTTAGACCTCCTCAGATTTAGAAGACGACAACTGCCACTGTTTAGCCTTTTGAGGGGCAGAAGTCTGCCCTCTGGAAGATCTGAAACCCCTAGGCCTAGAGCGACCCTGCTTGCCAGGATCAGGGAAAGACCAATTCTTGGAAGGATAATGCCTACTAAACCGAGGAGGCTGAACCTGAAGGAAATCTTTAACAGCTTGCATAGATTTCGCCTTATCCTCCAACTTCTTCAGTACCTCCTCAGCCTTGTTACCAAAAAGGTTGTCTTTGTGCAAAGGAACATCCAGCAATTTAGATTTAACAGGTTCAGAAAGAGGCTGCTCCCTAAGCTAAGCATGCCTTCTAATAACGGAACCAGAGGCTGCTGCTCGGCAGGAAGCCTCCAAGGTGTCAAAACCACAATGTACTGAATGCTTATTAACTAGAGTGGCAGAATTTAGTAAATCTTGTAAGTCTTTGTTCTCCGACATGGAAGGAACATCCCCAAGTTTAGCCTTAATACCCTCCAAAGTATGCTGCTGATGCTTAAGCATGTGAAAAAGACAACTCACAAATCTAATGGCAAGCGTTGCAGAGGTATACACTTTTTTATCCCACCTGTCCAAGGCCCTAGACTCCTTATCAGAAGGTACAGGGTTTTTAGCAATAGTAGCCTTAACACCCTTGGGGGCCTTGAGAAATAATCTCAGGATCAGCAATAGGATTTTTGAAAAGAAATTTATGAGAATCAGGAACCCTATAATACCTATCAGGTTTTCTGGGGGCAGGAGGAACAGAATTAGGAGTTAAAGAATTTTCCATGAAAACATCATCCACAACTTCCAAAACTGGAGGTACAGCCAGAGGCTTATGCTGTGGCAAATCCAAAAATTCCCTGATTCTTTTCTTAGACTGAGGAAAATTCTGACTTTCCCATTTAAAGTGCTCCCTAAGAGTATTCAAAGTATCCCCAAAGGAAACATCTTCTGGAGGGGAGGCAGAAGGGATAGTCTCTTCAGCATCAGAAACCTCAAAGCCAGAAAAACGTTGAGAATTTCCTTCTTCACCAGCAGAAATACTGGAAATATCAGAATCTGAGACAAACAAAACATCAGGAGACAACTCCCTAGCCCTCTTGGAAGGGGGGGGGGGGGTGAGAGCCCTTAATAAGGGAAATATCATCACTAGCCATCTTTACCAACTGGGACTGAGGCAAAGGAGGGGAGGCCAATGCCTGATTGCGAGTAGATTTGCGGCTGGAAGGTTTGCTAGTAATCCGGAGGGACTCGGAAGGCCTAGCAACTGCAGAAGTCTGAATTAAGGTAGTCGGTCTGGCTCCCGTCTCATGCCGAAGAGAAGAGGCGTCAGAAGCAGGTGCCTGCATAGTGGCTCCGGACCCATCTGAGGCAGTGACAGGCGGAGGGTCTGAGGATGAAATAGCAGCCTGCGGCATGGAGGACTCCGTAAACGTCTTGGCAGAGGCCTGCGGCTGAAAATCAGCAGACTGCAGGGGCTATGAAAGTGCCTCACTGACTACCGCTGGGCTGACCAATTAAACTGGTGTGTCGTCAGCAGATTTAACCTTAGGCCTTTTACGGACCTTGTCCTTGCGTTTCCTAGGTACAGCTGAAGTCAGGAGACCAGAAGATGCCATACTAACGAACTTAGGCCAGACTCCGAAATGCTTATATAAAATCTTAGCTCTACAGCGTATGGTACGCGGGTTGAAGGAAGCACAGAGAACACAATTAGGGACGTCGTGCTCAAGACCCAAACAAATTATACAATAGGAATGAAAATAACGGTGAGGAATCTGTTTTCCACAGGCAAGACAATTAACAACTTTATCTGACATTCATTAAAGCAAGAAAAGAGGGTCCCTAACGGGGGTACTTATCTGAGGGCATCTTCAACTTGGTAGTCAGAATGCAAAAAGAAGGTAAACGGCTGACCAGCACTAGTACGAATTGCACCTGCTTCAGGCTCTGCGGCAAGAAAGACTGAGGAAATGGCGTTGGCTGCCTTCTTTTATACCTGATGTTCTTACATCAGTTTTACAGCCGACGTCATATACAGAGGACTCTGGCATTCGGGCCAACTGAGGGCTACCGGGAGCCGGATAACCCATATGTTAGGGCTGCAACAGTGAAACACGAAGATGATCTTCACAGCATGAACATGGGGAATTCTTCAAAACCCTTTGGAAATGATCAGCCATGTGTGAAACAGGAAACCAGGAACCATGATGAGGGCAGCCCAAGTAGCTTGGTCAATTGGGGTGCATGCTAATAACCATATAGTCAGATGCTGTTTATGATAACGAGGCAAAACAAAGTAGCACTGCGATACAAAAACATAAATGATGTACAACGATGCTCACTGTATTTGAATGCATCTGAATACTGATGTTCAGACTGAGTAAACTGGGGAAAAAAAATGTAAGGGGTTGCCAAAGCTTTAGTCAATCTGTATCTGCAAGAAACTCTTACCGCTGCTATCATACATGACGTGCAATGTTACCCCCTGGAGGTGTAAGGTCATCTGAACCCACTTAACATTTTATGGAATCCACAACACCAACATTGCGGACAGTTAACTGTGTTGATAGGGACATCATTCCAGAAACTGTAGATATGTGTTGACCTTTTCTGCAGCCTTTTGGGAATCGCAAAGTACCTATTTTCAGTGGATACTGAGACGTGGCTTTATGTATATTAGCTAGAGGGACTTTTCATTGTGCTCTACTGGGGACACAGTTGGGATATTTCTGTCATCCAACTCAAGAACACTCCATAATGATGTAATGCTTCAGCATGTGGGAAAGCACACATGATTTTTCCATGTACCCAAGAGGAGAACAAATCACTATGTAGGATTTCTATGATATAACCAGTTCTCTTTAGGTACTGTGGACCACAGACTGTATCCACATTGAAATAAATGCCTCACCTGGAGAAATGGGAAGGAGATAAGTGAACCGCAAAGGGCATCACTCTCATCAACTGCCAAGTGATCTGTAACGCACAGGGTAGCATCTGCAATGTTTGTGCAGGCTACCCAGGTGGTTATGACTCCCACATATGGCACACCTCTGACCTGTACTAACACTTTGCAAAAGGTGACTTCCACCAGGGTATCTTGTTGGTGATGGTGGATAAGCCCATGAAACCTGGCTTATGACCTCAAATTAAATCCACAAAAATCAAACAGAGTATGTACAACCATGCACAATTACAAATAAGAAATATTAAATGTGTTTAGACTGCTGAAGGCATGGTTTCACTGTCTGGATCCACCTGGTGGTACCCAAAAGTATGATCCTGACACACATGCAAAAATAGTGTGTATGCTCGCACAATGTTGCGCAGTATTATACTAGTGAGCAGTTACAGCACTGTGGGTACTTGCACGGCCAGCATTCCCAAGTCAACAAGTAACGGAAGTTGAATCAAATGAGGAGCCAGCCACAGGGGATGATCATGCTAGAAAGAGGCAGGCACAAGCATGTGGTGGCACTACCAAAGAAGAAGCCAACTGCACACAGTATACAAGGAGGCAAACAGATACACTACAGTAAAAATGGTGCATCTTGCCCATGACAGCTGGCTCAACCAAGATGTACTGGAAGTAGTACGACTCAAGCTAAAACCTGAGGAATCCCCTAGACCATGTTTGACCTCGTGAGACATCTGCTAGAAGTGATATCAACTACGACCATGGATATGGAATCTCCCAGGAGTAGACATCCCCACAACAGATGTTGCTGTAGAAATGCAAACACTGCAGGAGTACAGTTTCAATTTCCCCACAGTCATGTTTCTAACATCTGAAGATGTAAAGATGACTGGCTCCATGGATGACTCCTCACACGTGGTAGGCCAGACAAACTAGACAATGCACATTTCAGTGTGTGATTTAGTCGAAGGAGTCATGCATACAGGACATGCAACTCCCATAAGTCATCGTGCACACTCTAGATCACCTTCACTGTCTCCACCATGGATGTGATGGCACTAACTTGTACCTCCACAATGGTCCTGCACATATGTTAGGTTGTAGCCCCAACACACCAAAACTTTGTTAAACACCATTACCAACACCACTATGTGGACCTCTCTGCCCATGAGTGCTAGGATAGATTCACACATCTGTTTACTGGGGTCCAGCACAATTCCCTGATCAACAGTGTCCTCATCAAGCTGTTCTTTCTGTGATGTCTGGTTAGTCTGCATATCAGCATGCACAGAGTTTGTGTTCATGGTCTACGTTTGGGATAAGATGGTCACATTCCCTGCATCCAATACACACAACTCACTTACATGCCAACTTATCCCCGTCATAAACATCAGAGGCTGCAGATCCTAGAGCACCAGCTCCACAAGTGCTGGTGCTGCATAAAGAATCACCTGTGAATACACCAAAGCAAAAAATATCCAGGGTAAAAATGACCCATCACCACAACTACACATTCAACCGAGTTTTAAAACTATAACCATGATAAAAAACAGTACCCTATGACCATACGTTGGGTAGATGGAGGTGGCTGTTGAACCCCAGTTGTACATGTTCACTGAAAGTCAGGCAGATTTAATTTAGTTTTACAGTGACTAAGGGATACAGAAGATGAAGTTTTCGATACAGTAAAAATAGGCCTATATACCTGGGGCAACTACAGTGGATGCCCTCTGGAACCTGTTCTTACCTTCCAATGTACATGTCCCAAAGATGTCTCTATTCTACTTGAAGATATTTCCACTGATCAGAAAAGTAGCAGATTCAACTAGCATCCTGGGCCAGTAATATGAACCCATCTGCCCCAAACTTCAGCATGACATTATGGGATTCTGTAGAAGTGATGATGCCTTTGAGAGGGGCCAGGAACTCCGCCTCCTTAAGAAGTGGTACACTTGATAGCCCCCTGCTTGTTGCTTCTACTCTCTGGGTGGCAACCTAGATCAAACCAGTGGCCCTGCAGAGCACCGTTTTCTGACTGTGGTCCTGCCCAGTAACCGCATTAACACTGGAGACAGTCACATCCTAGGCATGGTCACAGTAGGGCTGGTCAGCTGCATGCACATCAAAGAGCTGTCACCCATCAAGACAGATGGCTTGGAGTACCACCTTGTTATCCACATCAGAAAATTTTGGTTTATGTCTGAATGTCAATGTACCAGCACATGCACTAATTTTATTTTTGATTACCCTGTTTTTTTTTTTTTTTTTTAGACATTACCTTGTTAGCATAGAAACATTGGACTAAACCACCTTGTTCCTGCATGGTCCTTAAAAATCCTACCACCACTACTATCCTCCTTGGCCATACAGCACACTGTTTTTATGCCTGACATTTACATACCTGTACCCACACTCACTAAGTCTAGGTATACTGTGCACATTCCTAACAACTCAATTACAGAACTGCAAATGACCAAGGACACAAGTGCTGTCACCACTGTTAAAAATATTTTGGCTAATGACATATATGCAATGCATGCAACACTAAAATTGTACTGAACAGTAGTCTGAAAACAAGCTCAGGGGCATCTCTCCCATACAGCTTAACAATCGGACAGCCGAGTACTTCTGTATTCCTTGTGATCCCCTTTCTCAATACACCTTGCCCAACACATTTAAAAGTTCTGACAAACTTGCATCCCTTATTATCAACAGGTTGAAAGTACAGTTGTGTACACTTACCATAAATGTAGATGTTGGAGTGTATTCACTGTTGCAGTCATCACATTTGGGTTATCCCTGCCAGGGTAGCTCTCAGTCAGCCCGCATACCAGAGGCTTAGTATTTCTGTGTCGGTTGCTGTTGCTCCAGAACGCCAGGTCGTCAGTGGTATAAAATAAGGCAGCAGACGCCATGACATCAGTTTTTCTTGCCCCGTCAGGAGCCCCCAGGAGGGAGCTAGGTTATGGTGGAAGAACACCACCAGTAGAAAGTAAATACCAAAAATTCCTTGTAAAGAGAAATCGAATCTCTTGATTGAGAGAAAGCCCTCTCCACTAATTTGAAAGCAGACAGACTCATGCCTCTCAACCTGAAACCATCAAAAATCTGGACAAAGGCCAGGGCCCGGTGTTAGCATTTCGGGGGGTCCTCAGCAAATGTCAAGCTGGGGGCCCCTAAGCACTTCCAGACCTAACTTGGATAAAAAAAATGTACTTGAATAATTATATTTCAGAAGTAAGACGAGATATATCACAGAACATTCAGACACTTAGATCTTACTTATAGAAAGGGCACCAGGAAGTCTAGGGTGTGGTCGTGTTGAGACCAGACATTCTTCAAGTACCACTGGAACCTCCTCATGTGCAGTCTGGCAAGGGGAAACATTGGGAGAGTGGCTGCCATCAGACCTAGTAGGCAAAGAAATTCTCTGGCTGAAATGCAGTCAAGTAGGAGACAGAAAGTGGTCAGAGAAGTGATCTTTTCTGGTGGGAGAAAGGCCTTCATTACATCAGTCTTTATTCTGCAACCCAAGAAAATTGCGTCTTGGAAGGGAGTTAGGTGGAATTTGGGTAGATTGACTGTGAAACCCAGACTTCCTAGGATGACGATGAATTGGAGGTTTCTCTGAAGACTACTTGTTTCCTCTGCCTGGATGAGGAGGTCATCCAAGTATGGGAAAATCTGTATGCCTTTTGTTATGCAAAAGGCTACTACTGGGGCTAGACACTTTGTAAATACCCTTGCTGCTGTAGATAAGCCAACGGGCAAGGCAGTAAACTGATAATGCGTGGATGGCAGAGCAAAATGCAGGAACTTGCAGAAGTCTAGGTGGATGGAAATGTGAAGGTAAGCTTCTTTCAGGTCCAAAGTGCCCATGAAGGCACTGGGTGTCAAAAGTGGAAGAAGGGTTTGTAGGGATAGCATGCGGAAGGAAGGTACATGCAGAACGGCATTTAGAAAAGACAGGTCCAGGATGGGTCTCCATGGGCCATCCTTTTTGGGAACCAGGAAGAGCCTGGAATAAAAACCTAGACCTTGCTGTCCTGGAGAGACCTTCTCTACAGTTCCTTGGAGGAGTAAATCCTGAATGACTTGAGGTATGAGGTGGATTTGGGTTTCTTGAAGGGACGGGAATGCCTTTTGGAGAAGGTATTTCTTGCCAAGTCATAAAACATCCTTTTCCACAACTGAAAGAACCCAGTTGTCTGACGTGATTTGTTGTCACATGGGAAGACAGTGAGAGAGGTGGGTAGAAAGTGGCAGATGATGCGTGGTGTTTAGCCACTCCTGCATTGTTTGGTCCGTCTGGAAAGGGCTGCCTGGGAGTAGTGTGAGAGGAGCTAGTTCTAGTGGATGAGGGTTTTCTGGATCCTTTCATTGGCTTTGCAGAAGAGGAGGGAGCAGGCAGTCTTCTAACAAAGTTTGGTTTTGCTGGGTAGTTCCTATAGAATTTAGGAACTGGGGATAGCAGTAGATGCTTCACGTCCTGTAGTTCCTTACTTTTTTCCTGCAGATTTTTGAAAAGTTCTGCAGATTGCTTACCAAAAAGGAAGCTGCTGTCCAGGAGGCATCCAAAATCTTGCTTTTAAAGTCATCTAGTATAGGTTGAAGTATAAGCCAGGAACATATGCAAGACAGAAGCAGCTGCAGCTGACCTGGCTGAGGCTTCAGCACCATTGTAGCTGCATTTTATTGAATGCCTGGCTACTTGTGCTGCTAGGGAGGTAACTTGAGGCTTAGCCGGGGAGTCAGGCATAGAGGAGAGTAGGCTAGAGGCCTGGGAAACTACATCTAGGGCATACTTTACAATATGAGTTTGGTAACTGATGGCCCTAAAGCCCACGGTTTAGGAAGTGTAGATCCCAACCTGTCCATCTCCTCTGGGTTGAGGAAGTGTAGATCCCAGCCTGTCCATCGCCTCTGTCCTTACCTGATGGCAGCAGAGAAGAGGATGGGATCTGCCTAGACTGTCAGTAGCCACAGCAATAACAGCTGGGTCTGCTATGGGAGGTTTGATAAGATATTTATAATCAGGAACTTTGAAGAACCCATCTGGTCTGTTTGTGCCTGTTAGCAGGGATTCTGGTGTCTTGGAAGCAGAGGCAAAGGGATTCAAGTATGCAGGAATCACTTAAGGAATAGCAGAAGGAGAGGGAGTTCTCCATCTGCAGAAGTCCAAAGTATTTCTTCTACACCTCAGTCATTTGGGTGAAGTCCCACTTGAAATATTCTGTCATTTTGGAGATAGTCTCCCCAAATGTTGTCTCTTCTGGTGGGGAATCCCCTTTCAATGAGTCCTCATGTATAGAGCAGTACTCTAGGAGTGAGGCATTAGTGAGAGATTCATCACAGGAAAAAGAGTCTTCCTCTTGAATCTGTGGAGGAGGTATGGAACTACCAGAGGCAGACCTGAGAGTTCAAGTTGGTAGGGCAGAAGTATGCAAGGCAGTAGGCCTCAAGGCTAAAAAGGCCTGAAATAGTGACTTGGAAAATGCCTGCCAGTCAGGCTGATATTCTGCTGGGGGAGATAAATCCATAGTCTTTTGTTTCCTTTTGAGTGAAAGTGTCTTATGAGTAGTCTGAGAGGTTAAGGGCCTGGAATCAGACATCAGGCCTGGGGTTGTATCACCTTCCTCGGAAGTGGGTAATAGCAGCCATATGGGTGGAGCTGGGTTCCCCCCTTGACATCGACTGAGACCAATGTTGCAGAAACCTCCGTGGACGTGCTGGCTGGAGAAGCAAAGGTGGCATCCGAAATGGTACCCACCGAAGTTGCCAGTCTTATCAGACGTTCCTCAGCCCCTAGACTGGAAGCTGGCGGGACGTCCAAAATCAGAAGTGCAGCATCAGGCCTAGAGACCTTGGCCTTCTTTTTACGCGGTTCCACCTGGATGGCCGATTCAGGATCCATACCAAGGGCAAGGCGCTTGAGACGTTGGTTTTCTACAAACAGTTTGAGGGTTACCAGATGGCTGAGTAGGGTCTTGGGGACGATTGACTGGAAGATTTTACAAGCTGTATGGTCGTGGGATGGCTCTAAGCAATACAAGCAGAGGTCCTGTGCATCTTTGTGCAGAGATTGCCGACCACACTTACATTTTCCCTTCCTAGATGACAGAATGACCCAAGAATGATGCCTCAATACAAACAGAAATTGACTTGGCTTAGTTTCCGGTGGCATTCCAAGGGGATCCAGTACCTGACAGCCTGGGAAAACATGATCGACAACCATGATGCTTTGCCAGAGATGGCCTGCTTCTGTCTCCCTAGGGTTTCAGGCTCCTGGCAAAGGATCTTGCCTCCCCCATAGTGAGGTCAAAACTACCAATATGAAAGTTTCATCAAAACACAAATTAAAAGTCATGCTGCTAAACGCTAAAAGTCTAAACATGAAACCGCAATCATTGCAAGCATTCTTAACCCTAGAAGATGCTGATATTTGTGCAGTCACAGAAACCTGGTTCAAAACTGCAGAGAGCACCCCAGCCATACCAGGTTACTCATCCTATCATACATTCAGACCCCAAACTGTGGGTAGCAAAGCAAAAGGAGGTAGAGTTGCAATATATATAAAAAAAGACATACACACCTCCATGCTGGTTAAACAGTATGATACACAGGAGACATTCCGGGTAGAATGAACCACTGAAAGGACCCCTATTCAAATCATAGCTAGCTACAGGCCCCCAACTTTGACTCAAGATGCCCACTCCACCTATTTGGACCTCTTTGAATCTATCAAGATTCAACCCTTTACCCTGATTCTGGGCGACTAACTATCCAACCATAGACTGGAAGAACTACTCATGCCAAAACACAAATGCCCAGAGATTCCTTGATTTTGTCAATGCAAACGCTTTGAACCAGCTGGCTGCCACCCCAAGAGGTGAAAATATGTTGGACTTGGTATTAACCAGCATGAGTAACCACTGCAGTATCCCTACAGTGTCATCCTCCCTGGTAAGATCAGACCACAAAGCAGTCACTTTTGAAGTCACCACCTCCTCCGACCACCCGTTAGATATGGTCAAACAAAAAAACTTTGCGAAAGCCGATTACAACCTCCTGAGGGAAGGTATAAAGAGCTTCACAACTCCCTCTCCTTCCACAGGAGCTGGCACGTATGCCCAAACCTACACCAAATTACTATACGAGCACTTACATAGCTTCATGGAATCAGGAATACCAGACAGGACAAAATCCTCCTCCTCAATGAAGAGTAAGCCTGTCTGGTGGACATCTGCAATAAATAAACTCTATAATAAAAGGAAAAAACTGCTGTCTAGGACCAAAAAGGAGCAGGGCCTAATTGGAAGCAATCTCTCCTTAGTCTGAAATAAGCAAATAAGAGCACTAGTAAAATTCTCCAAAGCAAACAGAGTTCAAACTGGCCACATCTAATAAAGAAAATCACAAGGCTGTCTTCGTACATGTCCGCAGACTTAAGGGAAACACACAGATCTGCTCAGAACTGGTGGTCAAGGACACCACACACACTCAGTCACACACCATAGAAATAGCCAACCTGCTGGCAGACAGGTTCAGTGAAAACTTCACCCCTCTCCCCCCCCCCCCATCAGTAAATCAGGACATCCCTAGCAACTGTCCCCCTCCCCTTATCTCTAGGGAGCAAGTCATCTGCATATACACAAGTCTAACTCCACTCGAATAACCTGCACGCGTGACCTCAACCTGGTCTGTAACATCAATAAAACTTGTTGGAGGAACACATGTGTGTCCCAGAGACTCCCCCCGTCTGTGGAACAGACTCCCACTCCAAGTCAAGCACAGTACCTAAACGCTTTTTAAGCGCAACCTGGATAACTGGATAGGGACCAGAAAATACACCCCTGGGATTCCACCTGTGTCCCTGCTGGACTGGGGCATCGGATGCTGACTTGTCGGAATATGGGCTAAATTCCTGGCTAGGCTAGCAAGGGCCTCAGGGCCAATTGAAAAAAAAACACACAGCAAGCTTCACACAGGCAAAATCACATGTAGTTTCTTCACCACTTTATTTGGTACTTCGGCCTTTCACCTTCAAAGAATAATTACATCCTAGTGTTCCATTCCTTTATATCCCATTCAATACAAATTCATATACAATTAATCAATTAATTATTTAAAGGTATATGCATCACTTAGACTATCATTTAAACACATTCTTATAAATTAGATGCATTCAAAATTACAAGTTATAATGTCAGGTTACTATCATATGCATCACTAACTATATTATTTTAACACATTTTTTATATAAATTAAATACATTCAAAAGTACAAGTTATAATGCCAGATTACTATCAATATTCATTCCTCTGGGTCGCAAAGTTTTAGTTTATAATGCATCTACATTCTAACCTATCTAAATCATCTTTAGAACTTCTCCCATCTTTAAAAAATGGTCGAGCCAAAACACTATAAAACAAACTGATATTACTGCACCCATGTGGACCATAAGTTTTAAAAAGTACAGTTTTGTACCTACCATAAATGTAGATGTCCAACAGGTATGCATCTGCAGTCATAACATATGGGTTGTCCTGCCTCAGGCAGCCCTTTGGTCGGCCGGATTCCAAAGTCTGGATCTGGCCTCGGCTGATGTCGCACTTTCCCCGACGTCAGAGCTTCTGGGGTATAAAGGCATCAGCCGACGCCATTTTCCTCAGTGTTTCTTGCCCCAGATGCCAGGTGCCCTCTAGGAAGGCTAAATTTGGATAATGCTGAAAAGTTCCAAACAGTAGCAAATTATATACAGGTATATATATATATATATATATATATATATATATATATATATATATAATATATATATATATATATATATATATGTGTATATATATATATATATATATATATATATATATATATATATATATATATATATATATATATATATACATACAAACAAACAAATACACCATAATAGATTCCCCCAGTTAGCTGAAAGAGGGGTAAGCACCCTAGGAAAACCACAGAGGGGAAGGAGGGTGGGTAATCCTGACTGCAGATGCATACCTATCGGACATCTACATTTATGGTAGGTACAAAACTGTACTATGTCCTTCAAGGGTGCATCTGCAGTCATAACATATGGGTAGAATACCATAGCCAAACTGGGGGAGGAGGTACTAAGAGAAGGATGGTGTAGTTAAAATCCCCGGAAGAACTGCAGTTGCGAACCCTGCTCGGGATCTGGAGTATAAAGGTAGATCGTAATGCTTGGCAAATGTATGCATGGAGCTCCAAGTAGCAGCTTCTAAAATGTCCTTGGTAGCCACCCCTCGTAGGAAAGCTGTAGTGGTGGCTGTGGCCCTTGTGGAATGAGGCCTGATATTTTCAGGAGCTGTCTTTCCATGAAAGGAGTAGCAAAAACGAATGCAATTTCCTATCCATTTTGAAATTGTCTGTTTGGAAATTGCTCTTCCTTGCACCCCAGTTGCATATGCTACAAAAAGTTGGTCAGTTTTTCTGTTGGTTTTAGTTCTGTCCAGATAGTAGTGTAGCTGTCTGTGTATATCCAAGGTGTGCAAAAGTTTCTCTCCTTTGTTCTGTGGATTAGGGAAGAAAGTAGGCAAATGAATAGCTTGGTTCAAGGATACCCTGGATACCACCTTTGGCATGAAAGTAGGATTGGTTCTCAGTGACACTCTATCCTGGTGGAAAATAAGAAAAGGCAGCACTGCCATTAATGCCTGTAACTCGGATACTCTTCTTGCTGAAGTGATTGCCAGAAGAAAAGCAGTTTTCCAAGATAGAAACTGTAGGTCTGCTGATGCTGCTGGTTCAAAAGGAGGTAGTGTAAATTTTTCCAGCACAAAATTGAGATCCCATGCAGGTAGAGAGGGTCTCCTTGGAGGTTTAACATTTTTGATCCCTCTCAAAAATTGTCTGAGCAGAGGGTGAGAGAAGATAGGTGGATCCATATTGTATTCTGCTGAAATTGCTGAAACATGAATCTTAATGGAGGAGTAAGACAGGCCATTGTGGAACAATTCTGCTAAGTACTCTAGGATGTGTGCTAGGTTTGCCACTGAGACATCTGTGCCCTTTGATGTGCTCCAAATGAGGAATCTCTTCCATTTAGCTGAGTATGTCTTCCTTGTGGAAGGTCTGCGAGCCACCAGGATAATGTCCTTCACCCTCTGAAATAAAACAGTTTGGTTTGGTTTTAAGGAATTTTCCAGGCAGTTAGTTGTAATGTTTTCAAGTTTGGATGCAGGGTCTTGAAATTGTTCTGCGTTAGAAGAAGAGGCCATAGGGGAAGAGGCCATGAGTTCGCCTGAGACATGCTTCTCAGTAGCGGATACCAGTGTTGCCTTGGCCAGTCCGGAGCTATTAGTATCACCTTTGGCTGTTCCTCCCTGATCTTCAGTAGAACCTTGTACATCAATGGGAGAGGTGGAAAGGCATATACTGTTAGGGCATTCCAGCTGAAAGAGAGAGTCCACCCTCCAGGCTTGTGGGTGGTATGTCCTTGAGCAGAATTTTTTCAGTTGGTGGTTGAGTGGGGAGGCGAACAGATCTATCTCTGGCATTCCCCATTTCTTTGTTATGAGTTTGAAGATGTCTGGATGCAGCATCCATTCGTGTGCATCCGTGATAGTTCTGCTTAAACTGTCTGCTAGTATATTTTCTTTTCCTGGTACGAATTTGGCCTGTAGCTGGATATTGAGATTCAGGCATAGGTTCCACAGATTCATTGCCATCCGGCATAGAGGGTAGGAATGTGTGCCTCCCTGTTTGTTTATGTACCACATGACCGTGGTGTTGTCTGTCCTTATTAACAGATGTCCTTGCTGGAGGAATGGTTTGAATGCCTCGATTGCATGCCTCACTGCCAGCATTTCCTTTTGGTTTATGTGCATGCTTAGCTGCCCTTGAGGCCATAGGCCTTGGATGCATTTGTCCTCCATGTGTGCTCCCATCCTTGGTCTGAGGCGTCCGTGGTGATGGTCTGCCTTGTTTTGGTTTGTTGAAAGGCAACCCTCTGTTGGACTGGCAGGCCTGAGCCCACCACAGGAATTCCTTTTGAAGGCATGGAATGATTGGTATCATGGTTTCTAGGCTGTGACTGTGTTGAGACCATACATTCCTTAGGTACCATTGCAATTTTCTCATATGCAGCCTGGCATGTGGAATTAAGATTATGCAGGATGCCATGTAACCCAGGGCCTGCAGGACTTTCCTTGCAGTAAGCTGAGTTTGTCTTGTTAAAATCATGAAATAATCTGGAAGTTGTTTTTGTTTTTCTTCTGTGAGAAAAGCCATCTGAGTGATTGTGTCCAGATCTGCACCCAAAAAGGTTATCCTTTGGGATGGCACTAGTCTTGACTTTTGGATGTTGACTGTGTATCCCAAGGCCTGTAGCAGGAGTATGACATAGGCCAAGTCCTTTAACAATTTTTTCTTGTTGTCTGCTTGTATTAGGCAGTCGTCCAGGTATGGATAAATTTGAATTCCCTGAAGTCTGCAATGTGCAATTACTGATGCCAGGCATTTCGTGAATACTCTGGGCGCAGTAGATAAGCCAAAGGACAATGCTGAGAATTGATAATGCTCTGATCCTGCAAGAAATCTGAGGTGTCTTCTGCAATCTGGTCGGATAGGGACGTGCAGGTATGCCTCCTTGAGATCTAGAGTCACCAGCCAAGACTCCTTGCCCAGCATGGGAAGAAGTTGCTGTAGGGTCAGCATTTTGAATTTTGGCACAATGAGGTAAGTGTTGAGTGCGGACAGGTTGAGAATAGGCCTCCATTGGTTTTCTTTTCTTGGTACCAGGAATAATCTGGAGTAAAATCCTTGGCCTTGTTCTGTAGATGGTACCCTTTCTATAGCTTTCATCTGAAGTAGTTTGCTGATTTGTCTTAAAGTCTCTGCCTTCTGGTTTGGTGGAAGGTTTGGCATTCCGCCCCTTTTTGGCAAAGTGTGGAAGTAAAACCTGTATCCTTTGTCTATTGTTTGCAATGTCCATGTATCCTTTGTAATGCAATGCCAGTTTTTGGAGAATAAAGCCAGCTTTCCGCCCAAGGGAGCTTCCAGTTGATCCCTGGCAGGCGGAATCGGAGTCAAGTCATTGGGTCTGTCCTGTGGTAGTGGTTGTAGCTGTGGCACTACCCCTCTGGTTGGCAGGCTGCCACTGACGGCCCCTGTAGGCACCTCTTGATTGACCTCTGCCTCTAGGGCGTCTGTTCCTGCCCCTCTGTGCTCTGGAAGTGTCTGGAAAGGACCAATTCTTTGTAGGCCAGTTTCTGCTGAACCTCGGAGGTTGGACCTGCAGGAATTCCTTTACTGTTTGCACAGATTTTGCTTTTTCTTCCACCTTCTTTAGAATCTCCTGTGCAGGGGAGCCAAATAAACTTTGTTTCTCCATTGGAGCATCGAGGAGTTTAGCCTTGACATGGTCTGGCAAAGATTGCTCCTTCAGCCAGGCATGCCTACGAATTACTGCCCCAGTCATAGCTGATCTAAATGAAGCCTCCAGTGCATCATAGCCACATTTTAAGAAATGATTACTGACCTGCTGAGAGTTGTGTACCAAATCCTGAAGGGATTTACGGTCTAAAGGTTCAGGAGAAGAAACATTCTTATTCAGCTGATCTAACAAAAATTCTTGGTACTGTATCATATGGAATTGACAATTTAATGCCCTGGCAGAAAGAGTAGCAGATGTATAAACCTTTTTCCCCCATCTCTCTAATGCTCTAGACTCTCTTTCAGAGGGTAGGGATTTCTTGGCAGTAGCAGCTGCAACCCCTTTAGGGCCCTGAGAAATAGTTTCTGGGTCTGCAGCATGGGCTTTATACAGGTGGAAGTGAGAATCCGGGACCTTGTAATATCTGTCAGATTTGGCAGGGGCCGGGGGAAGAGAATCAGGTGCAGTACTGACATCATTGTACACATCATCAATTACGGTCAGAACAGGAGGTATGGCTAAGGGCCTATGCTGGGGCAAATGTAAAAAGGTCCTTAATCTTTTTCTAGAATCAGAGAAATCCTGACCCTGCCATTGAAAGTGTTCCCTCATGGAGTGTAAAGTCTCCCCAAAGGAAAATTCTTCTGGTGGGGAGGCCGAAGGAATAGAATCTTCTGCATCTGAATCCTCATAAGGAGTAGGCCTTCCTGATGGTCTGACAAATCAGATCCATCCGTGGAGTAATCTGAGGAGAGAGGTTCAGAGGGATCAGTCCTGGGCCTTTTGTCTGGAGGAGGTTGGGAGGCCCTGTCTGGGTGAGGTTGGGAACCCCTAATTAAGGAAATGAGGTCCTCAGCAAGACTGAGGATCTGAGAACTGGAGGAAGGCCTCTGGAAAGTAGATTTGGCAGGCAAAGTTTTTGAAAGTTTGGCAGCTTTTGCCCTGGAGAAGGCCTTAATAGACATAGAAGCTGGGGGCCTAGCTGCCCCACGTGCAGGAGTAGAAATGTCCAAAGGTATGGTGTCGGACAATTCTTGAGCACTAGCTTCGGTAGGGAGTTCTGAAGCCGACTCAGCTGGGGCCTTTCTGGCCTCGGTGGTCGGAAGTATGGTTTCGGTAGTAGCAATAACCGTGGACTCGGTTTCAGCCGAAACCGAGACACTCGCGGTAGGCCTAGCCGTGGTTTCAGCTGAAACCGCGGGCTGCGAGTGTCGGTCCTTTCCTTTGCGGTTTTTGACCATATGCAAAGTCGGAGTCTCCGACGGCATTTTATAAGCAAAAGCGGTTCCAAAAAATTCCTCTGCAAACTCCGACCGACGTCTAAGAGTCCGTCGGTTGAAGGAGGCACAGGCTAAACAAGCTGATACGTCGTGGTCTGGGCCTAAGCAAGGAAGGCAGTAAGAATGGAAATCCTTATGAGGTATTTGTTTCCCACAAGTTAAACAATTATTTACTTTGTCTGACATCGGCTGAGGCAAGAAAGAGTCCCCAACGGGGTACTTAGCTTTTTTCGAAGTCTTCGGTAGCTGAAATCTCTGGATCTGACCGACCGGCACTTGCGAACAGCTTCTGCTTCGGGCACCGCGCGGCAAGAAAGACTGAGGAAAATGGCGTTGGCTGATGCCTTTATACCCCAGAAGCTCTGACGTCGGGGAAAGTGCGACATCAGCCGAGGCCAGACCCAGACTTTGGAATCCGGCCGACCGAAGGGCTGCCTGAGGCAGGACAACCCATATGTTATGACTGCAGATGCATCCTTGAAGGACATCTTTGCAACCCAGAGGAATGAATACTGATAGTAATCTGACATTATAACTTATAATTTTGAATGCATCTAATTTATAAGAATGTGTTTAAATTATATAGTTTAAGTGATGCATATGCCTTTAAATAATTAATTGATTAATTACATATGAATTTGTATTGAATGAGGTATAAAGGAATGGAGCACTAGGATGTAATTATTCTTTGAAGGTGCAAAGCCAAGGTACCAAAGTGGTGAAGAAACTACATGTTATTTTACCTGTGTGAACTTGCTATCTGTGTTTTTTTCTGTTAACGAGACTGAGCGTTTTTATCAGCCTCAGGGCCAATTGCCTAGTAACTTCCTATGATCCTATGAACGGAATCAGCTAACAGATAAACAACAACCTAAACTTAGCCTAGAAAAGGTAAGGAAAGATTCCCTAACGGGGTACTGATCTTTAACGCAGTCAGTATTGCAGAGCAGAATGATTAAGTTGATGTTCGACTGCGGCAGAGAAGTTCTGAGGTCTGTGCGTGTGGACATCACATTTATGACCCACGCTTTATGGTCCCAGGGTGTGATGTTCCACGCACCCTATAGTAGCCAGGCTAAGCTTTGGTTTAAGAGTGGGACGCTTGGGTCACCTGAGGCAGAGGATCCCATATGTGAGAATACTGCAACATGAGAATAGAAGGACATTCAGAGATTCCAGGTTGGGATGGATTAGGGATCCCTTGTTCTGTGTGAGAAGGTCCACTCTCTGAGGTAACTTGTGATGACTGCCCCTGGCTAAATGCAGGAGCAGGAACCAATGCTTTCTTGGCCAAAAGGGAGTCACCAACAAGACATTTTGGTTTATCCTGCTGGATTTTCAATAGGGCTTTTTGTAGAAGTGGGAACACAGAGAAACATCCCCTTCCATGAGACAGAGAAGCGTCTTTTGCCCTCACTGGGGGGCTGGGTACCCTGGCACAAAAGAGTGGAAGTTGTCTGCTCAGAGGGGAGGCAAACAGATCTATTTTTGGTGTACCCCACTTGTGGACTACTTCCAGGAACATATCACTGTGTAGTACCCATTCACGGGATTGAGACATGGACCTGCTCAAGGTGTCTTCCTGAGTGTTCTAAGCTGAAGGAATGTAGACTGCCTGCACGGTGACTCTATGCTGGGCTGCCAATTCCCAGCTTGGAGTGAAAGTCTACATAGCAAGTAAGATTTTGTCCCCCCCTCCCCCCAGTTTGTTCACATACCAGAGAACTGTGGTGTTGTCTATGAATAACTTCAAGGGGCCTTGCTTCAGGGTGTGTTGGAAGACCCTCAAGGCAAATATGACTGCTCTCATTTCTCTGATGTGCTCCCACTTGAAAGTGCACAGGTGCCTTGCACCTTCAAGCTGCCCAAAGCAGCTCCCAAGCCTAGGTCCGAGGCATCTGTGTACATCTCCTGGACTACTGGGAGGGGTTGTAAAGGAAGTCCTGGGTTGAGGGAGACTTGGTCCAACCACCAAAGGATCTCCTTCATTAGGCATGGAAGGAAGGGAATGTTGTGGTCCAAGGGATGGGAGTGTTGGGTTCCATGTGTACCTCAGGTACCAGTGAAGTTTTCTCATGTGGAGTTTTACCAATGGCAACATGGGTATATTGAAAGCCATATGACCCAGGGGTCTGAGAGATTGTGTCTCTGTCATAGCAGTGGTGTGGAGGACAGACAGCAGATATAGGTTAAGGCTTTCCACTTTTAGAGGTAGAAGGAATGCCTTCATAACATCCGTCTTTATTCTGTACCCTAGGAAAACTTGGTCCTGGGAGGGGTTTAGATTGGACTTGGAATAGCTGATGTTGAAAGTCAGTGACTGTAGGACAGAAATGACTTTGTGGAGTTGGAGGTGTAGGGAACTGGAGCAGTCTTGCCTGGATTAGTAGGTCATCCAAGTATGGAAAACTTTGAATCCCCTGTACCCTGCAATAGGCTATCATAGGAGCCAGACACTTGGTGAATACCCTTGGAGAAGGAGATAGTCCAAAGGGCAAGGCAGAGAACTGAAAATGTGAGGAACCCACAGAAAATCATAAATATTTCCTGTACTTGGGTCTTATAGGGATATGTAGATATGTGTTCTTTATGTCCAATGTGGCCAGAAATGCCTGAGGCATTAGCAGTGGGAAGAGAGTCTGTAAAGTAAGCATGTGGAAAGTGGTTACTTGTAAGAAAAGGTTTAGGTGGGAGAGAGAGGCAGGACAGGTCTCCATGGGCCATCTTTCCTTGGGACTAGGAAAAGTCTGGAGTAAAAGCCTTTTCCCTTTTCTGCCAGGGGGGGACAGGCTGGATAGTCCCTTGAGAAAGGAGTCTAAGACTGTCTGGAAAAGGGGTAGCTGGTCTTTGGGTGGCTGTGGCATGCCTCTTAAGGAGGGAGGAGTGATCCAGGTCATAACATAACCCTTTTCTATAATATGTAAGACCCACTTGTTTGAGGTGATGCTTTGCCAGACTGGAAGGCAGTGAGAGTGTCTTAGGGATAGGGGAATGGAATCTGGAGGAGGGAAGATGAAGGCAGGTAGTCGCAGAATAACTGCCCTGTCCTGAAACAGGTTTCTGAGCTGGGGTCTGAGCAGGCCTAGAAGGAGGCTCCTGCTTCCTGGTGCTCTGTTTCTAGAATAAGGGGTGGGAGTAGAATGTTTCCTAATAACCTGAGACTTGGTGGGATAATTCCTATGAAATTTAGGGACTGGGGACACAAAAAATAAGTTATGTACTCACCATAACGTTCCATGTTTGTTGTCCATCTCGCCATTCATTCTTACAACGATGGGTTTGGAGCAGATTCTCGACTCCGACTTGGTTGGCTCATGGCAAGTAGGTATATATATATATATATATATATATATATATATATATATATATATATATATATATATATATATATATATATACATACATATATATATATATATATATATATATATATATATATATATATATATATATATATATACATACATATATACATATATATATATATACATACATATATACATATATATACACACACATACATACACACATATATATATATACATACATATATACATATATATATATACACACACATACATACACACACACAAATATATGCTATCTCCACATGGAAGGAGAAGCAAACTGAAGCAAGGAACTCCTGAAGGTAGTAAAACATCCACCAGGTCCACAAGGAGTCTTTGGAAGGGGGAAGGAGGGAGGGTTCGTAAGAATAAACGCTGAGATGGACAATAAACATGGAACGTTATGGTGAGCACATAACTTCTTTATGTTATGTTGCCCTATCTTGCCTTCATTCTTACAATGATGGGACAGCGTCCCTAGCACCTTTTCTCTGGGTGGCTCACGAGCGTACACTTTTAAGCACCATGGAAACAAAGGAGGCCCTGTCCCTGGAAGCCAAATCCACTTTGTAATGCATGATAAATGTATGAGGAGTGGCCCAGGTAGCTGCTGCACAAGTATTATCCATAGGAATCCTGCCCTGAAAGGCAGAAGACGTAGCCACTGCTCCAGTAGAATGAGTCTTCACCTTCAATGGTAAATCTCTGTTATTTGAGGTATACATGAACGGTAATGCAGTTTGTGAGACAGTTGGAAAGAGTAGTTTTTGAAACTGAGCTACCCTTTTTTGCGTCTGAGAAGGATAACAATTGGTCAGATTTTCTAAAATCTTTTGTCCTATGCAAATATAATCTAAGTTATCTGTGCATGTCCAGTTGATGTAATTTGTATTCTGCCTTGTTGCTGTGATTAGGAAAAAACACTGGAAGCTCAATAGATTTATTTATGTTAGTTGAAAAAGAAAGAGACTTTAGGTAAAAAGGATGGATTACTTTGCAATGATATCCTATCCTTATGAAATATCAAATATGGCGGTTTGATAGGTAGGGCTTGCAACTCTGATACTCTTCTAGCAGATGTTATAGACCACCAGAAAAATGGTCTTCCAGGAAAGGAACTTGAGGTCAGAAGATGAGGAGGGTTCAAAAGGTGGTAACATCAGGTGAGATAGAAAAAAAATTAAATCCCAAGGAGAAAGGGGCTCCTTAAAGGAAGATCTTAAAAAGGTGGCACCTTACAAGAAAACTCTACACAACCTGTGTGACATTAAGTTTGAGGTAGGATCACCAATGTGGAAATTTGAGACTGCAGCGAGTTGCACTCTGATGGTTGCTGCAGATGAACCCTGTTGGAAGAGTTCCACCAAAAATTCCAAAATAGAGTGAATGGGTGCAGGAAAGGGGTCAATGTTCCAGTTTTGAGCCCAGAGGAAAAACCTTTTCCATTGGCTAGAATACAGTTTTCTGGTGGAAGCTTTATGAGAGGACATCAAAATACGTTTAACTGCTGGAGTGAAATTCTGAAGTCTGACTAGATTGGGAAGTGGGAGCAGCCAAGCTGTCAATTTTAGGGTGTGGAGAGAAGGATGAAGCGCACCTGACATGTGTCAGCAGGTCTGGAAATGGGTCCAGAGTTCAAGGCTTCTCCTGAAGATGAGTCCAAAGGAAGGGGAACCAAACTTGATGAGGCCAATAAGGAGCAATGAGAATTACCCTGCTTCCCAAGGACCGTGTTTTCTAAAGGACTCTGGGTACAAGAGGAAATGGAGGAAAGGCATACAGAAGTCCCGAGGGCCAATCGTAAGTAAGTGCATCTCTAGGCATCTCCCCTGGAGGGGGGATTAGGGTAAAGCAGTTGCTGCACTTGGCATTCATGGGAGTGGCAAAAAGATCGCAGCAAGGCAGACCCCATGTTCAGAAAATCCTGCTACGTTCTGATTAAGAGACCACTCGTGAGGCATTAAAATTGCCCTGCTCGGCTTGTCTGCAATCACGTTGGGACTTCCCTGGAATGTGTACTGCTATTAGAAAGTGCTTGGAAGAAATTGCCCCCTGCTTGTTTATGTACCAAACCACAGACATACTGACTGTATCGCAATTGTCCCTAAAAGGAGAGAGTCGTGAAGTGCTTGCAACGCAAGAAGCACTGCTCTCTTACCTCTAGGACATTTATATGTAAGTGAGCCTCGTGATCTTCCCATATACCTTGGACTGTACTCCCCAGATAATGCCCCCTACCCTATCTGGGAAGCGTCCGTGGTTACCGTAGCTATGGGTTGCTGTGGAACAAAGGATCTCCCCTATAATCACATGGCTGGAGTGTATCCACCATCTTAAGTCATTTTTGCATGATTCCGTTATCCTGATCAGGTGAGACATAGGAAGCTCTTAAAGTGACCATTGGGAGAACAACAGCCATTGAAGGATCCTCATGTGCATTCTGGCAACAGGAACCAATGTTACTGTGGAAGCCATTGTCCCTAATAATCTTAGAACTATCTTTGCTTTCACCTTGGTTTTGGGAAGAAGATTAAGTATCTGCTGTCTGAGTGCTGCAACTCTGTCTGTTGGAAGACATGCTACCATAAAAGTGGTGTCTAGATCTGCACTTATAAATGTAATACGTTAACAGGGCAGCAAGGCAGATTTTTGAAAGTTGACTAATACCCAGCTGAGTGCAAACGCCCAAAGTCAGATCCCTGGTTTGTTGGAATAGATGCTTGGTGTGGCAGATAGGAGCCAGTCATCTAGATAGGGAAACACTCGGAATCCTAGATGCCTCAGGTGAGCCGTGACTACTGCCATGCATTTGGTGAACACTTTGGGGGCTGAAGTGAGACCAAAGGGCAGAGCTCAGAACTGATAATGACTGGCTCCCAGCTGAAGTGTAAGCACCTTCTCGATGCCCTGTCCATTTTTATGTGGTAGTAAGCATCTTGAAGGTCTATCGAGCATATCCAATCATCTTTCCCTAAAAAGGGAAGTACAGACAGAAGGAATCACCACGTGCATCCTGGAAAACTCTCTGGGATCTTTTGAACCACATTTTCCCACTCTTCTGACCTTTAGGATAAGGTCTTGAAGGTACGGAGAAACGCACTCCAACGGCAGAGAGGGTTTTTCCTTCCTGCTCGTATCGGGTGAGAGTGTCTTTTACTTTGGGTCCAAAGAGTGAGGAACCATCAAAAGGGGCATTAGTTAAAGTAGACTTAAAGGACTCCGCACAATTGCACAAGCACATCCAGGAGCGTCTCCTAAGGGAAACTTGGGAACCCGCTGCCCTGCTCACTCCATCAGCTGCGTAGGATATCAGCCTCATGGAGGAGTTGACTATGGAATTTACGGTGGACATCTGGGAGGAGACCTTCTCATTCACCCCCGCAGCCAATGTACCTTTATAGAGCATCTTCTAATTCTTTCAGATCTCTCTGTAGCCTTGTGAAATGAGTGAAGTAGTTCAGCGATCGAAGAGTAAAGGACAATGACAAAAAGACACATTTCCCATATATGTCCATCATTCGAGAGTCTTTATTCAGAGGATGAACAGATGAGGATGTCTGTGAAAGTTCCTTTTTGGTGGCTGCTGCCACTACCATAGCATCTACAGGTACCCCCCCCTTAGTGAGGAAATCCTTTCCCAAAGGAGCTGTTAAGAATTTGTTTGGCCTCTGAGGGACTAGTTCCATTGTGTCAGGTGACTCCCATGCCTTTCGACTGACCAGGTCTATTAGCTCATCGAAAGGCAGTGACACCCAGGAGGCTGAAGGTTGAGAATCAAAAGCCTTCAGGTATACGACTCTTCCTCAGAAGGTGTGATGGCCTTCCAGCTGCCTCTCTGCTTCAGGATCTCTAGAATATCTGCAAATGAGATGATATCAGATGACGACCGCGGGGACCCTTCAGACTCCATCAGGTCAGTGTCTGAAGTGACGGACTCATCTGGAAAGTCTATGGGCTTCCTCTTGCAAGTACTCCTCTGAGGTGGCTCTTCAGAAGGATATTCTGGGGAGGCCTCGGACTAGAGGAGTTCGCTCAATGGGGGATCCTGAGACTCTGGATCTCTGCTGTCCTGTGGAATGGGTGGTGCCGAGACAGTAGCCACTGCCTTAGGGGGAAGAGTGCTGGTATCCTCATGCGGAGCTGTATAGGCAGACAGCACACTACTCATCAGCTCAAAGGCAGATCCCACCAGCTCCGAAGACTCCCTCGGCTCCAAGGAGACAGAGGAAGCCACCGAAACTAGCGAGATCGGACCGAATGGCACTTGCGAACTGCTTTTGCTTCGGGCACCGAGCAGCAAAAAAGACTGAAGAAAATGGTGTCGGCTGCATCTTTTATACCCCTGGCACACTGACGTCAGGGAAGAGGTGACCGCAACCGACGCCGGACCAAGACTTTGGAATTCAGGCTGACTGCGGGTAGCCTGCCAGCAGGATAACCCAAGTGTAATGACTGCAAAGTACAGTTTTGTACCTACCATAAATGTAGATGTCCGAACTGGATAGCATCTGCAGTCATAACAAATGGGTTGTCCTGTCGTCAGGCAGCCCTTCGGTCGGCCGGATTCCAAAGTCTGGGTCTGGCTTCGGCTGATGTCGCACTCCACCAGACGTCATCTCTGCTGGTCTTCGGGTATAAAGGCATCAGCCGACGCCATTTTCCTCAGTGTTTCTTGCCCCAGATGCCAATTGCCCTCTTGGAAAGCTAAATTTTGGATAAATGCCAATGTTTCCAAAATAGTAGAAGGCAAACACAAAAAATAAGCATGTATGTACATATGTACAAAACAAATACACCATAAGAGACTCCCCCCCCCAGCTAGCTATTAGGAGGGTAAATACGCTAGGGGTACCACAGAGGGGAAGGAGGGAGGGTAATTCTGACTGCAGATGCTATCCAGTTCGGACATCTACATTTATGGTAGGTACAAAACTGTACTATGTCCTTCATGGATGCATCTGCAGTCATAACAAATGGGTAGAATACCATAGCCAAACTAGGGGAGGAGGGATAAAAATTATGGTGCAGTTAGGATCCCTTGCAGTACAGCAGTGGCAAACCCTGCTCGGGATCTAGAATATAGAGGTAGATTATAATGCTTGGCAAATGTATGCACGGAGGTCCAAGTAGCCGCCTCAATAATGTCCTTGGTTGCCACTCCTCGTAAGAAAGCTGTGGTAGTGGCTGTAGCCCTTGTAGAATGAGGTCTTATGTTCTGTGGAATTGGTTTTCCATGGTAGGAGTAACAGAATCTTATGCAATTTCCTATCCATTTGGAGATTGTCTGTTGGAAATTGCTTTTCCTTCCCTTCCTGTTGCATAGGCTGCAAAAAGCTGGTCAGTTTTTCTGTTACTTTTGGTTCTGTCCAGGTAGTAGCGTAACTGTCTATGTACATCCAAGGTATGCAGCATTCTTTCACCTCTGTTTTGTGGATTGGGAAAGAAGGTAGGTAGGTGGATTGCCTGGTTTAAAGACACTCTGGATACCACCTTAGGCATAAATGTAGGATTAGTTCTCATGGACACCCTATCTTGATGGAAGATTAGGAAGGGTTGCACTGCCATTAAGGCCTGTAGTTCGAAACCCTCCTTGCTGAAGTAATAGCCAGTAGGAAAGCAGTTTTCCATGACAGGTGTTGTAGATCTGCTGTTGCTGCTGGTTCAAATGGAGGAGTGTCAACTTTTCTAGTACAAAGTTCAAGTCCCATGCTGGTAATGGTGGTTTCCTAGGAGGTTTTACATTCTTGATCCCTCTGAGGAACTGCCTGAGTAGAGGATGTGAAAAGACAGGCGGATCAAAGCTGTATTCTGCTGAAATAGCTGATGCATGTATCTTGATGGAGGAATAGGACAGGCCTGTATGTAGAAGCTCTGCCAAGTACTCCAGAATGTTAGCAATATCTATGTTCGACACATCTTTTCCTCTTTCAGTACTCCAAATGACGAACCTTTTCCATTTTCCTGCATAGTTCCTTCTTGTTGAAGGTCTGCGGGCTTCAAGGATAATGTCTTTAACCCTTTGGGAAAGGTCTGGGTTAGTTGCTGCTATGTGATGTTCCAGGCAGTCAGTTGCAAGGTTTTTAGGTTGGGATGTATGATGTTGTAGTTGTTCTGAGTTAACATCAGAGGCATCAGGGTATTGACCACATTTTCTCCCAAGACATGCTCCTCAGCAATGGGTACCAGTGTTGTCTTGGCCAGTTCGGAGCTATCAGAATTATCCTTGGGCGTTCCTCTTTGATTTTCAGTAGTACCTTGTGCATCAAGGGAAGAGGTGGAAATGCATATGCTGTCAGGCCTTTCCAGCTGAAGGATAGGGAGCCCACCTTCCATGCAAGTGGGTGGAATGTCCTTGTGCAGAATTTTTTGAGCTGGTGATTGAGTGGGGAAGCGAATAGATCTATTTGTGGCATTCCCCAT
This sequence comes from Protopterus annectens, assembly GCF_019279795.1. Classification (NCBI taxonomy): domain Eukaryota; kingdom Metazoa; phylum Chordata; order Ceratodontiformes; family Protopteridae; genus Protopterus; species Protopterus annectens. Next base: position 936,928,365 of record NC_056746.1, read on the forward strand.
TTCTTTGTGATGGCCTTGAAGATGTCCGGGTGTAGCATCCATTCGTGAGCATCCGAGGTGGTTCTGCTTAAAATGTCTGCTAGGGTGTTCTCTTTTCCCGGTACAAATATTGCCTGTAACTGGATGTTGTAGCTGAGAGCCAGATTCCAAAGGTCCAAAGTCATTCTGCATAGGGGGTATGAATGAGTGCCTCCCTGTTTGTTGATGTACCACATGACTGTGGTGTTGTCTGTCCTTATCATCAAATGGCCTTCTTTGAGGAATGGTCTGAAGTTTTGGATTGCCAGTTTTACTGCCAGCATTTCTTTTTGGTTTATGTGCAGGTGCAGCTGGTCCTGAGTCCACAGTCCTTGTACGCATTTGTCCAGCATGTGCGCCCCCCATCCTAGGTCTGAGGCGTCCGTTGTGATGGTTTGGCTTGCTCGAAAGTTGTGGAAGGGTAAAGCCTGGGTTTGACTGGCATGCTTGAGCCCACCATAGAAACTCCTGTTTGAGGCATGGGATTAGTGGTATTTCTGTTTCTAAGCTGTGCCTGTGTTGAGACCATAAATTCTTTAGGTACCACTGTAACTTTCTCATATGCAGTCTGGCATGTGGGACCAAGATTATGCATGATGCCATGAAGCCCAAGGCCTGCGGAACTTTTCTTGCTGTTAGTTTGTTCTGCTTTGTTAATGCCAAGAAGTAGAGAGGGAGCTCTTTTTGTTTTTCTGCAGTTAGGAATGCCATTTGTTTTACTGTGTCCAATTCCGCGCCCAAGAAAGTTCTTGTTTGGGATGGTATCAGCCTTGATTTTTGTAAATTGACTGTGTATCCCAGGGCTTGTAGCAAGTAAATGACCCTTTGTAAATCTGTTGTCAGCTTGCTTTTGTTGTCCGCTTGCAACAGGCAGTCGTCCAGGTATGGATAAATTTGGATTCCCTGTACTCTGCAGTGAGCGATTACTGATGCCAGGCATTTTGTGAATACTCTGGGCAGTAGATAAGCCAAAGGGCAATGCTGAGAATTGATAATGCTCTGATCCTGCAAGAAATCTGAGGTATCTTCTGCAATTTGGTCGAATGGGGACGTGCAGGTATGCCTCCTTGAGATCTAGAGTTACCAGCCAACACTCCTTGCCCAGCATGGGAAGAAGTTGCTGGAGGGTCAGCATTTTGAATTTTGGGACAATGATGTATGTGTTTAAGATGGACAGGTCGAGAATAGGTCTCCAGTTTTTCTCTTTTCTTGGCACTAGGAAGAGTCTGGAGTAGAATCATTTGCCCTGTTCTGTTATCGGTACTCTTTCCACAGCTCTCATCTTTGTTAATTCTGCTATCTGCTGCAGAGCTTCTATTTTTTGATTTGGAGGCAGGTTTGGCATTCCTCTTTTTACTGGTAAGGTGTGGAAGTGGAACCGGTAGCCTTGGTCTATGGTTTGCAAAATCCACTTGTCTTTTGTAATATAGTGCCAATTTTTCGAGAATAAGGCTAACTTTCCGCCTAATGGTGCTGCTATTTGCTCCCTGGTAGGCGGAGTCAGAGCCAAGTCACTGTGATTGTCCTGTTGCAGTGGCAGTGGTTGTGTCTGTGCCTCGGTTATTGCCTTGCCACTGTCGTCCTCTGTAGGCACCTCCTCTGGATTGATTTCTGCCCCTAGAGCGTCTATTCCTGCCCCTTTGGGATCTTGTGGAGTCAGGAAAGGACCAATTTTTGGCAGGCCAGTTCCTGCTAAACCTTGGGGGCTGAACCTGTAAGAAATCTTTAGCTGTTTGTACAGATTTTGCCTTTTCTTCCATTTTCTTCATTACCTGCTGGGCAGGTTCCCCAAATAGACTGGCTTTATCCATAGGAGCATCTAATAGCTTTGCTTTAACATGATCCAGTAAGACCTGTTCTTTCAACCATGCATGCCTTCTTATCACTGTGCCAGTCATGGCTGATCTAAATGAAGCCTCCAGTGCATCATAGCCACATTTTAAGGAATATTTACTAACCTGTTGGATGTTATTCACCATTTCTAATACATATTTCTTATCTAAAGATTCATCAGAGGACAGCTTTTTAATTAACTGATCAAGCATAAACTCTTGGTATTGGATCATGTGAAACTGACAGTTTAAAGCTCTAGCTGAGAGTGTAGCAGAGGTGTAGACTTTTTTCCCCCATCTCTCTAAGGACCTGGATTCCCTTTCAGAGGGAATAGGGTTTTTTGCTGTGGTCGAGGCTACTGCCTTAGGCCCCTGGGATATAGTTTCGGGGTCTGCAAGTGGGGCCTTGTATAGGTGGTGATGAGTGTCTGGCACTCTGTAAAATCTATCTGGTTTGGCCGGGGCTGGAGGTAGAGAGTCAGGTGCAGTGCAGACATCATTAAATGCATCGTCCACAACAGGCAGAACAGGAGGTATAGCTAAGGGCCTGTGTTGTGGTAAGTGCAGAAAAGTCCTAAGCCTTTTTCTTGAATCTGAGAAATCTTGTCCCTGCCATTGGAATTGTTCTCTCATGGCATGTAAGGTTTCCCCAAAGGAGAATTCCTCTGGTGGAGAGGCAGCTGGAATGGATTCTTCAGCATCGGAATCTTCATAATTGGAAAAAGGAGCCTCTGGCTGGTCTGTAATGTCTGAGTCATCCGCAGAATCATCAGAGGACACAGGCTCGGGGGGCTCTGCTCTAGGTCTCTTTTCTGGGGGCTGAGAGGCCCTGTCTGGGTGAGATTGAGATCCCATAATTAGGGATATTAAATCTTCTGCCAGAGTAAGCATTTGTGAACTAGAAGTAGGCCTGTGTGAGGGGGGTTTAACAGGCACTGATTTAGCAGATTTGGCTGCTTTAGCCCTGGCAAAAGCCTTAATAGACATGGCTGCAGGAGGCCTAGCAGCACCACGTGCTGGGGTAGAGACATCCAAAGGGATGGTGTCTGATAAATCACTAGGAACCACAGTGGTAGGCAAAATTTCTGAGGCTGATTCAGGTAAGGTTGCAGGAGCCTCAGTAGTAGTCATGGATTCGGCTGAAGATTGACCAGTTTTCTCGGTTTCGGCCTAAACAGAGACACTCGCGGCTTGCTTAACCGTGGTTTCGGCCGAAAGCGCGGACCGCGAGTGTCGGTCTTTTTCTTTGCGTTTTTTAACAATTTGGGTAGTCGGAGGATCCGACGGCATAATGTACGCAAAATCTGAGCCGAAAAACTGTTCAGCAAACTCCGACCGACGCCTAAGCGTTCGTCGGTTGAAGGAAGCACAGGCCGAACAGGCTGCTACGTCGTGGTCTGGGCCTAAGCAAGGCAAACAGTAAGAGTGGAAATCTTTATGAGGTATTTGTTTCCCACAAGTTAAACAGTTATTGACTTTTTCTGACATCGGCTGAGGCAAGAAAGAGTCCCCAACGGGGTACTTAGCTTTTTAGAAGTCTTCGAAGTAGTATTCGGTAGTAGTAATCTCTGGATCTGACCGACCGGCACTTGCGAACAGCTTCTGCTTCGGGCGCCACGGGGCAAGAAAGACTGAGGAAAATGGCGTCGGCTGATGCCTTTATACCCGAAGACCAGCAGAGATGACGTCGGGTGGAGTGCGACATCAGCCGAAGCCGGACCCAGACTTTGGAATCCGGCCGACCGAAGGGCTGCCTGACGACAGGACAACCCATTTGTTATGACTGCAGATGCATCCATGAAGGACATCAGTGAAACACGATGAACATCTATGTAACTACAATGCAAGAAAAACTAATCTACTATAATATAGAAAAGAATAAAGGTTCTAATAAGGAAAAATGTAGAAAAATTTTCACAACTTAGCCACGGCCAACAAGAGCGCATCCAACCTTGTAAAGTGGCAAACAAGATCTGGGGAGTTACACAACTGCATTATGGGATACCTACTTGCCACGAGCCAAGTTTGAGTCTTTCAGCTGTGTATTCAGCCGAGTCGGAGCCGAGAATCGGCTCCGAACCCATCATTGTAAGAATGACGGCAAGACAGGACAACATAACATCAAATGTTTTACATCTTGTAATTCTTTCCCCTATTCCTGGAGGGTTTTAAAGACCTCTGCCACTTCTGCCCCAAAAAGGACAGAATTGTCCAGGGTGCATCTAGAAGTGTAGCCCTTGTATCATCAGGTAACTGTTGTAGTCTTAGCCATGAATACCTTCCACAGACAGAGGCAGAAGCTGCAGATCTGTCTGAGGCTTCTGCAGCATCACAGCTGCACCTATTTGAATGTCTTGTCACTTCTGAAGATAAGGAGATGAGGCTAGCAATTCGAGCATTGGAAGGCATGTCTGGTAGATCAGCCAGAAGTTTGGAAACCTGAGTCAAAAGGGCCAGGGCATACTTAGACATGTGTGTTTGGTAATTAATCACCCTAAAGGCCAACGTGGTAGAAATGTAAACTTTCTTGCCAATGTGTTCCATGGTCTTACTGTCCTTATCTGTGTGAAAGGCAAAGGTGGAGGGAATCAGTCTGGATGGTTTGTCTGCAGAGATGCAAACCATGCCAGTTCTGCAACTGGACATCTTATTAGAAATATGACCCCTTTAGGGACCTTATAAAACCTGTCAGGCCTTCGAGGGGCTGGTGATTGGGAATCAAGGTTCAAAGAAGGCTGCACTGAAGGCGTCCAAAAAGACTGGCAAGACCAGAGGGATAGCAGAAGGTAAAGAAGTGTCCATCTGTAAGAGCTTGTAATATCTCTTTTGAACCTCAAGCATTTCAGAAAAATCCCATTTAAACTCTCTCATTTTAGAGATGGTTTTATGAAAGGTCAGGTCCTCTTCTGGGGAGTCAGTCTCAGCAGAGTCCTCCTCTGGGGAAACATTTGGGAGGCATGAGAAAGGGAGCCCTCTGAAGAAGAGTCTGAAGAATCTTCAGGTTCAGGAGGCAGGGTATCTTCAGTCTGAAGCTTAGGACTAATAAGTGGAGGGGCAACTGGAGGGGAAGCAGGCACAGAAGGCCTAAGGGCCATGAAAGCATTAAATAAACTCTGGGAGAAAGCTTGCCGATCAGGCAAGTTTTCTGGAGGGGAAGTGACACTGTTTCGTCCTTTATTTTCTTTTTAGAGAAAGGGTAGGCCTGGAGGGTGTAGGGCCTAAGTTACAACTGTTCTGAAGCAGTGGAAGGACCTGTCTGAACGTCTGTTGCAAGCTGGGGTTTCCCCTTGTCGGTGATGCCCGATGTCTGGAAAACCTCCACGGACATGCTTTCCGCCCTAGGTTCTGTGGCCTCCCAAAAGTACCCGCTATACCCAACTCGGCAATTTCCGTATGTTACTTCAGTCGAATGTCAGCCACAGGAGGAACGTTAGGTGGAGGAGGTGCAGTAGTTGTTTCAAGCCTGGAGACTGACCTTTTTTGGTGGCTCTGTGGTCTGACCGGACGGCTCTTCCATTGCTACAGCCAGATGTTTAAGATGCTGGTTTTCTAAACAAATCTTTAGGGTGTGCAGGCAACTGCGGAGTGTCTTAAGAATGAGGCCTGACAAATCGTGCAGGTTTTGTGGTCATGGTTAGACCCTAGGCAGAAAAGGCAGAGGTCATGGGCATCCTTATGGGGGATCTGATGTCTGCACCTGCACTTTCCTTTCCTAGATGACATGAACCTAAACAGGCATGCAGTGACCAAAAAGAAAATACAAAAAAAAAAAATGGCCCCAACAGGGTACTTATCTTTAAATGCGAAAATCTGATGGTAGGGATGGCAGGAAGAGCTGAAGTTCGAGTGAAGGCAGAGACGTTCTGAGGAAAGGTACATGCAAATGTCACTTTTATGGCTCACGCTACCTATGGCCAACGTCAGACGTCTCGTGTACTTAGCAGTGACTAGGAGCTTTTTTATACTGGCCGGACGTTTGGGTAGCTAAGCAGTAGATAACTCAAGGGTCCTGAATACTGCAACATGAGAATAGGAGGACATCCTAAGCTCAAAACTACCAATAATCTCTGCAACTTCTCCAAAGAGTCTTTCATTGAAGCTCTGAAAACGGTTAACTGGTCCGTCCTAAAATGACTCCCATAAATGATGCAGATGAATTCTAAAATGCAGCATTTCTAAATATTCCAACATCTTAGCCAGACCGCATACAAGAAGAATTAACAACCATACCTCATCGCTCACCACTCAATGCATGCTGCTTGTGAAAGACAGAAAAAGCATGGATTAATTGACAAAAGAATAAAATCTCAGACAGTTATGAAACCAAGTCAAGAAATAAGTTAGAGACAAAAAGTCTTATACTTGCCCACAAGATGGTCATTAAAAAGAACCCTAAACAATTATGGTCTTTAATATATTTTCTCATCAACCCAGGTACAAACAAGGATCTCAGCCCAAACCCAGACATCCCCCCTTTAAACAGATACCTATTTCAACACATACGTCATAGAATGGACAGCTAGCTTAACTTCAAACTCACCTAACACACACCCCCATCCATACAGCTAATTTCCCCCACCTTAGACCCTAGCACATCTTCAAAACACTCAAACCTGCAACCTCTCCAATACACACAGGCAACTCCATCCACTTTATCTTTAAACCAGTTTCTACAACTCTCATAGAAAAGCTTTTACATAAACTAAAACCATGTTCCTCTTCAGCTGATGACCTTCCCTGGAATACCTAAATCTAGCTAAGGATGCATCAGCATACCCAATCAGCATTCTTACTAACAGATCAATTACAGAATCCTATGTCCCTAACTTATGAAAAATGGCACGTATCCTTTTATATAAAGGAGGTAAATTACACTGACATTGCAAATTTCCACTCCATAGCCATCCTGTCTCCCTTCTCTAAAATCCTTGAGAGATGTATAACATCAATAATTTCTCCACTATATTTTACAAAAAAAGCTAATCACCAATACGCAACATGCACTTTGGCCAGACCACACCACTTCCACTGCATTACTATAATTTACACTGTCAATAAAGCTCACAAATCTAACAAATTTGTATCTGCAGTATTTCTAGAACAGAAGTCTTAGACATGGTCTCTCACACTAAACTCTTCAATCCACTTTCCACCCTGGGTCTCAAACTATTCAATGGTTCTCTGGCTATCTTGCCAACAAGCTGTAAAATGGCAAGGGCCCATCTTTGTACACCTTGCTCTTTCCATGGGAGTCCCACAGGGTTCTAATCCTTGACCCTCTACTATTCAGTATTTCTACCTATAACCTACATTTATCTATTGTGAAGGCACCCTGATTCAGTATGCAGATAACTATACCATCTGCTCTGCAAACATCTTAACTCACCTCCAAGAAATCATTCAACAAGCTGCCATATCCATTGATAAAGTCCAACTCTTACTCAACACCAGAAAAAAAAAACTCTTCCTTTTTACCCCAAAAATGCACTCCCCTAACAAAGCATCTTTCAAAATCTTTTCAGAAATGGCACTGGAACAGAATTAATTCACCACAAGAAACTATCAGGAGTCATAGAGGATCTTAAATTTAACTTCCACATACAAGGCAATATCAAGAAAACTCATCAAAAACTACGCATGCGATACAGAAAAAATTTCTCAACATAACCACAAAAATTACTCTAGACAAATCCTACCTTCTGCCCTCCCTACTCTACGTAGTTTGAATTCTAATTTACAGTAACTGATAAAAACAAACTTGAAAGCTGCTACAACAAAACTGCCAAGTTTGCTACTAATCTAACCTTACTTACCCCATCACTGTAAAGCTCTGCATACCCTTAGCTAACAGGAACTCGCCCTCCACATCTCCTACACTCAACTTATAATACACAAAATCATATGCAAAACATTAGCCTGCCCATCTCTCACCCCTTCAATCAACATATATTTACCTAAAATAACTCTCAGATATCAAACAACTTCTCACCACATATAAACCAAATAAATCCCCTGTACAAAGCTTGCACTTGTACTCGGTAGCAAAAAAAAATGGAACTACCTACTTCTAACCACCAGAACTATTTCTAAATACTTACCTTCAAATGATCCCTAAAAGAATACTTCAGAAAAATCGTGGACCTGCTACTGTGCCACTCCTGGTTGAACTTCCTATACTTCACTCCCCCTCCTTCAACCCAAGTCGCACTTCATAACCCTCTCCAACTTCCTGCTCCACTCCTTTGTCCCCCCCCCACTACCTTACATTATCCATTTTCTCTCTGCAGAACTTTCCTCTCTTTCATTCCTCCCTACTCTGCACCCTTCTGATAATCTCCTTTTCTCTTCATCTTTATTTCATTCTATAACTCTAATATCAACATTCTCTTGTATACTAAGATATTGCTCAATTTCCTCTCACTGTCTCTAATCATGTAATCTCTAATATCGCTTAAAAATATCTTATTAGAATTGTCTCAGGTCTCACTTATTGTATACTAATCCAAGTAACAAATATGACTGGGTTTTTCATAATATATTTTCTCCAACTCATGTTCTTTTTTCATAGTAGGTGCAGTGAAAAACAATAAGTCGTGTTCTTACAATAACATTCCACTGTTGCCTATTTTCATTCTTTCTTGACCTGTGGGTTTCAGATCAGACCTCGGATCAGACTGCTGCTTTCCAAGCTCAAGATCCGATGCTCAAACTCCTCCTCTCCATTCCATAATGCCTCATTCCCCAGAATACCTCAGATAGAGTTTGCTAAAAATTAGATGGCTAAAATATCTATACAATTCCAAAAAGACACGTGGACTCAGGTTCAACTAAAGAATCCAGTATATTCCTTTATTGTAAAACAAGTACATAAGCTCTTTAACAGTTAAAACTGCTCCACACTTAAAAATCATATGCAAAACAATACACAAAAAAAAAAAAAATAGAGCAACCTGAAAACAGCTAAACATATTAGAGAGACTACAAGTGCTCACAGTTTCAAGTTCATGGTTATTGGAAGAGTTTATGATAATATTCGTGGAGGGGATGTGAGAACTTTAACAGAGCAACTTGAAGCTAAATGGATTATTAGACTTAAGAAGTGTCTTTGGTCATCGTCTCAATGACAAAGTCCCAATTAAACCCATGCTCAAGGCTAGACCTCTTTTTAGATCAAAATATATTTGATATTTTTGTGTGTATATGTGTATATTTAAATTTTTATATATACATATATTTTTTATATATTTGGTTCTTGATATTTTCAGGATGCTCTTTTTTTGTGTATTGTTTTGCATGGTAACTAAGTGTGGATATCAGGTGACTGGTTACGTTTTAATTGCATTTGCTATTTAATGGCAGTCAAATTGAGAGTTTAATTACATCTGATAAAGCAGTTTTAACTGTGAAAGCACTTACGTACTTGTTTTATAGTAAAGTGAATGTATACTGGATCTTTAAGTTGGACCTGAGTCCATGCGTATTTTTGGAATTACTTGTTTTATTTCTTTGTGTGGACTTGATTACTGGCAGTTGTTGTTGGATTTCTTTTTAAAATATCTATATAGATATAGTCAAAGAAAAAGTTCAGGAGCTCAACCCAGGGACTACAGGAACTACACTTCCTAAGACAGAAACTCCGTCCAGTCTACATGAAGAGGTGCCTGGGGAAGGAGGGTGGGGAGGTCGAAGAAGAATGAAAATAAGACAACATAGACAGAACTTTATGGTAAGAACATAACTTCTTTATCTGATGTTGCCATTTTCATTCATTCTTCGACATGTTGGACACAGTCTCCAGCTACACAGAACCTAAAATGGCCCTTATGGAAGGATATTTCGAAGCACCGTGGAGCCAAAAGCGGCTCTATTCCTGGAAATGATGTTGAGTTTGCAATAACAGGTAAAGGTATGAGACCCTGACCAGGAGGCAGCTGCACAGATATTTATTTATTTTTATTTATTTATTTTACATTTGTGTACCGGTTGTGTCCGACTGGACGTAGGTCCACTTTCAGCGGAGGCCCAGGGAGAAAAGCTCCACAGTTAAAATAAACAGAGTAGTTACATTGGATTACATAGCGATTAACAATTTAACATGGCAATTAATTACAAACATTTACAGATGAAGAATATAGTACATCAGTAGACAACTAGAACCTTTATCTGTGAAGTACATAACAGACATTAATAAGAAGTTATGTACCTACCATAACGTTCCATGTTAGTTGTCTTCTTCTCGCCTTCTTTCTTGCTGGTTGGGTTCGGAGCCGATCTTCGGCTCCGACTCGGCCATTTTCTAAAGCTCGAGAGCTACTTACTGGCTTGAGGCCTCCCTATATCCCACAATGCCTGGCGCTAGATCCCCAGATCTCGTTTGGAAGACCTAACACCATCACAATACAAGAGGACAACCGTCTCAATAGCAATACTTCAGCTATAGGGCTAAAGAAAAGGTAGAGGACATAAATCAGTTAAGGCTCAGCCAGTGACAAGACTCGTAGGAGAACTCTTCTCAGTCCATCTAGGCTAGGGGGATGGAGGGTGGGATGCAAGAAAGAAGGTGAGAAGACAACTAACATGGAACGTTATGGTAGGTACATAACTTCTTAATGTTAAGTTGTCTCTCTCACCTTCATTCTTGCTGGTTGGGACAGCGTCCCTAGCACCTTAGTCCTGGGTGGCTCATCGGAACAGACTCGAGCACAGTGGAACCAAAATCAGCTCTACTCCTTCAGGCCACATCCAATTTATAATGTGAAATGAAGGTATGAGGGGTGGCCCATGTGGCCGCCGCACAAATGTCTTCCATTGGTAGTCTTGCTTGAAAGGCTACCGACGTAGCTAAAGCCGTAGTAGAGTGGCCTTTAGGTTTAGCAGGGAGTTCTTTATTTCTCAACTGATAAACAAGGGTAATAATAGAGGACAACCACCTGGATAAGGTTACTTTAGACACTGGTCGACCCTGCTTACCCTCCGCATAGGACAGGAAGAGTTGGTCTGATTTCTTTATTTGCTCAGTCCTATGCAAATAGAAACGTAATTGCCTATGAATGCCCAACTGGTGTAATTTGTGTTCAGCCTTGTTGGAATAATTTGGAAAAAAAACTGGCAGATCAATGGATTGATTCAAATTATTTTCGGAGGGGACCTTAGGAAGGAACGAAGGATTAGTCCTGAGTGAAACCCTATCCTTATGGAAAATTAGGTAAGGAGGACAAACACATAGGGCTTGAAGTTCAGAAACTCTCCTCGCTGAAGTAATGGCCACCAAAAAGAGGGTTTTCCAAGAAAGCAATTTCAAGGAACAGGAAGCTGCCGGTTCAAAAGGAGGCAGTATCAAGGAAGCTAGGATCAAATTCAAGTCCCACGGAGGCAGGGGATCTCTAACTGGAGGCCTGAGCAAGATTGTTCCTTTAAGAAAGGCTTTGCAAAGCTTATGGGACATGATGCTGGTTTCTGACAGGCCCGTATGGAAATAGAGATTGCCGCAAATTGAACTCTAATGGTGGCAAAAGAGGAGCCCGCTTGAAAAAGTTCTGCTAAAAAGTCTAGAATTATATGGACAAGGGCTGTGAAAGGATCTATATTTCTAGCCTCTGCCCAGAAAGAGAAAAGTTTCCACTTACTAGCATAAGTCTTCCTGGTTGTAGGTTTGTGTGAAGAAAGGATAATCTCACGCACTGAATTGGAAATACTGGGAAGCCTGGCTAAGGTTGGAAGTGGAGCAACCAAGCAGTGAGGTTGAGAGACTGAAGAGGATGCAGCCTGCCCGATTGATGGATCAGGAGGTCCGAACTGGGTCCAGATTCCAAGGCTGCTCTAGAAGGTGATGATGCAGGAATGGGAACTAGATTTGTCGAGGCCAGTAGGGGGCAAAGAGGATGATCCTGCAACCCAGCACGGTAGCTTTCTGAATTAGTTTGGGAATTAGTGGAAAGGGTGGGAATGCATACAGAAGTCCCTGGGGCCAATCGTGAACTAGAGCGTCTCTGGGGGAGTGTCCGGGAAGAGGGAAGAGAGTGAAGAAATTGTTGCACTTGCTGTTGAGAGGGGTTGCGAAAAGGTCGCAGCAAGGCTGACCCCATTTGTGGAAGATTTTGTCTGCTACTGTCCGATTGAGAGACCACTCGTGAGGCATGAGAATAGCTCTGCTTAGCCTGGCCGCTATGACGTTGGACTTCCCAGGGATGTGCGCTGCTGTCAGAAACCGTTGAGAGGAGATCACCCACTGCCATAGTCCGAGTGCTTCTCGACATAAGGGATATGACTTGGTTCCGCCCTGCTTGTTGATGTACCATACTACAGACATATTTGTCTGTCTGAATTGCAATCGTCCCAAGTGGGTAGAGAGCTCTGAAGAGTTTGCAACGCATAAAGCACTGCCCTCATCTCCAAGACATTTATGTGCAAGTGGTACTCGTGGGGTTGCCAGGTGCCCTGGACAGTCCTGCCCTGAAAATGCCCCCCCCCACCCAATTAAGGACGCATCCGTGGTCACCGTGGCAACTGGAGGAGGAAGGACAAATGGTCTGCCCTAGGGTACTGATGAGGAGACCATCCACAAAGCCAAGTGGTCTTTGCACGACTGTGTGATTAATATCTTGTGAGACAAAGGGAGTTGTTGAAAGGACCATTGGGTGAAAAGCATCCACTGGAGAATCCTCATGTGAAAGCGAGCCAGGGGAACTAATATGATCGCTGCTGCCATGAGACCCAAGGTTTTTAGGACGAATCTGGCCTGAATCTTTCTGCATCCTAATAATACCTGTACGTGTCGGCGAATGTCTGATACTCTGTCTACTGGAAGTCTTGCGGACAGATATTTCATATTTAATCTTGCGCCTATAAAGGTTAAAGACTGACAAGACGACAATGAAGACTTTTCGAAATTTGAGATACCTAGGTTGGAGCATGTTTGGATGGTATAATCCCTGGCTCTCAGCAATTGATGCCTGGTGGTAGCAGTAAGGAGCCAGTCGTCTAGATATGGAAACACCTGGAATCCTTGCCATCTCAGGTGAGCGGTAACCACTGCCATGCATTTGAACACCCTGGGGGCTGTGGTGAGACCAAAGGGCAGGGCTCTGAACTGGTAATGACTGGCTCCCAGCCGGAAGTGGAGAAACCTTCTGGAATGCCTGTCCATTTTGATGGGGTAGCACGCATCCTGAAGATCTATGGAGCACATCCAATTGTCCGGACCCAAAAAGGGTAGAATGGACTGAAGCGTGACCATCCGGAACTTCGTTCTTTGAACAAACTTGTTTAGTCTGCTGAGATCCAAAATGGGTCTGCAGTCCCCTGTCTTTTTTGGTACCAAAATGAACTTGGAGTAAATTCCAGATCCTTGCTGGTCTGCTGGGACTTGTTGGATGGCCCATTTTTTTAGCTTTTTTGAAATTTCTTGTACTGCCTGTTCCCTTAGACTGGGTGGAACATCTGGGATGGGGTTGTTTGATTCTAAGGGGGTGTGGACAAAAGGGATATTGTAACCTCCGGATATGATAGACCGTACCCATCTGTCTCGAGTGATGAGACACCAGGCTTCTGGGTACAGAGACAACCTTCCCCCGACTGCCTCCGAAAGCGGACAGCCGGGCAGCCCCTCAGGGGTGCTGGAAGGGCTTGTCAGAGAAGGATTCTCTGCTGCCCTGATTCTGCGGACCCCCCTCTGCCCCACGGGTGGCGTCTATTGTTGTTCCCTCCTCTGCCTCTGGATGGAAACTCGCCACGTGCGTCAGGCACGGCTCCCTGGGTTTTTCCGGAACCACATCTTTCCACTCTTCTGACGTTTAGGGTATGGTCTAGAGGGAGTGGAAAAACGGACTCCCACGGCAGAGAGTGTCTTGCCTTCCTGCTCACACCTGGTAAGGGTATCTTTCACCTGAGGTCCAAACAGAGCCGAACCATTAAAAGGGGTGTTGGTGAAAGACGCCTTGAAGGGATTAGAGAAGTTACATAACCGCATCCAGGCATGTCTTCTCAAAGCCACGCCTGTGCCTGCGGCCCTACTCGCCCCATCAGCCGCATACGAAATGAGCCGCATGGAGGAGTTGACGATTGAATTAAGAGTCGCCAGCTGGGAGTTAATCTTGTCTTGAGCCCCCGCAGCTGATGGATCTTGCAGGGCATCTCCTAGCTCCTTGAGGAGATCCCTCTGAAGACGGGTGAAGTGGCACAAGTAATTCAGCGACCGCATGGAGAAAGTTGCTGAGGAAAACATCCGCTTCCCATATCTGTCCATCATCCTAGACTCTTTATTAGGGGGATGGACAGGTACAGAAGTGTCAGCCAACTCCTTTTTCTTGGCAGCTGCTACCACCATGGCATCAACGGGGACACCCTTTGTCA